>NC_139018.1:89786249-90386249 GCF_964374135.1 Grampus griseus
CCCTCTCCAGCAGCATCAGAATCATCTGGAAACTTGACAGAAATACAAATTCTTAGAACCACTCCAGACCTATTAAAGGAGAGACTCTGGGGTAAGGCCTAGAAATCTGGTTTTCACAAGCCCTCAGGTGATTTTGATCAAGCTAGAGTCTGAGATCCACTGCCATAGTGGGATTTGCTCATGATTTCATCCAGGTGAGGGGAAGAAACGTTAGCAGAACTTGTTTAATAGACAGTGGTAGAAACAGTTTATTTTTTGCATGGCACCTTCAGGGTCCACCAGGTTCAGTAAACCAGTTACATATAGCTGCTTGCTGATATCTCTACATGGTGGATCTTCAGATTTTTAAAACATTTTAAATCCTAGTTTTAATAGCCTTAAATGTTTTCTTTTGCTATTAGTCCTGTTTTGTTTGTTCTGTCTTTTCTTCAGTATCTTCCCTCTATTCTGATATTTTCTGTATCTTTTGAAATTTTTCTCATTCTGATCATTTCTTCCTTGTGTTTAATGTCTGCCTTCTATTTTTCTAATAACACTTCTCAGCAAAATTCAACTATTATTTCATGATTCCAATGATTTTGTGGCAATCAACTTCTTTATTTCTGAACATTGAATATTCTTTTGATTTCACAGTGGAAACTTGTTTGCCTGTGTTAATTTTAGTATTAAATCTTTGAGCTTTTCCGGGGTTATACTTAAGTCACAAATGAAGTTTTCATGCATAAATTTTTCTCCTCCTTATTCATACTGTACAAACATTCTAGTCAGACATTATTCCCTGTTTGCTCATATTTCCAAATGATTTTTGTAATCTTTAGAGGAAAAGTCTTTGGATGTGGCTTTGAAACCCTACTTCATAGCTCTACCAATGGCCAAGGGCAGGTTTGGAGTTTGATGTAACATTATAGCCTATCTGGTATTACTAAAAGTCAAAGAAGAACTGGGAAAGGCCTGAGAGAAATGTGGAAGACAGCATGTTTGAAGGAGGCTCACAGCGTGATGAAGCTGTGTGCTACAGCTGTGCTGATATCAGGTGGGCTAAATGGACTTGGCAGGGGGCTCCCAAGACACCTGCTACACCTTGTAAAAACTATCTCACACACAGCACCCTGAGAAAGAAAACAACGAACTTCCCTATAATCAAATGAGAGGAGCATTTTGGAGCAGAGCATGAGAAGAATCAGTGTCAGTACAGTTGGCTCACTAGTTCCCCAAGTCCAAGTTTAAGTTCAATCTGAAAGCCAGAGGCAGCAGCAACATTAGATTAAAAGCACCAGGTGCTGGTTTCAACAGTTTATTACATCATTCTAGAAGACAGACTGTGAGTTTCTGAAGTCAAGCAACTACTTTTAATTCATCTTTATCTACATTCCATCTACAACTAGACTTGGTAACTTTTTCAGCAGTGTTCAAAGAGCCACTGCTACACTTTTTACCCCATGGCAGTCATAGTAAAGCTACCCATAACTTGGAAAAATATTTTTCTCACCTGCGAAGTACTATACAAATATAAGAAATGTTCTTTCTTTGTATTCTAAATAGTATACATCAACTGTATAAACGTAAAGTGTTTCAGAGGAACAATCATGTTACTCGGTTATCTTTGCCAAAGGTTAAATTATGTAATTACATGTCTGTTGTTGAGCAACGTCCCCTCAACACGTACACACAGCCATACCCATACCCACATACACCCTTTTTTGACTTTTTGGATGGCAGCAGATGTAGAATCTCTGAGCTTACATCCGTGAAAACACCTAGCATGGTGGCTGGCATAAAAGTAGATACTTAGGAATTTCTCCACTGGAAGTGTTAAGGTCATCCATTGTCATCACTTTCCACATCCAATCACTCACACTTTCCCTGCACTAGGAATCCCTGCTTATACTCATTTTTAATCTATGATGTAGACACAATATTTTCACCCAAGAATCACAGATCATCAGTTCTTCATCTTTATTCTGTTACTGTTATTGTATGTCTCATTTTCTTCCTTACTGACTTTTCTCTATTTTCTTTCTGGCTTCTATTTTTGAGATAATGTCTTCTTGCTTGCCCTCTCTGCACTTTCACTCATCCTTATCATACTACAGTGGCCGTTCTCTGCTAAAGAAAACAAAAACAAAAAAACCTCACTATACCTTTTTTTTTTTTTTAACAATTTAATGCCTGGTTATCAGCACCTCACATATACCTGATTGAGGGAATATTCCTTTTCCTCCATGCAGCCTAGGTAGCATCATAGCATCTCTGTCTCTGTCTCTGTCTCTGTCTCTCTCTCGCTCGCTCCTTTATCCAGTGTTTCATGATATCTAGCAACATTTTAACAGTAACTCCATGGATTTCCACTGCAATGTTTGAAATATGTAAAATACTACAATTTACACTTTAACACAGATGGTGTAAGCTCCCTGCCTAAAATACTTCCCTGAAATTTTTCCGTAATGTATAGATCCCTCCACCCCTACCAAGCATGCACTTACACAGCTTTCCTTACTGTCCTAGTATCTTCCTTTTGTTGCAAATACTTAAGCAGATTTATTTTCAGGTGAAAGTGAACTAAATTTGAAGTGAAGGGGAGACTTTCTTCTCTAATTAAAAATGTTATATAGAACTTCAGACATGCTACATCAAGGTCAGAAATTTTCACTGCATTTTTCCTTTTTCTGCACTGGGTTTTAGTTGCAGCACACAGGATTTTCGTTGAGGCATGCGGGATCTTTTGTTGTAGCATGGGGTCTCTTTGTTGCGGCCCACGAGGGTTTCTCTCTAGTTGTGGTGCGTGGACTCCAGAGTGCGTGGGCTCTGTAGTTTGTGGCATGCAGGCTGTCTAATTGAGGTACACACGAGCTCAGTAGTTGTGGCACAAGGACTTAGTTGCCCCACGACATTTGGAATCTTAGTTCCCTGACCAGGGATCGAACCCTCGTGCCCTGCGTGGGAAGGTGGATTCTTTCCCACTGTACCACCAGGAAGTCCCCTTCCACTGCATTTTAAATAAGGATTGATCTTTCAATGCTGATTACAAAAATAGGATTATAAAATAAAAATGGAAATAAAGAAGTATACCATCTATCAAATAGGGCATCAACTTTTATTTTATATATTATTATTATATTTTTTATATTATTATTTTATAATAATATATATTATTTATAATAATATTATTGTTATAATATTATAATATTATTATTAATTATAAAAATTACTATATTAATATTATATTATAATTATATATAATTATTATATAATAATTATTATAATATTATTATATATTATTATATATTGTTTTATATATTATTATTTTTCTGTATGCATTCATCCTGGTAATCTCAATACAAAGTATCAATTTCTATTTTGTTTTCATTTCACATATTGTCAAGAACATTTATCTATGTTGCTACATTGCCTTTACAATTGTCATTAAATGATGGTATGCAGTTTAAGCAAGTACATTTATCATTATTTGTTAGTGATTTAATCATTCCATTAACTCTTATATTTTCTAGTATTTATTAATGTAAATATGAAATAATGATGCACTGAGAAAAAATGAAAAGATAAGCATCTATACAGAAAGTTTTTTAAAACTTTTAAAATAAGGCATAAATAAATATATGTTCCTCACCTGTGTGTTCTACATATTTTCCAAAACGTGCACCAATACTTATATAAAAGCTATAAGATGTGCCTTTAAGTAAGTGATGAATGTCACCAAAGGGTGGCCTCCTTTTTACTGTGTATATTTAATCTGTATTATAATCTCTATTGAGTTCACATTTTCAGATTCTGGGGCCCTAACCCAAAGCTGTCCTTACATTTTTACTTCTGTATACCTCAATTTGGCAATTCACTGTTCATTATTCAATTCTCTGCAAAGAAAAAAAAAAAATGGCAGGGCCCAATTCTGATCCAGACTAGGACTCTGACTTTATTTTGAGCTATCCTTTCCACACTTGCCTGTACATTATACTGCCAAAAGCCATTGCCCTCATCTCTGGAGCGTTAGATCTGCTTGAGATGTGACTGATGTTTCCATGCCTTCCAAACCCACTGAAGACTTTGTATCTATTCAGGGTATCTTATAGCTGCACTGTGGGTGAAGCTATAATGAAGTGGGAAAAAAGTGGCTGACCTGGGTCCTAAATGTTTCTAAGTCTCATTTTATTTATCTGCAAAATGGGGGAATTCATGACTAGTTTACACAGAGAATTTACACTGACCATGCAGTGCAATCATGGAACATCCTAAAAATAAAAGCTGATCCAGAAGTGCCTTGAGGAGATGCCACGCTTTCATAATAGCCAAGTCCAAGGCACACTGGCAAATTCTAGGCCAGTGATGAATTGGCCTCCTCATTGACAGCCATACCTCTCATAGACAGCACTCTTTAACTCCATTAGACCACTGGCGAACACACTGCCTGCATGCAAACCTCTGGACCATTGCTTAGGCTGAGCATACAGCCTGTGATGTCTCCAGCCTTGTCCATGCAGGATAATGTGTTATTTTTATTTCAAGACTTGGCTCAAATTCAGCAGTTTCCCTGAAGCCTTTCCTATTGCCTGAATCAAATGTATTATATTTCCCTTTATGGTCCTCCATCATGTTCTTTCTATTCCTGTTAGAACTTATATTTTATCCTGCCTTTAGAACAGTTTTCTGCTTCCATACAGGTTTCCTCAGGCAAATAGTGTCTCCTAAGTGTGTCTTTATTCTCTAACTCTTTACTACAGATTTAGTTACATGGAATTTTCTTAAAATTTTTTGACAAAAGTTGATGGATAGAATGACAATAAACTATTATTTTGGTATGTACAAGGATGTCTTGGATTATCATAAAGTTCTTGGAAAAAGCTAAAATGGTTAGCTTTTTCTGGAAAATTGAATTTGTATGAAGATAATTGTTAAGAAAGTTAATGTTACCCTCTTCATTTAATCCTTATTGAAACACTGATAGATCTGTATAGTGCTTCAGTGTTTTCAAAACATTTTCACTTGCTTTATATCACATGATCCTCACAGCAACTCTGTAAGTTATGAAGTTGAGTGTCTTATATGAGCCAAACCCACTGGTAAGCCATTAGGGTCCATTTATGATAACCCCTCTGATAACCCTGTAAGGAAAGTATTATCATGTTCATTTAAGAGATGGAAATGTTGGTTTATGGATGATAACATGTCCAATTCATATAGCTATATAAGCTGAAGAGACTGAAAACTTAACCCAAATTTGTGTCTTATCAAAGGCTCTACCCCTAACCTTAGGTGTAAATAACTTGTCTAAAAACCAACAACCCTAACAATTTAGTGTGCTCTAATGTATACTTTGCATTATTTAGAAAAACAAGAACCTTTAAAAATTACTATTGGTGTAAAATTAGAGAAAGCATTTCTTCCATTCCTAGAAATCATTCTCTCTCACAAATGGTGCTTTATACCTTGAATTATGCTTGCACTAATGCCAATTTACATGTGTCAACAGAATGACATATCTGATGTACTTCCAGCTCTCTCAGACATTCCCAAGATAGGGTGTGGAGTATGATTATATAACCCTGAATTTTAATAAAACTTACATTTATATGTGGAGCCTGCTGTTGTCCATGAATAGTTACCTGACCAGGCTTAACCAGACTTTTAATTTTAGGGGTTTTTAAGCTCTATATATTATAGAAAATTGCGAGGTTGTAGGCACAGCTAAAATAAGGAAAAAACAATGGTTACATTATAATAAACTTTTAGAAATAAAGTACTACTTCTATTTCTAGCAATAAACTAACAAATTAAATTGTTGGAAAGGTTTTTCAGTCAGAAATATTATTTATTTATTTATTTAATTTAGTTTTGGCTATGATGGGCCTTACTTGAGGCACGCGGGATCTTCGTTGAGGCATGCAGGATCTTTCATTGCAGTGTGCAGGATTCTCTCTAGTTGTGGTGTGCGGGTTTTTCTCTTCTCTAGTTGTGGTGCACAGGCTCCAGAACATGTGGGCTCTGTAGTTTGTGGCACACGGGCTTAGTTGCCCCGAGGCATGTGGGATCTCAGTTCCCTGACCAGGGATCGAACCCGCATCCCCTGCAATGGAAGGTGGATTCTTTACCACTGGACCACCAGGGAAGTCCCAGTCAGAAATATTTAATGGCAAGAAGATAGTATACTCACATTGTATTGGAAAGCCAATAAATACTCAGCAGTTTATGTGATATCAAATTTTGAAATTAATTGATTTGCTATTAATGTGGCTACTGTTCAATACTCTACACAAAATATGAAATTCAACATGTCACTAATCATGACTAAATTGTGAGTTCCTTTGTCTCTTTCCATAGATAAAACACTAAAAGTAGTTTTTTCTGCTAGAAATGGTAGAGTTGAGTAGTCATAGTTCCCTATTCCCAAAAACTTCAGCAAAGCAAACATGTGAGTATGAAGAGCATATAGTCAACTTCATCATCAAAGCAAATACAAAGTATATTATGAGTCTCAAGACTGTTTATAAATATTTTCTCAGGTGTCTTACATCAAAAATTATATAGACCCCACAGTACAATGTTTTTCTTTTATTTATTCATCTATTCATTCATCAATGCACTCATCAAACCATCAATCATTTGATGACTATTACTGCTTAGGTCATTTTAGAATCTATGTAACCTTAATTCCACAACAATACTATATTAGAACTGTATGAGAATAGTTATTGGACAATTTTATTTATGAACATACATGCACAAATTCTCAAAAATATTAACTTAAACACAATAGATTTTAATAGTGGGGTTTGTTTTAGGAATTCAAAGATGGTTCTATATAAGGAAAAATCTATTATAGTTCACCATTTGAATAAACTGACAAAGAAAATTTAAATGATTATCTCAACTGTTGAAAATTACTTGATGAAGTTTAACACATACTGATGATAAAAACTCAACAATATGAATACAAGTGTATTCCCTTAACTATGTAAAGTTTATATGTCAAATACCTGAAACAAATACCTGAAATAACTTTTGACAGATTCCTTTTAAAATCAGGAACAATATAAAGATGTGAACTTCTGCAACCACTTTTTAACAAAGTACCAGTGATGCTGACCAATGTTATAACACAAGAAAAATTAAAAAAAATAAGAGACAGACAAAACTGTCACTATTATTAGGAGATACGATCATCTAAAAATAGATCAACAAGAAAACTATTAGAAAATTCTGATGAGTTTAATAATCTGTTGGATACAAAGTGAACAAGAAATAACAATAGCATTTTTTCTCACACCAACATACACTGACTGGAACTTATAATAAAAGTACATTTCAGGGTTTCCCTGGTGGCACAGTGGTTGAGAGTCCACCTGCTGATGCAGAGGATGTGGGTTCGTGCCCCGGTCCGGGAAGGTCCCACGTGCCATGGAGCGGCTGGGCCCGTGAGCCATGGCCGCTGAGCCTGCACGTCCGGAGCCTGTGCTCCGCAACGGGAGAGGCCACAACAGTGAGAGGCCCGCATACCGCAAAAAAAAAAAAAAAAGATCCAGTTAAGAAGTGAAATATCACCCTGCTCTACAGGCTTCTCAAATACAAAGACCGCTTGTTTATTTTTGGACCTCCCATATTCCAGAATCGTTCCAGGTATAGAATAGATAGAGGTATGTATGTCCTTTAAATTTAATTACTATAGGAGCCACATACCAATCAATATCCTAAAAAATATTTTTTACTGTTTAGATTTCTTGTTCCTGTTAAATCAAACTTCTTGGACAAATTGATTATGAGCACATGTCAAAGTGTTTGTGCAAACTTTTCATGAGAGAAGAGGCCCCTTAAAAATGACTATTCAAAATTTTCTGTTTTGCAGGAGACATTTTATAAAAAAGAAAAATTGTTAAATAATTGTTAAGATGGATTAAAAAATATGTATCTCTGATAAAATATTTTTATGACTTTTACTCAGTTATATGGGCAACCTTAGCTTCCCAGAATTTCTTAATCTCATTTAGGTATATCAAAAAATTACTCAAGTCTTTATCATAAATCATAATTACTTCCTAGATGGAGGTCATGAATTATGTCAAGCAAAAATGATCTGTCTCAGCCCAGGTTTGGGAAACACTCTTTTCTCATTAATTTTATTATATAGTGTACCAAGACAAAGTAGGTTAAAACTATATAGCATTCCCTAATTAAAATTAATTTGGATATTACTTGATTGGTGGTTGGCTCCTCTGGCCAGCCTGTTTTTCCTTTTTGGTGGAGAAGAAGAGAGGATATGCAGTGGAAAGGTCATGGACATGCAGAAATTGGTAGGCAACTTCTTCTAGGGAAGCAAGGAGACAGAGCAGGGATCTCCAGATCACTAATATTTACTTACTTTCTCTGTTGCTATTTCCAGCCACCCAGGAAAAGCTATAAAATTTATATATGATCCCAACAGAAAAGTGAATTTAATTACTTGATGTGTTATTCTCAAAAGATTCATCAAAATAGCTTGTAGCCTCTTAATTGTTACTTCCTTTTTTGTCCACTCCAGAACCAAAGTACTAAATGCTGGTTAATTACTTTGCAGACTCAGGACCTAGGGTATTTTGTGTGTGAATTTTTTAGCTGCATCCCAAAGTGAAAAGGAAAGAGAGAGAGACTGATTCAACTCAGGCTGACAAGGGTCCCAATATGAAGCCAGCTAAGATGTGGTCTATCCATCCTGACTTCTCCTAAACAGAGAAGAGTTTTTATTACGTTTATCTGCCATGCTACAAGAGGTTAAGTATCACCATATTCACTATTTGCATCAAAAAAAAAAAAAAAAAAAAGAAAGAAAGAAAGAAAAGGAGAGCTCTTTATTTAGAAGGCCTAGATGCAACTCTTAGCTCTTCACAATTTTTCACAGCCTCCCAAAGAGGCAGTATTTTTCCACTGCTGGTGGAACTCATAACTCAAACTGGCTGGTCCTGTCAAATTCAATTTGACAGCGTCACTTTGAAAATAAAGTCTATATTTCATATAATATTTATAATACACATACTTCAGGAATTATAATTATAAAATCTAAACTATTTTACTTAAAAAACCAATTCAGAGCAATTCAGAGCAATTCAGAGCACACAGACCTAACCAATATCTCACGTCATTAAACGTCACGTCATTCACGTCATTAAACATAGGCAATTCCATAAAATCCACTTGAGTTCTTCAAGGCTTTATAGGAATGAAAGAAAAGGAGGGTCTTAAGCTAAAGTAAATATGAGCTGTAAGGTAAATAGTTGATATAATATACTTTAAAGGTCATTTAAATTTTTTGAACTATTACTCCAAAAGGATTCACTTTGTGCCTTATAAGAGAAATCCTTCTGCAACATATACATATACAGTAAGAATTTCTCATTTTATTATTGTAATATTTAAAATATTTTATCCTGAGTATTTTTATCTGCTGTCAAACTTGCTATCATTGTACTTAAAATTAATATAACAATTCAAAATGTTCCATGGGACAAATGAAGTACGCTGTTATTAAAATAATTAGATTGAACTCTATTTTATCATTTCTCTTACTGCATGATTATGCAGTATTTCTTGAGTACCCAGAGTAACATACCAAAATAAAGTGTAGAGTGTTTAGTTCTCTTTAACTGAGGATTAACTAAATAATTTATATCCATCAAATTTTTATTAAACATTAACAAAGAACTCAAAACAAAACTAGGTCACAAATAAAATCTCAGTTATTACCACAGAATTTCAATCATGCAGACTGTGTTCTCTGTTAAAAATGTATCAAAATTAGAAATCAGTAACAAAACTGTAATTAACTCACATATATTTGAAAAATTTAAAAATAATAATGTTCAAATAACTGTCTGGTGAAAGAAGTAAGCATAATAGAAATTAGAAAATATCTGGAATTGAACAATATTTAAAACATGATTATCAGACAAATGAAAAAGTGACTGAGTACTCACATTAGAAAACAAGAGCTAAAAATTAACTAACCAAGTGTCCATCTCAAGATGTTAATAAAATAAAAACAGAATAAACTGACCAAAAACAATAACAAAGAAAGAAGCAGAAAATAATGCCATTAAAAACAATGCAACAATAGAGATGATCAATAAACAAACAAAGAAGTGGTGCATTATGATGAGAGCACCTGATATCTACTTCCTTAGCAAACTTCTAGTATTCAATATGGTATTATTAACTATAGTCATCATACTGTATAGTAGATGTCTGGATTTATTCATCCAACATAACCTTAACCTTGTACCTTTGACCAACATCTCCTATTCCCCCCACCTCCCTGGCCCAGATAACCCTAGTTCTACTCTCTGCTTCTATGTATTTGACTTTTTTAGGTTTCACATATAAATGACACCATGCAGTGTTTTTCTGTCTGTGTCTGAATGATCTTCTGACTATAATAATGATTTCACTATGTACATGTATATCAAATTATTATGCTGTGCACCTTAAATATACACGATTTTTGTCATAAAATAAATAAAAAGTTGTTCTCTGGAAGTTTGCTTCTGACCAATATAGAGAATTCTCCCATAAAACTCTAAAAAGAAAGAGAGAGAAGAGAAGAGGAGAGGAGAGGAGAGGGGAGAACACGAGAGGAGAGAAGAAATGAGGTGAGCCTGACTGTAATGGTTGCCACAGCTTACTGCCTTGAGAGAGTTTCCATGACATAGCACAGAAAGGAGGAACCCAGATAGAGCCAGGCATTGCCTGATTTAAGGAGATCGAGCTGAGATTTCGGGGAGAAGAGGAAGCCATAGTTCAAAGGATTCAGTGCCAGAGAGGAAAGAGCTACACAGAGAGAAAACTCTGGAAATCTGAATAGCAGCCCCCTGAAGTAACCAGCAGAGTACTCAACAGACCCTGTGTGTAGGGAAACAACCCAAGGCCAGAGAAAACCTTGCAATTAACATAAAAGGTAACAGTGCCTGGTGCTCACACAGGGTCAAGAACAGCACCTGTTCCTACCAGTCTGACTGGACAAACTCAACTTCATGGGGCAGAGAGTAGTGCAAACAGAAGAAACTTGCCTCAGTTTTGGGAAACAATTATCTATAGAATAAGCAATGCTCCAGTCCCTCCTAAAAAACACACACAGCTCAAAAGAGTAAAACTTTTTTTCTAAAATACTTAGCTACATCCCAAAACAAAGCTCAAGAATATTTATAGGAATACAGATATACTCAGAACCAAGCAAGGTAAAATTCACTATATCTGGCATCCAGTCAAAGGTTATCAAGCATGTCAGAGATGGAAAAGAAATATAGCCCACAATGAGGAGAATAATCAACAAATCAAAACCAACCCAGAACTGATGCAGATATTAGAATTAATAGAGAAGAACATTTAAAAAGTTACTATAATGGCAATACATATATTCAGAAATTTAAATAGACATCATATAAATATATGGAAAAGATATAAAAAAAGATCCAAATCAAACTTTGAGAGGTGAAAACTACAATGTCTAAGATGAAAAATCCACTGGATGGAATAAATGGCAGATTAGACATCACAGAAGTAAAGCCTAAGAAACTTTGAGGCATATGATAGGAATCATCCAACATGAAACACAGAGAGAAAAACCAACTATTACAATGAAAATAGTGTCATTGAGTTAAGATACAATTTCAAATAACTTAACATAGATATAAGTGGAATCCCCAAAGTAGTGGAGAGAAAAAAAATTTTCAAGAAATACGGGCCAACAGGGAGCCTGCTGAGATCCCAGGCCAATCCCCTGCCCTCCAAGCCCCCTCCAGACTGCGTGGGTCCTTGGGGACATAGGAGGGAGGCCAGGGAGATCAAAAGGGGCAGGTGGGAGGAGCCCTGTGAGAGGAGCGGGAGAGGGGTGGAGGGCAATTGCTCCACCCACTTGGGCCCAGGAAGCCTGCTGAGCTCCCAGGCTGATCCCCAGCCCTCCAAAGTCCCCTCCACGTCATGTGGGTTCTTGGGGGAATAGGAGGGAGGCCAAGGAGAGAACAGGAGAGGGAAGTGGGAGGGGCTCTCCCGGAGGAGTGGAGGGCGATTGCCCTGCCCACTCGGGCCCAGGGAG
Source organism: Grampus griseus (assembly GCF_964374135.1). Lineage (NCBI taxonomy): Eukaryota > Metazoa > Chordata > Mammalia > Artiodactyla > Delphinidae > Grampus > Grampus griseus. The sequence goes on from NC_139018.1 coordinate 89,798,320, forward strand.
CTTGCTAAGCTCCCAGGTGAGGTCCCCTGCCCTCTGAGACCAGGGGTGGGGGACACGCCTGGGCACCTTCTGTTCCTTGAACCTAAGCCCCACCCCCACAGTACCCAGGACCTTTTCCAGCCCTGTGGGACCTGAGCATTGGCCCCGCCCACCAGCCAAACCTCACCCTTGCTTAGGCCCTGCTCTCCACAGCCAAGGCCTTTCCCCCCACCCCCTTTTATATTTTTTTTCTTTTCTTTTCCCTCCTCCTCTTTTTTACCATTGTGGTACTGATGTACCTTCTGGTTGCTGATTCATCTATATTTTTATTTTTACATTCTTTCTAACATATTTGTTAGTTTCCTAGTATAATTTTATTTTTTACTTTCTTATAGTTCTCTTTTTTTTTGGCCACCCTACACGGCTTGTGGGATCTTGATTCATGAGCCCAGGGTCGGGCAGAAGCTCCTGCGGTGGGAGCTCTGAGTCTGAACCACTGGACTAACAGAGAACCTCAGACCCCAGGGAATATTCATCAGAGAGAGGTCTCATGGAGCTCCCCATCCCTGCACCAAGACCCAGCTACCCAATAGCCTACAAACTCCAGTGTTGGAAGCCTCAGGCCAAACAACCAGTAAAACAGGAACACAACCCCATTCATTTAAAAAAAAAAAAAGAGGCAGCAAAAAAATAGGTCACAGATGAAGGAGCAAGGTAAAAATCTACAAGACCAAATAAATGAAGAGGAAATAGGCAGTCTACCTGAAAAAGAATTCAGAGTAATGATAGTAAAGATGATCCAGAATCTCGGACATTGAATGGAAGCACGGATTGAGAAAATACAAGAAATGTTTAACAAAGATCTAGAAGAACCAAAGAACAAACAGAGATTAACAGCACAATAACTGAAATGAAAAATAACTAGAAGGAATCAATAACAGAATAACAGAGGAAAAAGAATGAATAAGTGAGCTGGAAGACAAAATGGTGGAAATAACTGCCAAGGAGCAGAATAAAGAAAAAGAATGAAAAGAATTGAAAAGATTCGCAGAGACCTCTGGGACAACAGTAAACACACCAACATTCGAATTATAGGGGTCCCAAAAGAAGAAGAGAAAAAGAAAGGGTCTGAGAAAATATTTGAAGAGATTTTAGTGGAAAACTTCCCTAACATGGGAAAGGAAATAGTAACCCAAGTCCAAGAAGCACAGAGAGTGCCATACAAGATAAACCCTAGGAAAAACACACCAAGACACATATTAATCAAATTTACAAAAATTAAATTCAAAGAAAAAATATTAAAAGCAGCAACAGAAAAACAAAAAATAACATACAAAGGAATCCCCATAAGGTTATCAGCTGATTGTGCAGTGGAAACTCTGCAGGCCAGAAGGGAGTGGCATGATAAAGTGATAAAAGAGAAAAATCTACAACCAAGATTACTCTACCCAGCAAGGATCTCATTCAGATACAATGGAGAAGTCAAAATCTTTTCAGATAAACAAAAGCTAAGAGAATTCAGCAACACCAAACCAACTTAACAACAAATGCTAAAGAAACTTCTCTAAGTGGGAAACACTAGAGAAGAAAAAGACCCATAAAAACAAACCCAAAACAATTAAGAAAATGGTAATAGGAACATACATAACAGTAATAACTTTGAATGTAAATGGATTAAATGCCCCAACCAAAAGACACAGACTGGCTGAATGGATACAGAAACAAGACCCATATATATGCTGTCTACAAGAGACCCACTTCAGACCTAGGGACACATACAGACTGAAAGTGAGGGGATGGAAAAAGATATTCCATGCAAATGGAAATCAAAAGAAAGCTGGAGTAGCAATACTCATATCAAATAAAATAGACTTTAAATACTGTTACAAGAGATAAGGAGGGACACTACATAATGATCAAAGGATCAATCCAAGAAGAAGATATAGCAATTATAAATGTTTATGCACCCAACATAGAAGCCCCTCAATACATAAGGCAAATGCTAACAACCATGAAAGGAGAAATCGACAGTAACACAATAATTATAGGGGACTTTAACACCCCACTTACACCAATGGACAGATCATCCAAACAGAAAATAAATAATGAAACACAAGCTTTAAATGATACAATAGACCAGATACATCTAATTGGTATTTGTAGAACATTTCACCCAAAAGTGGCAGAATACACCTTCTTCTCAAGTGCACATGTACCATTCTCCAGGACAGATCACATCTTGGGTCACAAATCAAGCCTTGGTAAATTTAAGAAAATTGAAATCGTATCAAGCATCTTTTCTGACCACAATGCTATGAAATTGGAAATCAACTACTGGAAAAAACTGTAAAAAACACAAATACATGGAGACTAAATAGTGTGCTACTAAATAACGAAGAGATCACTGAAGAATTCAAAGAAGAACTAAAAAATAGAAACAAATGACAATGAAAACACGATGACCCAAAACCTATGGGATGCAGCAAAAGCAGTTCTAAGAAGGAAGTTTATAGCAATTCAATCTCACCTCAAGAAACAAGAAAAATCTCAAATAAACAATCTAATCCTACATTTAAACCAACTAGAGAACAAAGAAAACTCAAAGTCAGTAGAAGGAAAGAAATCATAAAGATCAGAGCAGAAATAAATGAAATAGAAACAAAGAAAACAATAGCAAAGATCAGTAAAATGAAAAGCTGGTTCATTGAGAAGATAAACAAAATTGATAAACCATTAGCCAGGCTCACGAAGAAAAAAAGGGAGAGGATGCAAAGCAATAAAATTAGTAATGAAAAAGAAGAAACCACAACTGACACAGCAGAAATACAAAGGATTACAGGAGACTACTACAAACAACTGTATGCCAATAAAATAGACAACCACAAAGAATGGACAAATTCTTGGAAAGGTACAATTTTCCATGACTGAACCAGGAAGAATTAAAAAATATAAACAGACCTATCACAAGTAATGAAATTGAAACCATAATTAAAACTCTTCCAACCAACAAAAGTCCAGGACCAGATGGCTTCACAGGTGAATTCTATCAAACATTTAGAGAAGAGATAATGATAACACCTATCCTTCTCAAACTCTTCCAAAAAATTGCAGCGGGAGAAACACTCCCAAATTCATTCTACGAAGCCAGCATCACCCTGATACCAAAACCTGAAAAACATGTCACAAAAAAAAGAAAATTATAGACCAATATCACTGATGAACATAGATGCAAAAATCCTGAACAAAATAATAGCAAACAGAATCCAACAGCACATTGAAAGGATATACACCATGGATTTACCCCAGGGATGCAAGGATTCTTCAATATACATAAATCAATCAATGTGATAAACCACATTAAGAAATTAAGGAATAAAAACAGTATGATCATCTCAATAGATTCAGAAAAAGCTTTTGAGAAAATTCAACACCGATTTATGATAAACACTCACCAGAAAATGGGCATATACAGGACCTACCTCAACATAATAAAGGCCATATATGACAAACCCATAGCAAGCATCATTCTCAATGTTGAAAAACTGAAAGCATTTTCATTAGGATCAGGAACAAGACAAGGATGTCCACTCTTACCACTATTATTCAACATAGTTTTGGAAGTCCTAGCCACAGTGATCAGAGAAGAAAAAGAAATAAAAGGAATACAAATTGGAAAAGAAGAAGTAAAACTGTCACTATTTGCCAATGACATGACACTTTACATAGAAAATCCTAAGGATGCCACCAGAAAACTACTAGAACTAATCAATGAATTTGGTAAGGTTGCAGGATACAAAATTAATGCACAGAAATTTCTGGCATTCCTATACACCAACAATGAAAAATCAGAAAGAGAAATTAAGGAAACACTCCCATTTACCACTGCAACAAAAATAATAAAATAGCTAGGAATAAACCTGCCTAAGGAGGTGAAAGACTTGTACTCAGAAAACTATAAAACACTGAAGAAAGAGATCAAAGATGACATAAACAGATGGAGAAATATACCGTGTTCTAGGATTGGAAGAATCAATATTGTGAAAATGACTATACTACTGAAACTAATCAGATTCAATGCAATCCCTAACAAGCTACCAATAGCATTCTTCACAGAATTAGAACAAAAAGTCTTATAATTCATATAGAAAGACAAAAGACCCCAAATAGCCAAAGCAATCCTGAGAAAGAAAAATGGAGTTGGAGGAATCAGGCTCCCTGACTTCAAACTATACCGCAAAGCTACAGTAATCAAGACAGTAAGTATGGTACTGGCACAAAAACAGAAATATAGATCAGGGGTACAGGATAGAATGCCCAGAGATAAACCCACGAACATATGGTCACCTTATCTTTGATAAAGGAGGCAAGAACATACAATGGAGTAAAGACAGCCACCTCAGTAAGTGATGCTAGGAAAACTGGACAGCTACATGTAAAAGGATGAAATTAGAATACTACCTAATAGCATACACAAACATAAGCTCAAAATGGATTACAGACCTAAATGTAAGACCAGACACTATAAAACTTTTAGAGGAAAACATAGGAAAAACACTCTTTGACATAAACCACAGCAAGATCTTTTTTGACCTACCTCCTAGAGTAACAGAAATAAAAACAAAAATAAACAAATGGGACTTAATTAAACTTAAAAGCTTTTGCACAGCAAAGGAAACCATAAACAAGGCAAAAAGACAACCCTCAGAATGGGAGAAAATATTTGCAAATGAAACAACAAAGGATTAATCTCCAAAATATACAAATAGCTTATGCAGCTCAATATCAAAAAAATAAACAATCCAGTTAAAAAATGGGAAGAAGACCTAAATAGACATTTCACCAAGGAAGACATACAGATGGCCAAGAGGCGTATGAAAAGATGCGCAATATCACAAATTATTAGAGAAATGAAAATCAAAACTACAATGAGGTATCACTTCACTCCAGTCAGAATGGCCATCATCAAAAAAAGCTAGAAACAATAAATGCTGGAAAGAGCGTGGTGAAAAGGGAACCTTCCTACACTGTTGGTGGGAATGTAAATTGATACAGCCACTATGGAGAACAGTATGGAGGTTCCTTAAAAAACTAAAAATAAAACTACCATATGCCCCAGCAATCCCCCTAGTGGGCTTATACCCTGAGAAAACCATAATTCAAAAAGAGACATGCACCACAATGTTCACTGTAACACTATTTACAATAGCCAGGAAATGGAGCCAACCTAAATGTCAATTGACAGATGAATGAATAAAGAAGATGTGGCACATTTATACAATGGAATATTATTCAGCCATAAAAAGAAACAAAATTGAGTTATTTGCAATGAGGTGGATGGACCTAGAGTCTGTCATACAGAGCGAAGTAAGTCAGAAAGAGAAAAACAAATATCGTATTCTAACGCATATATATGGAGTCTAAAATTTAAAAAAAAGGTACTGATGAACCTAGTGGCAGCACAGGAATAAAGACATAGACATAGAGAATGGACTTGAGGACATGAGGAGGGAGGGGGAAGCTGGGGCAAAGTGAGATTAGCAGCAACATACATACACTACTGAATGTAAAATAATTGACTGGTGCGGAGCAGCAACATAGCTCAGGGAGATTGGCTCGGTGCTTTGCAATGACCTAGAGGGGTCAGATAGGGTGGATAGGAGGGAGGCTCAAGAGGGAGGGGATATGTGGACATGTGTATGCATATGGCTGACTCACTTTGTTGTGCAACAGAAACTAACATGGTATTGTGAAGCAACTATACGCCAATAAAGATCTATTAAATAAATAAATAAATAGAGGACAAAATTTTCCCAAATTTGATGAAAAGTACATATCCACAGAACTCAACAAACTCCAAGCACAATACCATAAATAAGACTACAAAAATACCTAACAATTAAATTTCTCAACAAACTCAACAAACTCAACAAACTCCAAGCACAATACCATAAATAAGACTACAAAAATACCTAACAATTAAATTTCTCAGCACCAATGGGAAAGGGAAATTCTTAAAATCTGTTTCAGGAAAAACGACACATTACACAGGAACAGAGATAAAGATGACATCAAAATTCTCATCAAAAATAATCAAAATGAGAAGACAGTGGAATACTATTTTAAAGTTCTAAAAGAAAAGAAAAACACTCATCCTAAAATTCTATATGCAGCAAACACATCTTTCAAAAATGAAGGCCAAATAAAGACATTTCAGACACACACGAAAAAGCAGGAAGATTTCATAAATAGCAAAACTACACTATAAAAAATGTTAAAGGGCAGAAGGAAAATGTAAATATAGATCTACACAAATAAATGAGAAGCAATGAGCGGGAATAATTACAAGGATAAATACATAGGATTTTTCTCATTATTTTAACCTCTTTAAAAGATAATTAACTGTTTAGACAAAGATTATAATACTATAATGTGAGGTTTATACATTATGTAAGAGTAAAACACATGCTAATAATACCAAGTCATAAGGGAGAATTTAAAGTATACTATTAAACTTTCTTATACTATATGTGAAGTCGTCTAGTATTCCTTGAAAGTAGAGTATACTAAGTTAAATAGGCATACTATAAACTCCAAATCAACTGTTAAAATAACAAATGGAAGAGTTAGAATTAATACTACAACAAAAGAAATATAATTGTAAAATATGTTCAACTAATTGAACAGAATGCAGAAAAATAGGAGGAGGGAAGCAAAGAAGATATGGGACAAATAGAAATAAAATAGGAAGATTATAGATTTAAAAGTAACCACATAATAATCACTAATCCAATAAAAATAAAAGATTCTTAGATTAAATATATAGTAAGACTTCATTTTATGCTGACTTCACAAAATACACTTCTACTATAAATACACTAATAGGCTTAAAATAAAAGAAGAGAAAAAAATACACCATGGTTAACATAACCGAGTAAAGTTGAGATGCCTATATTAATATTAAAGTAGGTTTCAAATCAACAAATATTACCAGTGTTAAAGAGGGTCATTTGGGCCAATTCATCAAGAAGAACATAACAGCCCTAAATCTTTATACAACTAATTCAACCCAATAAGACTTTGCTGAGACACATTATAATCTAATTCTCAAAACCAAAAGGCAAAGAGAATTTTGAATGTGGCAAAAAAAAAAAAAAAAAATTTCATACAAGGGCACCTCCCTTAGACTACTATCAGTGGATTTCTCAGCAGAAACTTTGCAGGCCAGAAGAGAATGGGATGATATGTTCAAACTGCTGGAAAAAAAAAAAAAAAAAAACTGCAACCAAGAAATAATATAAAAATATTAAACAATAAAATTATAGGCCAATGCCCCTGATGAACGTAGATTCAAAAATCCTCAACAAAATACTAGCAAAAGAAAGTCAACAATACATTAAAAGGCGCATACACCATGATCAAATGGGATTTATCCCTGAGGTGCAAGAATGGTTTAATGGATGCAAGTAAATAAATGTGATACACCAAATTAACAAAAGAAGGATAAAAACCATATGAATATCTCAGTAGATGCAAAAAAAGCTTTTGACAAAATTCAGCATGTTTTCATGATAAAAATTTATGTACAGAAGGAATGTACCTTAACATAATAAAAGCCTTAAATGACAAGCCCACATATAGCATCATACTCAGTGGTGAAAGGCTGAAAGCTTTCTTCTAAGATCAAGGAATAAGACAAGAATGCCCACTCTTTCCACTTCTATTCAGCATAGTACTGGAACTCCTAGCCAGAGGAATTAAGCAGGAAAAAAACTCCAAATGAGAAAGGAAGAAGTAAAGTCATCTCTGTTTGCACATGAAATGATCACATATATAGAAAACCCTAAAGACTAGACAGATAAACAAAAAACCCTGTTAGAACTAATAAACAAATTCAGTTTAGTTTGCAGTATACAAAATCAGCATACAAAAATAAGTTGTTTCAAATACTAAAAATAAACTATCTGAAAAAAAAATTTTAAAGCCCATTTACAACTGCATCAGAAAAAATAAATTACTTAGACATAAACAAACTTAACCAAGGAGGGGAAAGATCTGTACAATGAAAACTATAAAACAATGATGAAAGAAACTGAAGAAGACACAACTACATTTAAAGATATCCCATGGATTGGATGAAATAATATTGCTAAAATGTCCATACTACCCAAAGTGATCTACAGATTCAATGCAATCCCTATCAAAGTTCCAATGGCAATTCTCACAGAAGTGGAAAAAAACAATCCTACAATTCATATGGAACCACAAAAGACCTTGAATAACCAAAATAATCTTGAATAAGAAGAACAAACCTGAAGGTATCATATTTTCTGTTTTCAATTATATTTCAATACTATAGTAACAAAACAGTATGGTACTGGTGTGAAAATAGACACATAGACCAATGGAACAGAATTGAGAGCCCAGAAGTAAACTCACACATATACAGTCAATTAATCTTTGACAAAGGCACCAAGATTACACAATGGGGAATCAATAATCTTCTCAAGAAATGGTGTTGGGAAAACTGTATATCCACATGCAAAAGGATAAAACTGGACCATTATTTTACATCATACTCAAAAGTAAACTCTAAATGAATTAAACACTTAAACGTAAGATCTGAAACAGTAAAACTCCTAGAAGTAAAACATAGGAGAAAAACTCCTTGACATTAGCCTTGGAAACTACTTTTTGGATTTGACAACAAAAGCCCAGGCAACAAAAGCAGAAATAAACAAGTGGAAATACTCACACTAAAAAATTTTCTTCATACCAAGCAATCAACAAAATGATAAGGCAAACTACAGAATGGGAGAAAATGTTTGCAAACCATATATCTGATAATAGGTTAATATCCAAAATATATAAGGACTCATACAACTCAATAACAAATACACAAATAATGTGATTTAAAAAATGGGCAAAGAAACTGAATATACTTTTTTCCAAAGAAAATACTCACATGTACAGATATACCATGTTAATGGATTAGGAGACTCATTGTTAAAATGTGAACCCCCCACAATTTACCTATAGATTCAAGGAAATTCCAATCATAATCACTACAAGCTGTTTAGATATTTACAATATGGTTTTAAACTTTTTAGAGAATGGCAAAGTAATTAGAATATCCAAAATAATTATGAAAAAGGTAAAAAAACGGGATTCCACACTATCCAACTTCAAGACTTACTAAATCTACATTAATCAGAGTAATGCTGAAAGGATAGACATAGATTAATTAAACAGAATACAGAGACAACTAACTGCTGAACAATCATTGACAGGAAGACACTGGAACTCACCAAAAAAGATACCCCACATGCAAAGACAAAGGAGAAGCTGCAGTGAGATGGTAGGAGGGGTGCAATCACAATAAAATCAAATCCCATAACTGCTGGGTGGGTGCCTCACAAACTGGAGAACACTTATTCCACAGAAGTCCACCCACTGGAGTGAAGGTTCTGAGCCCCACTTCAGGCTTCCCAACCAGGGGATCCAGCAACAGGAGGAAGAATTCCTAGAGAATCAGACTTTGAAGGCTAGCGGGATTAGACCGCAGAATTTCGACAGGACTGGGGGAAACAGAGACTCCACTCTTGGAGGGCACACACAAAGTAGTGTGTGAATTGGGACCCAGGGGAAGGAGCAGTGACCCCATAGAAGGCTGAACCAGACCTACCAGCTAGTGTGGGAGGGTCTCCTGTAGAGGCTGGGGGGGGGGGCGAGGGGCTGTGCCTCACCGTGAGGACAAGGACACTGGCAGCAGAAGTTCTCGGAAGTAATCCTTGGCATGAGCCTGCCATTAGCTCCACCAAAGAGCCCAGCTAGTTACCAGTGTTGGGTTGCCTCAGGCCAAACAATCAACAGGGAGGGAACCCAGCCCAACCCATCAGTAGACAAATGGATTAAAGTTTTACTGAGCTCTGCCCCCCAGAGCAACAGCCAGCTCTACCCCCTACCAGTCCCTCTCATCAGGAAACTTCCACAAGCCTCTTAGATAGCCTCATCCACCAGAGGTAAGACAGCAGAAGCAAGAAGAATTACAATCCTGCAGCCTGTGGAACAAAAACCACATTCGCAAAAAGACAGACAAGATGAAAAGGCAGAGGGGTATGTACCAGACGAAGGAAAAAGATAAAACCCCACAGAAACAACTAAATGAAACAGATATAGGCAATCTTCCAGAAAGAGAATTCAGAATAATGAGAGTGAAGATGATCCAGGATCTCAGTAAAAGAATGGAGGCAAAGATCGACAAGATGCAAGAAATGTTTAACAAAGATCTAGAATAATTAAAGAACAAACAAACAGAGATGAACAATAAAATAACTGAAATGAAAACTACACTAGGAGGAATCAATAGCAGAATAACTGAGGCAGAAGAACGAATAAGTGACCTGGAAGACAGAATGGTAGAATTCACTGCTGTGGAACAGAATAAAGAAAAAGGAATGAAAAGAAATGAAGACAGCCTAAGAGACCACTGGGACAACATTAAACACAACAACATTCACGTTATAGGGGTCCCAGAAGGAGAATACAGAGAGAAAGGACCCGAGAAATTATTTGAAGAAATTACAGATGAAAACTTCCCTAACATGGGAAAGGAAATAGCCACACAAGTTCAGGAAGTGCAGAGAGTCCCGTACAGGATAAACCCAAGGAGAAACACGCCAAGACACATAGTAATCAAATTGGCAAAAATTAAAGACAAAGACAAATTATTGAAAGCAGCAAGAGAAAAACGACAAATAACATACAAGGAAACTCCCATAAGGTTAACAGCTGATTTCTCAGCAGAAACTCTCCAAGCCAGAAGGGAGTGGCATGATATACTTAAAGTGATGAAAGGGAAGAAACTACAACCAAGATTACTCTACCCAGCAAGGATCTCATTCAGATTGAATGGAGAAATCAAAAGCTATAAAGACAAGCAAAAGCTAAGAGAATTCGGCACCACCAAACCAGCTCTACAACAAATGCTAAAGGAACTTCTCTAACTGGGAAACACAAGAGAAGAAAAGGACCTAGAAAACCAAATCCAGAACAGTTAAAAAAATGGTAATAGGAAAATACATATCGATAATTACCTTAAACGTGAATGGATTAAAAGCTCCAACCAAAAGACACAGGCTTGCTGAATGGATACAAAAACAAGACCCATACATATGCTGTCTACAAGAGACCCACTTCAGACCTAGGGACACATACAGACTGAAAGTGAGGGGATGGAAAAAGATATTCCATGCAAATGGAAATCAAAAGAAAGCTGGAGTAGCAATACTCGTATCAAATAAAATAGACTTTAAAATACAGAATGTTGGGCTTCCCTGGTGGCGCAGTGGTTGAGAGTCCACCTGCCGATGCAGGGGACACAGGTTCGTGCCCTGGTCCAGGAAGATCCCACATGTCGCGGAGTGGCGGGGCCCATGAGCCATGACCACTGAGCCTGCGCGTCTGGAGCCTGTGCTCCGCAACGAGAGGTCACAACAGTGAGAGGCCCGCATACCGCAAAAAACCCCAAAATACAGAATGTTACGAAAGACAAGGAAGGACACTATATAATGATCAAGGGATCAATCCAAGAGGAAGATATAACAATTATAAATATATATGCACTCAACATAGGAGCACCTCAATACATAAGGCAGCTGCTAACAGCTGTAAAAGAGAAAATCGACAGTAACACAATAATAATAGGGGACTGTAACACCTCATTTACACCAATGGACAGATCATCCAGACAGATAATTAACAAGGAAACACAAGTTTTAAATGACACAATAGACCAGATAGTTTTAATTGATATATATAGGACATTCCATCCAAAAACAGCAGATTACACTTTCTTCTCAAGGGCGCATGGAACATTCTCCACGATAGATTATATCTTGGGTCACAAATCAAGCCTCAGTAAATTTAGGAAAATTGAAATCATATCAAGCATCTTTTCTGACCACAACGCTATGAGATTAGAAATAAATTACAGGGAAAAAAGCGTAAAAACACTAACACATGGAGGCTAAAAAATACGTTACTAAATAATCAAGAGATCACTGAAGAAATCAAAGATGAAATCAGAAAATACCTACAAACAAATGACAATGGAAACACGATGATCCGAAACCTATGGGATGCAACAAAAGCAGTTCTAAGAGGGAAGTTTATAGCTATACAAGCCTACGTCAAGAAACAAGAAAAATCTCAAATAAACAATCTATCCTTAACCTAGGGGAACTAGAGAAAGAAGAACAAACAAAACCCAAAATAGCAGAAGGAAAGAAATCATCAAGGTCAGAACAGAAAAAAATGAAATAGAAAAACAGAAAACAATCGCTAAGATCAATAAAACTAAAAGCCGGTTCTTTGAGAAGATAAACAAAATTGATAAACCACTAGCCAGGCTCATCAAGGAAAAGAGGGAGATGACTCAAATCAATAAAATTAGAAACGAAAAAGGAGAAGTTACAACAGACACCACAAAAATACAAAGCATCCTAAGAGACTACTACAAGCAACTCTATGCCAATAAAATGGACAACCTGGAAGAAATGGACAAATTCTTAGAAACGTATAACCTTCCAAGACTGAACCAGGAAGAAATAGGAAATATGAACAGACCAATCACAAATAATGAAATTGAACCTGTGATTAAAAATCTTCCAACAGAGTCCAGGACCAGAGGGATTCATAGGTGAATTCTATCAAACATTTAGAGAACAGTTAACACCCATCCTTCTCAAACTCTTCCAAAAAATTGCAGAGGAAGGAAAACTCCCAAACTCATTCTATGAAGCCACCATCACCCTGATACCAATACCACAAAAAAACAAAATTACAGACCAATATCACTGATGATTATAGATGCAAAAGTCCTCAACAAAATACTAGCAAACAGAATCCAACAACACATTAAAAGGATCATACACCATGATCAAGGGGGATTTATCCCAGGGATGAAAAGATTCTTCAATATACACAAATCAATCAATGTGATACACCATATTAACAAATTGAAGAATAAAAACCATATGATCATCTCAATAGATGCAGAAAAAGCTTTTGACAAAATTCAACACCAATTTATGATAAAAACTCTCCAGAAAGTGGGCATAGAGGGAACCTACCTCAACATAATAAAGGCCATATACGACAAACCCACAGCAAACATCTTCTCAATGGTGAAAAACTGAAAGCATTTCCTCTAAGGTCAGGTACAAGACAAGGATGTCCACTCTCATCACTATTATTCAACATAGCTTTGTAGTCCTAGCCACAGCAATTAAAGAAAAATAAATTAAAGGAATACAAATTGGAAAAGAAGAAGTAAAACTGTCACTGTTTCCAGATGACATGATACTATACATACAGAATCCTAATAATGCCACCAGAAAACTACTAGAGCTAGTCAATGAATTTGGTAAAGTTGCAGGATACAAAATTAATGCACAGAAATCGCTTATATTCCTATACACTAATTATGAAAAATCTGAAGGAAAAATTAAAGAAACACTGCCATTTACCACTGCAAAAAAAAAAAAAAAAGAATAAAATACCTAGGAATAAACCTACTTACAGAGACTAAAGACCTGTATGCAGAAAACTATAAGACACTGATGAAAGAAATTAAAGATGATACCAACAGATGGAGAGATATACCATATTCTTGGATTGGAAGAATCAATATTGTGAAAATGACTATACTACTCAAAGCAATCTACAGATTCAATGCGATCCCTATCAAATTACCAATGGCATTTTTTACAGAAATAGAACAAAAAATCTTAAAATCTGTACAGAGAAACAAAAGACCATGAATAGCCAAAGCAGTCTTGAGGGAAAAAAATGGAGCTGAAGGAATCAGACTCCTTGACTTCAGACTATATTACAAGGCTATGGTCATCAAGACAATCTTGGTACTGGCACAAAATCAGAAATATAGATCAATGGAACAGGATAGAAAGCCCAGAGATAAACCAACGCACCTATGGTCAACTAATCTATGACAAAGGAGGCAAAATCTCTTCAATAAGTGGTGTTGGGAAAACTGGACAACTACATGTAAAAGAATGAAATTAGAACACTCCCTAACACCATACACAAAAATAAACTCAAAATGGATTAGAGACCTAAATGTAAGACCGAGCACTATAAAACTCTTAGAGGAAAACATAGGAAGAACACTCTTTGACATAAATCACAGCAGGATATTTTTTGATCCATCTCCTAAAGTAATGGAAATAAAAATAAACAAATGGGACCTAATGAAACTTCAAAGCTTTTGCACAGCAAAGGAAACCATAAACAAGATGAAAAGACAACCCTCAGAATGGGAGAAAATATTTGCAAACAAATCAATGGACTAAGGATTAATCTGCAAAATATATAAACAGCTCATGCAGCTCAATATTAAAAAAAACAAACAACCCAATCAAAAAATGGGCAGAAGATCTAAATAGACATTTCTCTAAAGAAGACATACAGATGGCCAAGAAGCACATGAAAAGCTGCTCAACATCACTAATTATTAGAGAAATGCAAATCAAAACTACAATGAGCTATCAGCTCAAACCGGTTAGAATGGGTATCATCAGAAAATCTGCAAACAAACAACAAATGATGGAGAGGGTGTGGAGAAAAGGGAACCGTCTTGCACTGTTGGTGGGAATGTAAATTGATACAGCCACTATGGAGAACAGTATGGAGGTTCCTTAAAAAACTAAAAATAGAATTACTATATGACCCAGCAATCCCACTACTGGGTATATACCCAGAGAAAACCATAATTGAGAAAGACACATGCACCTCAATGTTCACTGCAGCACTATTTACAATATGTTCACTGCAGCACTATTTACAATAGCCAGGTCATGGAAGCAACCTAGATGTCCATTGACAGACGAATGGATAAAGAAGATGTGGTACATATACACAATGGAACATTACTCAGCCATAAAATGGAACGAAACTGGGTCAGTTGTAGAGACGTGGATATATCTAGAGACTGTCATACAGACTGGACACCAAGGGGGGAAAGCGGCAGGGGGTGGGGGTGTGAAGAATTGGGAGATTGGGATTGACATGTATACACTGATGTATAAAATGGATGACTAATAAGAACCTGCTGTATAAAAAAATAAATAAAATTAAATTTTTAAAAAAAAGGAACTGAGTCTTAGAAAAATTTATCCCTTGGTATTGAAAATGCCAGCAGACTTCCAGTTTGGTTAGCAGACATCAAAGTGTTAAAAAGTGAGTCTAAAATTTCTTCAGTGGTGATAAACATTGTTAAAATTGAAATAAAGGTGATTAATGTCAAAAAGAAAATACAGAATAGAGAGCTCAAAAGTAAATCTAAACAAATACAGTGAACTGACTTTTTACAAAAGTATAAAGACAGTTCAGTGAAGACAGAATAACCTTTTCACATAATGATACTAAAATAATTGGACACAATTTACAAAACAATAAACCCTGAGATATGCCTCACACCTTGTACCAATATTAATTCAATATGGATTATAGCCTTAAGTGTAAAATGTAATACTAAAAACTCTTCTAGAAGAAAATAAGAGAAAATCTACATGACCTTGAGTTTGATTAGGAGTTTTAAGAGATGACCTCAAAAATATGATTCATAAAAGAACATATTAGTAAATTAGACTTTGCCAAAACTTTTGATCCGTGAAAGACATTTTTAAGAAAACAAAATGATAAGGCACAGACACCAGGAAAATATTTCTAAATTACTCATCTTCTAAAGGATGTATATCTAGAAAATGGAAAGAATACTTAAAACTTAACAACAAAACAACCCAATAAAAATAGTAATTCTGAATTGTCTCATCACCAAAGAAGATTTATACCTATAAAATAAACATATGAAAGAATAAGTTGATCATTGGTTATTAGGGAATTGCAAGTTTTTTTTTTAAACTATACCTCTATACCTATTAGAATGGCTAAAATAAATTAACTGAAATTTTTAAGTGGTAGGGAGGATATAGAGCAAAAGAAATTCCCATCCACTGTTATTTGAAATGCAGAATATCACAACCACTTTGGAAAACAGTTTTCCAGTTTCTTATAAAGTTAGTAATATGCTTACCATATGATTGATCATCTCTATTCTTAGGAATTTACCCACATGAATTGAAGATTTATGTTAGCACAAAAACTTCACCAATGTTTCTAGCACCTTTATTCATAAGAGCCAAAAACTGAAAACAACTCACATGTCCTTCAACAGATGAATGGTTAAGCAAACCATGGTGCATCCATCTAACGGACTAATGCTTTAAAATAAAAAAGAACAGACTATTGATTCATGCACCAACATGGGTGGATCTTAAATGCATTTTGCTTAGAGAAAGAAGCCAGACTTCAAGGTGTTGATATTGTATGATTCCATTTGTAAGAAATTCTGGAAAAGGCAGAATTATAGGGATGGCAAACAGATCAGTTTGTTGCCATGGGTTTAAGGTAGTGGTAGTTTGAGTACCAAGGGGTCGCTCAGGAATTTTTAGAACGATAGAATAGTTCTGTATGAGACTGTGGTGATGGATATATGACTCCATGTAATTATCAAAATACACAGAACTGCACATCACTGAGTTACTTTTACCATATGCAATTTTTTAAAGTATTGCCTAAGATGTTGGGAGAACTCAGGATAGGATACAGACTTTTTAAACGTGTCTATACTTCAAATGTGTGACATAACCTCACTGAAGGAGATGGGAAGAAAAAAAGAAGACCTAATTACCTTTGGAAAACCATGTTTTGCCAAAATACTATAAGACAAAAGAGAAAAAAAAGTATATAAAATACCTTCCCAGTACACTTCAAAAGAGTCAAGGTCATGACAGACAAGGAAAGATCATGAAACTGTCCAAATGGAGACTAAGGAGATAGGATAACTAAATGCATTATGTGGTATTCTGGATTGGATACTAGAACACAAAGGACATTAATGAAAAGAAACTGGCAAAATCTGAATAAAGTCTGTAGTTTAGTTAATAGTATTCTACAAATATTAATATCTTAGTTGTGATAAATGCATAGTGGTTATGAAACATGTTAACATTAGGGGAAGCAGTGTGAAGAGCATGTGGAAGTCTGGAGAGGTAGCTTGGGTCAAATTGTGGAGGTTTTATTTATCTGTTATTACTATTTTTTAATTACAAGCTAACAAGATTATTTTCTATCCTGAAACCAAAGAGCAATAGCGTGTTTCAGTAGGAAAATGACATGATGATTGATTTGTTTTTACGTTTTTGTTTGTTTTAGTTTTTGTTTTTTTACACAGATCACTCTGACTACAGTAGGGAAGACAGAGTCAGGAAGACAGGCAACAGTGAAACCAATTATCCAATAAAACTATTATTGAGAAACTATGATTAAAATTATTATTGGAAACTATAATTAAACCTACTATTGAGAGGATTTACTTTGTGTTCAATTATGAGCAATTGCCAACCTTTTAAAACTAGTATTAATGAACATTATTCAATCTTAATGAGAATGAGGACGCAAAGAAGATTGTCTCTTATCTGGTCCGCAATAGCGTAATTTTGATTCTGGTACACAGGCATTTCTAGTTGAAACACCTTCACAAACAGGAGGTCGAGCCCTAAAGAGGTAAAGTCAAAGCTTCAGGATCACCAGGGGCTAATAACCAGTTTTGCTAACTCTGGTCCAGTGCCCCTTCACTAGTGGCACCTGGTGGATTAGGCAGACATGAAGACTGACTGCTTGGCTGCACTTCACGCTGATGCTCTAAGGTTGAGCTGAGGAGAACTGACACTGGGAGCCAGGGTTTGAGGACGCATCTAGCAAGGGGTACAGTGGAACTGGGCATACTATCTTGACAGTTACTTCTCTTCATTTTTGGAGGAATGACATGATATCATTACTGCTAATTTATATTTGGTGAGTGGTGCTATTTTTTATATGTCTATACTGGACATCTATTGTTTTCATCTGCTGAGCACACTGCTTAGTTCTCTTGGTAATAATAGCAATTCTCTTTGCCTTCCTTTTGGGGATTGCTCCTCATTCACTCTCTGAATTTCTGACAGGCCACTAGTCATAGTACCCTGCTCTTCCTGTCTGGGTTTGTCACTCAGGTCAGGAAAAGCAAAGCACTACATCTCCCTTGTTCATGACAGACAACAGCTCTTCCCAAGATTTTTCAGAACTAGAGTTGAACGGATGGCTCTCTTCTTCCCATGCATCATGACCTATATGTACATGACATTACTCCTGCTGGTGGTCATGCCTCCCACCATGAAAAGCAACCTAAGAGAGAAAGGCCAAGATGAGAGGCAGAGAGACGGGAGAAACATGGTGATTGTAATAGTTTGAGTTGTCCCAGGGGCAGACCCTTAGACAAGTATTCCAGGGTAACTAGTTTACTTAGAAAGTAAAAGAAACACCATCAGAGGAGTGTGGAAGTGAGACAAAGAAGAAAAGGAGGCTCATAAAGGGTAAGTTACAAAACCACTTACTACGATAGTGCACAATCCAAAATGATACTTTTTTACACTTACAGTGGTTCCAGATTGAGATGTATGTGCTGGTGTTTGGAAAGCAGCACCTCCCTGGCTCCGAGGGAAACCAAATTATAAACAGACGATTGCTTTTAAAGGATGCAATCAGAACAAGAGGGCTTAGCCATTGGATTCAGCATTCAATGAGCTCAGTCTGGACAAGCAGGAGCAACCATGACTCCAGTCACTCATTCTTCCCCTGGGCAATGCTGGGTATGCAGAACCCATTTCCCCTCTCAAACACCTTAGATTCCTGTTTCATATCCTGTCTCCCTCTCTCTCCCTCCTTTCTCTCCTCTCTCTTCCTCCCCTCCCCGCCATCCACCAGCTCTCAATCATTGGTGGTTACTGTGTATCTGACACTAAGAGCTTAACCTGCATTATCTCAGTTGGTTAATTTTCCAAGCAGACTTATGATTTAGGTAATACTAGTTTTATCTTCTTACAGAGGGGGAAGCTCGTGCATAAGAGGGTGTGACAGCAGCCAACTTGCGTTTATGTATCGATTCGTGTTTAGAGTTTGGGTGCATTTTTAAGGTATCAACAGCATTCTGTATCACTTTCCTTCAACATTTGCTGTTACTTTGACCTTTTATTCTACGTTTTTTTTTTTCCTCCCAAATGCACTCTGCACTGCCTCTCTTCGGCTTTTGATATTCCTGCTTTCATACAAAGTACACTGTAGACTACTCAATATTGAGTCGGAAGAGGCTCAGGTTTGAAACAGGTATGTTTTACCAATAGATTTTCAAACTAAGGTAGTTAAACTAAGGCAAGTGGCTTAAGCCCTCCAAGCTTTTTCCACCTCAAAGCTGAAGCCAATCCTCTGCAGGATCCACCTCACACATCAAATGAAGTGACAACATGCAATCTCTTTGCTAACTGGCAATTGCTATGAAGATTAAGGTGTTGTGGAATTGGGAGAGGCCATGTGTGGAAGTGTGGGTACAGTGGGAGAGGCAATAAGGCAGGGCTTAGATGGCCCCATTCCACATTTGAGATGGCACACAAAACAACTGTGGAATAGAGTCTGCAAGCTGGAAAGGGGTTTACAATTGCTGAGGTTTGAAAGGATCTGCTAAAGTGGTTTTAGAAAATTGTTGACTAAGTAGTTTATCAATCCTCGTGTTATCAACCTGCACACATGTTTCATGCTCTGCAGCATCTCAGCAAATGCTTTAGTTAATTACCCACTAATTATAACATCATTGAATGGCTACACTGAGGCAACCACATAATTATGGAGCAAAAAGCTCTGAGCAATTACAAGGCTGAGCATATTGGTTGATTACAATAAATCCCCAGCTCATTGTTGATATTTGTCACCTGCTTAATGTTCCTAATCTCTTGATGCATGTGATAAACCACGTGCAACATAGGAAACAGGGCCTATGGAGAGAAAGCCAAATTTAAGGGAGAAATAAGAACATATATGCAATGAACTAATATGTAGATAGTCTGTTCACCTCTATTTGTCTAGCCAGTATGTAGGAGGTAACTGCTCTCCTCCTAGTGGTTCTCCTCCTCTAGGGCCTCCCAGTTCATGAGAGGAGACAGTCTTGTATGCACAATATAGTGAATTAGCCTTGGTAGAGATAGATACAAAATCCATCTCTACCAATGGGAGCCTGGTAAGACAGTGACTTGGAACATTGGAGAACATTCCAGAAGATCTTCACAGAGGAGGTAATATTGAGGTCTGTTTTTTTTAGCGGTACGCGGGTCTCTCACTGTTGTGGCCTCTCCCGTTGAGGAGCACAGGCTCCGGATGCGCAGGCTCAGCGGCCATGGCTCACGGGCCCAGCCGCTCCGCGGGATGTGGGATCTTCCCGGACTGGGGCACGAACCCGTGTCCCCTGCATCGGCAGGCAGACTCTCAACCACTGCGCCACGAGGGAAGCCCTGAGGTCTGTTTTTGAATGATGAAAATATTGCTAAGTGCTCAGGGGAGAAAGGGAGTCTCTGAGAATACACAGTTTTCTTTAAAGCTGTTAGTGAATCAGCAAACACACACACAGAAATAAAATAACAATATTTTGTTGCATCTCCTGAAAATAATGCCCAGCTTCAAGTAAACAGAAGAATGAGGGAGATAACTAGTAGAAAGAAACTCCTGTAAAAGTGTATTTTAAATGGTTTGATTCTCTCTACCACACCCAGCTTCCCCAAGCTGGAAGGAAGCTGGAAGCTTGTGTTTCTGAAACAATTGTATGTAAGAGCTTCCCTGGGCAAATCCTATAATTCATCTCCATGCTTGGCAAAACAAAGGAACCTTGAATCAATCTGGAAAAAAATTTGTAAGATGTAATTATAGAAGAGTTACATTTTCACATTGCCTTCAAGACAGCATTGTTTTTAGCATCCTACCTTTCCCTCCAATTCTAAAACTTCTTGAAGTGTCTCAGGTATTTTCACCCTAAACATTTTCTTAGACAGATTGTAAATATCTCGAAACATTGGATTGACATTTTTTGTATAAGGTATATGGATTTCTCTAGATTCTTTTCATATCCTGTAGGCCAAAATCAAAAATTCAGCTACTATGTAATTAATATTTACCTTTAATACCTAAGATTGGCCCATGATCATTTCACTGAGGAAACTGAAAATTAGTAATTGAATGTATTACATATCTTAGAGCTATATAAGTAGATTTTTCACATAGAACTAAGTTTCTGTTCCCAGGAGGGAAAAATGAACACATGGAAAAGAAAAGTGACGTCAAGTTCCTTTGGTACACTATTTTAACAGTTATGTACTGCTCTGCACATAGTAAGATTCAATAAGTGTCTATTGACTGAATTAGAAATTTGAGACATCACCTTGACAGAAATTTGTGTGTGGTTATAAGAGATCAGATTGGGGATCATGTAGGCAAAACTGTCTGAGAACTCTGCCCACAGCTAAGTGTTTTAAAGATCAGCCATTTTATTATAGCTTTTCTCTGCACAGAATTGGAGAGTCAGCACTATTCTGTAAAACTCCTGCCCAATCGAATTGCCCTGTGTGAAGAACCAATGCTCTCTTTGGAAGAGGCATTTCCCACTGAACTTTCCACACCATTCGCTACTTGAATGCTCTAATGAAGTCACCAGTTTCCTTAAGCATTATTCTATTATTTTAGGAAAATCTCTTATTGACATTTGTAAAGAAATGTCAATTTTATAAAATTACAAATAAAAGCAAAGATTTTATCATTGTTTTATCACAACCTAGACCTTTTAGAACCCTGTATGTCAACATCGTGTCTAGCACAGTGTCCTAAAGGTACTCAATACACTCTTTTTTTTTGGAGGCAGGGAGGTATTTTGTACATTTAGCCTCCCATTTTTACCAATGAGGTTTAAATTATACTTTTCCTATATACGTTAATATATTTTGAAAATTGGGAATACCTGACCTATTATATAATTACTAAACAGAATATCGTCAAGTATAACACATTCCATACTCATGCTAAATAACTGAATGTTTATTGTGTTTCAAGATAATTGCTCTTAGATTCAGTTTCCCATTAACAAAATGGGAATGGAGATATTTATCTAGCCCTACAGCAAAGTGCAAAGGATATAATGACCTTAAAAGAACTTTGTGGATTATAAAGCTGTCTGCACAGGCAAGCAATTGTCATCACTGTGAAAGATCTTCAGTGATTACAGTATTATGTGTGCCACTGCTTCATGTTTGAGGCTCTCAAAACAGCTAAAAAATGCCCAGCTTTAAAGTGGAGACAAGGGATGCTTAAGCCAAAAGTGACAGACCTTTCCTCACCTTTCTCAGTGTGGCAAACTCCAAGCCAGCCTGCCTGGTCATGCAGAGACTCCTGCTGAGGCCACTACATCATCTTTCCAAAAAGCACTGCACTAAAACATTGTCATTTAATCATTGAATCCTTGGGCTCAAAGACCATTTAGTGCATTCATCTTTTTCCAAACTGGAAAGGTGTTGGTAAACATGACTATAAATCTGTATTACAAATTCTAGATTTGGCATGAGTATGAAGAGTGTTTAATGTCACTAGGACTCTGGTCCAGTACTGAAATTCTCATATTTCCTTTTTTTTTTTAAATCTACATATCTTTAAAACATATTATTACATCCTTATATCATTCTGCCTCAAGTGAAAAGACTATCGTAAAGTATAAGAAAACTTGAAATATATAAAAAGAAAAGTAATGTTTTCTATGTTCAAGAAGGAAACCATTTGGATTAAGAGGTAACACTGGTCTTCATGGTTTAACCTTAAAGATGCTTATTTGAATATTTAGATGACTTTTAGAATTGAAACTGGGACAAGTATAGCCCTGAAGAATCATCCCATACATATTAGTGTCCTGATCACGTGATATTCTAATGCATGGAACTTGGTTTACTGTTTTTCAGGTTTTTTAAAATTTTAATTTAATTTTTTTTATACAGCAGGTTCTTATAAGTTATCTATTTTATACATATTAGTGTATACATGTTAATCCCAATCTCCCCATTCATCCCCCAACCCCACTGCTTTCCCCTCTTGGTGTCCATATGTTTGTTCTCTACATGTGTGTCTCTATTTCTCTCCTGCAAACCAGTTCATCTGTACCATTTTTCTAGATTCCACATATATGTGTTAATATACGATATTTGTTTTTCTTTTTCTGACTTCACTCTGTACAAGAGTTTCTAGGTCCATCCATGTCTCTACAAATGACCCAATTTCGTTCCTTTTTATGGCTGAGTAATGTTCCATTGTATATATGTACCACATCTTCTTTATCCATTTGTCTATCAATGGGCATTTAAGTTGCTTCCATGACCTGGCTATTATAAATAGTGCTGCAATGAACATTGGGGTGCATGTGTCTTTTCGAATTATGGTTTTCTCTGGGTATATGCCCAGCAGTGGGATTGCTGGGTTATATGGTAATTCTATTTTTAATTTTTTAAGGAACCTCCATACTGTTCTCCATAGTGGCTGTATCAATTTACACTCCCACCAACAGTGCAAGAGAGTTCCCTTTTCTCCACACCCTCTCCAGTATTTGTTGTTTGTAGATTTTCTGATGCTGCCCATTCTAACTGGTGTGAGGTGATACTTCGTTGTAGTTTTGATTGCACTGCTCTAAGAATTCATGAGGTTGAGCAGCTTTCCATGTACTTCTTGGCCATCTGTATGTCTTCTTTAGAGAAATGTCTATTTAGGTCTTCTGCCCATTTTTTGATTGGGTTGTTTGTTTTTTTAATATTGAGCTGCATGAGCTGTTTATATATCTTGGAGATTAATCCTTTGTCCATTGATTCGTTTGCAAATATTTTCTCCCATTCTGAGTGAGGGTTGTCTTTTTGTCTTGTTTATAGTTTCCTTTGCTGTGCAAAAGGTTTTAATTTTCATTAGGTTCCATTTGTTTATTTTTGTTTTCATTTCCATTACTCTAGGAAATGGGTCAAAAAATATATTGCTGTGATGTATGTCAAAGAGTGTTCCTCCTATGGTTTCCTCTAAGAGTTTTATAGTGTTCAGTCTTACATTTAGGTCTTTAATCCATTTTGAGTTTATTTTTGTGTATGGTGTTAGGGAGTGTTCTAATTTCATTCTTTTCCATGTAGCTGTCTAGTTTTCCAGCACCACTTATTGAAGAGGCTGTCTTTCCTCCATTTTATATCCTTGCCTCTTTTGTCATAGATTAGTTGACCATAGGTGTGTGAGTTTATCTCTGGGCTTTCTATCCTGTTCCATTGATCGATATTTCTGTTTTTGTGCCAGTACCATACTGTCTTGATTACTGTAGCTTTGTAGTATAGTCTGAAGTCAGGGAGTCTGATTCCTCCAGCTCCGTTTACTTCCCTCAAGATTGCTTTGGCTATTCGGGGTCTTCTGTGTCTGCATACAAATTTTAAGATTTTTCTGTTCTAGTTCTGTGAAAAATGCCATTGGTAATTTGATAGGGATTGCATTGAATCTGTAGATTGCTTTGGGTAGTACAGTCATTTTCACAATATTCATTCTTACAATCCAAGAACATGGTATATCTTTCCATCTGTTTGTGTCACCTTTGATTTCTTTCATCAGTGTCTTATAGTTTCCTAAGTACAGGTCTTTTACCTCCTAAGGTAGGTTTATTCCTAGGTATTTTATTCTTTTTGTTGCAGTGGTGAATGGGATTGTTTCCTTGATTTCTCTTTCTGATCTTTCATTGTTAGTGTATAGGAATGCAAGAGATTTCTGTGCATTAATTTTGTATACTGCAACTTTACCAAATTCATTGACTAGCTCTAGTAGTTTTCTGGTGGCATGTTTAGGATTCTCTATGTATTGTATCATTTCATCTGCAAACAGTGACAGTTTTACTTCTTCTTTTCCAATTTGTATTCCTTTTATTTCGTTTTCTTCTCTGATTGCCATGGCTAGGACTTCCAAAACTATGTTGAATAATAGTGGTGAGACTGGACATCCTTGTTTTGTTCCTGATCTTAGAGGAAATGTTTTCAGTTTTTCACCATTGAGAATGATGTTTGCTGTGAGTTTGTTGTATATGGCCTTTATTATGTTGAGGTAGGTTCCCTCTATGCCCACTTTCTGGAGAGTTTTTATCATAAATGGGAAAACTTGTTTTACTGTTGATCGAATCCAACCTACTGCTATATCAAGCAATTCAGTATAACTCTGAAGGATATTCTTGAGAATTTTTTCCCATAGTTCTTGAGGTTATATCCTCCCAGGAGAAAGCCTCAGGGACACTGGGATTTCACAACCTCTGTTCAGACTGTTGTTATAATGCAAATAAATATTTAGAAAAACTGATAATTCTTTTTCATTTCAGAAGATAGAGAATGAAAATATTAGAAGACTAGTTTTGGGAGAACCTGATATCAAAGAAGAGGAGACTAGCCTTGCTTGAAGCAGTGGACTCTATTGGCTTCTTTAAGGAAACTATATCTAGTCACCTGATGTCAAAGCATTTAACAAATAACAAAGGAAATAAGAAGTCCCCACACCAAAAAATAGTCAAGAAAAATATGCTATTTACATCCTTTGCCTGTGAGTTTTGAGAGGTTGGATCTAAAGTTCCAATATGATTCTTATTCTATGTGAGGTGTTTTAACAAGAGGACTGTTGTTATAACAAGAGGACTGTTCAAGCCATAAGAGGTGGTTCCACCACTTTGGCCTTTGTTTTGGAAACAAAACACAAGTTCTCAGTTGATTTCCATGTATTACATATAGGCACAAATATAGAGGCTTGTATCTAACTACAAGGGACTAATACTAAGTCCTAAACATAACTAGGGTCTGAAGAAATACGAGATTGAGATGTGCACATATAACACTGCATCAGAATGCTAGAGATCATGAGGAAGTATTTAGTGTTAATGTGATGTTTGCTAAGAATGCAGCATCATGTAAAAAGTAATTCTACAGGGATTTTATTTTTATAAATTCTGGCTCAAATTTCTGGCCAACATAGTGATGGTCAAAACTCTAAATTTACATGTGGTGTTTTGCTCCATATATACATAGCCTTAAAATATGTATTCCTGTTTATCTAAAGACTCTGACACCAATTTCACATTATTTGTCCTCCTCCTCTTTTGGAAACTTAGAGTAAATGGGCCCAAGATGGCACACAAAGCAGTCTTCATGTGACTAGATGTCCTGAGAATCATGCTTGTGAGCAATAACTGTTGTATTCTCTACTCCCTCCTTCAAAGATGGTGGTCAGCTTGTCTTTGATTAATGTTTCTAGGTTGCCACTAGTATGTGATCACACCCAT
The DNA here is from genome assembly GCF_964374135.1 of Grampus griseus. Lineage (NCBI taxonomy): Eukaryota > Metazoa > Chordata > Mammalia > Artiodactyla > Delphinidae > Grampus > Grampus griseus. The sequence goes on from NC_139018.1 coordinate 89,824,604, forward strand.
TTTTCCAAGCAAAGATCAACACTGTCAGCCTTCACCTTCTGTTTACCCAAATTTGTAGCATACACACATACCTGCATCAGCTCCTTCAACAGACATGGATTCATAGCTGTACTACATGGTTTGGCAAGGATAACAGGATGAATAAAGCATGGTCATTACACTACATAAGCTTTGAGTCTAAAAGGTAAACGTGCAATGTGGTCGATGAATATATTACACTAAGCAGATTAGGTCACTTGTTCTAGAAGAGATTAACAGACACTGTGGTCCTTCATAAGAGGGAGTTGATATAAGGCTGTGGGGCAGTTGGGGATGGGGGTGGAAAGGGAGGTAAAGGTGAAGAATATTTAGGGGAACATGAGATTTGAAGTGATTCTTAAGAGAACACAATAACCCATGTGGGAATCATTGCTACTACTTAAATGTAGATGGGATGGAGGAAAAGATTGTGTTCTGTAAGCATCTTTGACTTTTTAGAGTGACCAAGCAGTCTGTTTTAACCAGGTCTGAGGGTTTTCTCAGGATGCAGAACTTTCAGTATTAAAACTAGGAGAATCCTGGGCAAACTGGTCACTCTGCGTTTCCTCCTCTTACACAACGCACACTTGTGATTTAAGGGCGACCTGTGGATTGCATCAGCTGAGTATTTCTTTACAGTGTTTCATCCTCTCTTTCATCATTTTCACATTTTTTGCTCAATTTTTGTAATTTCTTGCCTGAATTACTCCAAAAGCCTTCTATCCATCCTCCTTCTGGATGATAGATGATCTTTCTAAAATACAAGTTTGGTCATGTCACTCCCTGCTTAGAATTCTTCAATCACTCCTCATTACCTTTAGGATAAAATCCAATGTCTTTAGAGTGTATAATAATCATGTAGGAGAGGGCTTCCCTGGTGGCGCAGTGGTTGAGAGTCTGCCTGCCGATGCAGGGGACACGGGTTCGTGCCCCGGTCCGGGAAGATCCCACATCCCGCGGAGCAGCTGGGCCTGTGAGCCATGGCCGCTGAGCCTGCGTGTCCGGAGCCTGTGCTCCGCAACGGGAGAAGCCACAACAGTGAGAGGCCCGCGTACCGCAAAAAAAATAATAATAATAAAAATAATCATGTAGGAAGAGAGGTTCTTTAAAAAGTTAAATTCCCATTCATTCATGTGTGTATTAATCCAACAAATATGTGTTAAGGGTCTATTATATGTCAAACACTGTTCTAGGAATCAGGTCTAAGATGGTAAGCAAAGCAGACAACGTCCCCATCCTCAGGTAGCACGTATTCTAGTAGGGCAGGGATGGACAATACACAAATATATACTGAGTACAATGCCAGATAATGATATGCTATTAGGCTTTCAAAGAAAACAAAGGTGAGTAAGAGAAGAGAGGTGGGTACAATTTTAGATAATGTAGTCAGGGAACACTTCTCTGACACCTGAGCATGAAAGAGGGTCTTGAGGATATTTGGAGAAAAGAATGTTTTAAGAAGAGGGAACAAAAAATACCAAAATCCTGAGTTGGGAGAGTGTTCAGTGCCCCTCAAGAGACAACAGGAATTCTGAGTATGGCTGGAAATGAGTGAGTATGAGAAGACTGACAGGAAGCAATAGCAGAGGGAGAAGCCAGGAGCCAAAGCATCTAGAGACTTGTAGGCCATTTTGAAGATGTTTGATTTCATTCCAATGAGATGGTCAGCTGCTTAGAGTTTTGAGCAAAGGAGTGACATGATTTGCATTTTAAAAAGGTCTCTCAGGCGGTATGAAAAGACTATTAGAAAAGTAGAATCAGGGAGACATGTAGGAAGCTAGTTACTATAAGCAAGGAAGTGATACTGGCTTAGAATACAGTGGTATCAGAGGTGTTAAGAATTGGCAGTGCCTCGGGCCTCACTCAACACCTCCCTCCAGCAGCCATACCTCACTACTTACATGCTTGCTCACACCTCTGTGTGTTGCTGGCTCTGCCAGTAATTCCTTTCTCCTCTCCACATGCCTTGTTCTAGATACCTTACCCTTTTTAAAAAAAAAAAAAAAAGCCTAGTAAAATAATCATCTCTTTCAGGAAGCCATCCATAGGTCTGGGTTTTGATTTGACGTTTTGTCCGTGCTGCTCTGCACCTGTCCTTAATTTACACACTGGTTGTGATTGCCTGTTTACATGTCTGTTTACAATCCACCCAAAGCTCATATGTATTCTCAATATCTCTCTATCTCTCTGTCACACACACAAATATACACACACAGGCACCACAGCTGTGATCCCTTTGAGGAAAGTGACTGGCATATAGTAAATGAACAATACATGTTGTGTTGAATAAATGAAGGAAGGAGTTTGCATATCAAAATGAAAGGATGAGAAATTGGGCCCTACTTGTAAAGTCGTTATGAAAACAGGAATATTCAATCAATAGACTCCTTCATTCATTCAGCGTACATTGTTTAACACCTACTATATGCAAACATGCAGATGCATGCTAGGTGTTGGAGATACAATGATGATAAGACACAATCAGCACTGATTGCGAATCCAATCATCAGTATATTCCAATTATGACTGAAAAGTACATTATCAAAAAATACCTAAAACCAGCCAGCAAACGATATGTGGAAGCTCATACATTGTGAAATAATCACAGATGATACTTTACAGAAAGCTCTCACTCCTACAGTTAAACTTCAATGATTAAACAGAGTAGAATTTTTTAAATGTATAACAAATGTCCTCTATTCCAAAGAGTACAGACAGAAATGATTTTGATAGAAACCATGGAAATGAATTATGAGTGACATGAGACCAATCCCAGTCCAGGTCAGGGACAAGCTATAAAACAAAGTGCAGGCCCATAATAGAATCAGCACTATGCCCAGTATAATTCTATGGCATGAAACACTGATAGCAGATATACAGAACAGTTGTTCTTTGTGTATAGACACTATAAAAGCCTAAAAGCAACTTACAGGCCAGGTGGCTTGTAGCAAATACCACCTTCTTGTAAAAATCATACAAGACTGATGAGAAAATCATGGGGTGAACCCAGAATAAGCCAAGGTCCCCAGGGCATGGAAAAACCAACCAGGGGGCATTGACCTTTCTGTTCTCATATGACCAGGCTTTGCAGCAGAGCTATGCCCTTTTACTACTCACGTTGTCCAACAGCTTGCTGCTGGAGTACATAGCTTAATTACTGACATCCACAAATGCAGTGGCCAACAATTCTCACGGGGATTTCTGAAACCACTCAGCTACAGATGGAAGAAGGGAATCTGCAGCAGGATAAATATCTGCTTGGGTTAGAAAGCACCAAGGCAATCATGCCTGCTGTGAAAACCAAAATGGCATACTGCTCCTGTCTGTGGCTGAGTCTCTGAGAACTGATTACTGAAGGACTAAAATTTCAGGGCACTGTATAGGTTCAGAGCCATCATCAGAGTCATACAAACCTGGGTTCCAAGCATAGGGCCTTGTACATTTTTATTAACTGATTGTGAAATCTTAAAACTATTAATTTTTCCTCTTCCTTTTTTTTTTTAGTAAGGACCTTTAATAGCATTATGTATCCTATCAGAATTGATCAACACTGTAATACTGAAACATGTTTTCACACCTGTTTTTCTTTCTTTTGTCTCTTTTTTCATTTATTCTGTTCTTGTAGTTATTCCTTCAAATGCAAACAAAATACCCAAAAGAAATCTTGTGGACAAAGGATTTAAAAAACAATTGAATTCAGATCCCTGACATTCAGGAAATGATTATTAGAGAAATTCCAAAAGTCCATGTCTTCCTCAGTGTTTTCTTAAATACATTATCACAAAATTCATCACCATGCATCAACCAAAGGTGAGAAGTTATCAATTTTATACTCATCTATAACTGGAAACTAATCTCTAACCCAATTTTAGTACTGGTACTGGTAGAAAGGGCATCTATCATTGTGATCCAAAGAAAAATTAATGTGCTACTTATGGCTGTTTCCTTTAAAACTGTGCCTTCATACAAATTCAATGAAGGAAAATATCAAAACTAGGAGCAAAGGTTAGAAAGGGAGGGGAACCACAGTCCTGAATTTCAATGGTTAAGTACAGAAATTTCAAGAGCTGTGAACATTCAGGAGCCTGATTTCACTTCTAGTAAGTGGTAAAACTTAAGGGCAGGGCTAATATGTGAGCTAAAGAAGAAGAAAAGATTGAATACTTAATGCTTTTAGAAGGTTGAATATAACATTATGCTTTGTAGTTATAAAGAGAGAGTTTTCTGCTATTTAAGATGACAGGACAGATCTTGGAGGAAAGATATTTGTAGATGAAAGTAATGAGATAGAATTCAGTGAAAACAATGAACGGCTCAGAGATTAGTATGCAATAAATTACTCTCAAATTACTCTTTCCCCTCAAGTTGCCACCTTCAAAAATATCACATCCTTGACCCCACATTCCTTTCTTTATCTTATCTCTTATACTTTTCATTCACAGAGTATTCACTGCCTCATGAGCTTTTCTCTTATTCATTCCTAAGGCAACCCTTACCTCCCTCTTACTCCTCATATGTTGCTATTTCTCAGAATCTATATTTTGGGTCCGTAGCTGTTCTCAACCTATTCTTCCTAATCTAGAACGGACTCACCTTTGCAATAATTTAAAACCACGTCTCTACAGAAGACCTCTCTCTTGAGCTCCAGCCCAAAGACTGGAGCTCATCATGACTTGAACAAGCCAAAAACTCTTCAATGGTCTCAAATAAACATGTTCATTTGCAGTAACTTCTCAAGAAATTATACCATCAATCAATCCACTGGCCTTAAAACATTCCAGATTTCTGCCTTTTCCATACCACTCACACAAAGCAGTTTTAACTTTAACGCCTACATATCTAACTATGCCCCATATACTCCATGCTCAACTCCAAATTTTAATTCTGAACTACTTCATTTCTCACCAGAATGACTATAGGAGTATTTCTAATGCAGACATTTGTTAAACCATGTTCTCCAAACATTGGATATTTCCTGTACTGAAGAGGGAGGGGTGAAGGGAGGCAGAACAATCAGGTCCTAAGTTCCTCATCCCTATTTCAAGCAAGTATATCCCTCTCTATCAAAGGTTTCAAATAATATTTCCTTTGAAAAGTAAAGATTCTGCTATTTAGAATATGTAAATAATTATTCTATATCTAATCCATTTTCCATATTATCGATATCATGCTAATGTGAAAATCTTATATCATTTCCTTGATAAATAGCCTTGGTATCAGTTAGGGATTTTTCCTACAGCTCAGGAAACCAGAACCATAAGTGATAAGGAATAATAGATTTATTATAGAGGTTAGACCCTACACTATTGTGGAAATGGGTAAAGAGGTCTGTGGAAGGTTGTTGCTTATGCAATGTGTGGTGAGCTGAAGTCACTGTAGGTCAAAGGATTGGCAGTCAGGAAGAAAAACTGGAGGGCGAGTGAGAAAAACAAGCCCATGAGGACAGCTAGAATGTACTGCACAAGGCCAAACTGGAACTCACATCTGTCTCTCACTGATTTAAACCGTGACAATACATGTGACCTGCAGAAGAAGCCATTATCCTTCACACATACCTGCACACGTTCTGGCTTAGGACTCACCGAAACTGAAGAAGGAGATATGGTGGGAGGTGAAGGAGCCATGACTCTGCCAACAAGATGAGTCTCCACATATAAGCAGCAGTGTGAACAAGCTATGGTAGTGTCTAGCTCCCATACTAACTTGCAGTACAGTGACTGTTACTTCACTTCTGCCCTAAAATCTTACACAGATTTCTCTTGTGGGTAACACTAATCTCAAAGCATACAGGGAAGCAAATTCTCTGAAATATAGCTCCAGTTTGCTAAGCAGACACTATAACAAACCACAGTTCCTTTCAGTTGGCACCTATAACCTTCAGGGGAGAAAGTGTCATACCTCCCAGCTAATACAGAACAACTGTTTTTACGACCTTGTCTCAGTTTGCCTCCCTAGCCTCATCTCTGGGCATACTCTTATGTTCTAGACATATCAAATAAGTTTCTGCTCCCACGTTTCTGCTTTTTCAATCTTTATTGCCTTTGTACAGTTTCTTATCTAGAAAGCCCTTGTTTTCTTTGACTGATCAGCTACTACTCATTCTCCACTTAGTAGGTTAAATCTCAACTCCTCTAGAAATCCTTCTTCACACCTCCTTGTAGGCAGTCTGAATAAGATTTACTTCCAATATGAACACTTCCATATGGTAGTTACTACCATAGCTATAGTTTTTGGTAGTTACTGATGGAAAGTTCTGGATTACTTGTTCACTTTATTCACTATATTTTAAGTTCTTTGAGGACAGAAAATATGATCTTGTACATCCACGTATATAAATACTTCAAAGAATGCCTGGGGTTATCATAAATATTCAAAAGATATTTGTTGACTTATTAATCAGTAAAATGAGTAAATGAATAAATGTATGAATACATGACAGGAAAGAAGACCAAAGGAGAACTACTGCTACAAACTGGTGATTCTAGTAAAGAATTGCTCATAAAGAATTGGGTGATAATTCTAGTGTGAAAAGCAAGACTTCCCTCTGTAAGAGCTTGCTTTCATTCACTACAGATGAAAACTCTGATCTCCATCTCAAAACTCACATGTTTTTACTTAAAGGTGAGTTTATGTTTGGCAGTTCCTACAGGAGAACTTCCTGCCTATCCCAAGTATACTGAGGAGTTATCCATGTAGACTGAAAAGCCTGTCTCCATATAATGCGTGTTACCTGACACATTCACACATAGTTTTCAGTAAAGTATTAAATCATCCATGTCAATGGCTTACATTGGCCAGGCAGCGGTAGCTTCACGGCAGCCAGGGAACTGCGTGCATTGTAGTCACTTCCCTTAGACAGCAGTGGGAGAAGTGAAGGGTAGATTGTTGCCATCGGTCAATTGTGTATGTGGACTTCACTAAGGTGGTCGATTCTGTCAAATACATCAGTTCGTGAGGAATCCTATGAGAGACCTGCTGTCGAGGGAAGTTTACACATATTGCTCTCTTACTTTATGAGGGAATCATGAAAAAAGATGTAGCTGTGAGAGAGACAGCAAATTCATTTACTGTGACTAGGTGTACAGGCCAAGATGACATCTCTCAGCCATTAAGATGTGCATTCCAGCAGTATTTCACACTGCCTTCAAGTATAGTATTCCAGCAAGGGGGAATCACTGTATGTGATTTTAGTTTTAGAGAAAAGGACAAATATCCTATGTTATGGACTACTCATAGAATAATTATGCTGCAAATGTGGTTATATTTAGGTTATGTATATTGACTTGCAGTCACTACTACATTTTGACTTTTTTAAAAACAGAAGATGACAGGTTTTAGTGTATTTTACAATTTAGAGATTTCTATTACAAGTATATATCTCTAGTCCAAATCTCCTTCCCAGTCCCCAACTTCCCTAAAGAATATTCAAAATCAACGTATACAAGTTCCACTACTTTCCCTTCTGTCCCCTGAACATATATACACCCAATTGGAGGATGAATTCTATAGACTCATTTTTATCAATTATTTTTTAATTTCCACTCTAACTCAGGCCCATATTACCTTTTATCTTTGAAAGCACAAATCAGGAACCCAGAATAGAACTTCTTTTTTTTTTAAATTGGGGTATGGTTGATGTACAATATTATGTAAGTTTTAGGTGTATGACATAGTGACCTAAATTTTTAAAGGTTATATTCCACTTATAGTTAGTATAAAATATTGGCTATATTCCAGAATAGAACTTCATATGTGCAAATTCCAGCTAAGCTTAAAAACAAGGCTCTTATCCTGACACCTGTATTTGAGCTCTTTGTGACTTTCGTGTCCCAGATACTCTTATAGGATTCTGTAGCTATCCCCCAAAGACTGACCATACTCTTGAGTGATGGCCAGTTTTTTCAGGTTTCCTTGAATGCTTCCCTCTCTGCTGGTCAACGTTTGTCTCTTTAGAATCTAACATACATTCTGAAGCCCTCACCCCAGCCTCTCTGGAGTGCATCATTGTCTCCCAGGGAAGGCTGACCTGACTGGTTTCTCTATTCCTCTTAACCTGTTCCCTGTAGGTTCCACCGTTTCCAGATATCTCATAAGATAATACATTAAAGGGAAATGACTCTATTATAGAATGTTGACCAAAGTCAGGATCAGAAATCCAAGATAAGAAGATACTAAATGTGTTAGGAAATAGACTACAAAGAAATTGATTTTCCAGTAGGTTGGAAGGTGGTAGGCAGAGATATTCGTCAGACATCCTGTGCCCTACCTGTGCTTTCTCTTTATGAAACAATCCTCTCATATACCCTGGATGAAAATATGGTCTTACTGGCACTGACTTTAGTCCAAAAGAAAATCTGCTATTTCTCAATACTATTCAATGGAAACACACTGATTGTATAATTTCTTTACAAATCATGCTGCAATGCCAAAGTAGAAAATGACTGTGACATAGTAAGAACTGAACTTGTCAGGACTTGCAAGACCCGATCTTATAAACAGAGTGTCATCCATATGCTGTGTGCTCATGCTTCCACCCCCCTTAGGTTCTCTGGAGACCAAGCAATTGCATTGAGATTTACTGTAACTCTCTCCTCTGTGTGACCACCTTACTTCTAATTAGACTTTGTAAAAATTAAATCAGAAACATTATCTTACAATGCATGAATGTGTGACTTCCTGCCTTAAATCTACAGCCTACTTAAAATGTTGCAGACATTCAGGAGGTGCCAAATAAATACCATCTATTCAGTATGGCCTTCAAGACTCTCCACAGTACCATTTCAACTGCATCTTCAGACCTGTCACCTACAAATGTATGAGTGTATTTTATCTTCAGCTAGATGAATTATGAGTTGTTATTATCACTGTCATCTTTCCGTATCTGTGCCTTTGCTCTGCTGCTTTCCTGGTAGACTCTCCTTATGTCCACCTCTAAATTTCCAAGTCATCTCAAGTCCCATGTCAAAGCTGCCTCCTTCACAAATCCTTGGTTATTTTTCCCCAAAATGTGCTGGTGTCTCTCTCTGCCGAACCCTCAAGGCACTTTATTAATATTGATTTTTTTTTGCATTCTTCTTAATCTTCCTTTTGCTATTGTATTACCAACATGACTCTCTTGCAAATTTCTGCTGGATTGTAACATTGTATCTTTTGGAATCAAAATGTATTGGCTAATTTAAGTTGCATATTTTCAAAAGAGGAAAAATCCCTTTTTAAAAAGGAGAAGCAGAATCTTCAAAGTGAAACCAATAGCAGTGCTTTGCAAATTTTAATGGACAAAGCCAAAAGGAACTTCATTTATGAGGCCTGTGATAGGTTCAGAAAGTTGCATTTTTAACAAGCAACTCAAGTGATTCCATGCAGGTGGTCTGAGCACCACATTTCAAGAAACAATGCCAGAGAGAACATACAATTGCTAAAGAGAGAAGACAGGCGGTAGCCAATGTGTATAATAAACAATTATCTGTAATTTAAATTATCTGTAGTTCTGGATTCACAGAACAGAAAGCTAGTCCAAGTACAGAATTGGTTAGCTGTAAACAATAAAACACTCATGATTAAAAAGGTACAGTGAAGGGAAATTATTATACTGGCAATTGTTCTACACAACTGGAAAAATGGACATGTAGAATTCTTTTTTAGAAACAAAATTTTAAATAAGCTTTCTCGAACTGATTCTGTTGGCTTTACGAATGGGAGGCAGGAATTTCACATAGATACCATGTAAGAAACTTAGAAACGGTCAATATAAACATTAAATTGTGTGATATCAATCTAGAGTTGAACATAGCTAAAGTATTATAAGTGACAGAAAGAGTTAAAAATGTAGGAAACAATCAATTTATAAATATTAACTGCTTACAAAAGAGGTATGCAATTGCACATGGGGATTTGTCTTTTAATTATGCCCTGATTTTCTGTTTCTTTAAATATATAATATTTATTTTTTAAAAATTTATATTTACAATATAAGGTAGGTCACAAGCATAGCCCAAGTTTCCTCAGGTCTAAACAGCCTGAAAGTAAGGATAAAGTCACATTAATAGCAATGGTTCTAATCTTGCTCCTACTTGCCCCGCTTGCAAAGGACCCCCAGATCCCTAGCAAAGTCGTCTTCACTGCCTGTAGAAGAATTCAAGAAGTGTCATGTATACTCAGAAATAGATCCTTTTTTATTATGCACAGATGCTGACTGCTTGGCATCATCTGGGTACCACTATTTTGCCAAGTTCCTATCATCTCTTGTCAGTCATCACTGAGTACCTCGTAGTCCGCCAGATGCTATAATCTCCTTCCACAGCCGAGTCATTGGCACCACCAAGATGATAAACCTCCATGGTGTTCTTTTGCAAAATGGAGAAGACTGCTTCTCTCTCCTTTGGTTCTTAACTACATTAGAATGCACTGTGAATGCTCTTGCTTAAGATCAACATTTTACAGAGACCCTTCTGCTTATAAATAAACGCTTTTTGCTTATAAACACTCTAATTTTCATGGAACTTAGTTATGAACCCAAAGGTGGCTGGACCAAGAAGCTAATATGAACTATACACATACCCACTGCCTTCTCAAAAACTTATACACCCAGGGTGCATTGCTCCAAGAGCTTCTCATTTCTCATGTGAGTGAGCTTCTCTTGATCCTCCATTACTATCTGTGTCCAGTTTCATTTATAGTCCAATAAAGACCAGTTACTTAAATAATAGTTATGTTTTGTTTTGTTAAATTAAGAGCTCTACTTTTATAGTGAAAACATGCTCAAGTGGGGAAAAATGTTATATTGTAAAAAATATAGGTATCATACTTATGAGAAGCTTTTTTAAAAATTTAAATTATAAAAGCTTAATCCAGAGACTACCAACTGCCTGGTGGGTACTTATATAAACTATGTATGCAGTGGCAAGAATAAAAGAATTTCCGTAAGACTTAATCAAAAGTTGCAAATTGAATATTTTTGTTTAGCCTGCACAGTTTTTTAACTTAAAAAATACTTAATTGTTAATAATTAAATAATAAAAATAATGGTTTCTGACATTTATTAAGTGCTTATTATGTAGAGTCTTACATGAATTTAACTTATTTAGTCCTCACAAAATCCTATGAGGTACGCAGTACTACAATAATGCACACCTCCCGGAATAACAATCACGGTGTGGTCTTCATAGCCTTCAAGACAGCACTATATTGAACTACATTTTCAGTTTAGAACACTGAGGCATGGAGCAGCTGAGTAACAGGAGAGTCACAGACTAGTAAGTGGCAGAGCCAGTATTCAAATGCGGAGTCTCAGGCGCTAAGCCCGCCTTGGACTATACTGCCTCTGAAATCAGAAGATTTCACATTACAACACCTATTTCTGTCCTCTGTGGACAAATCAGATGATCTGGCAACATTAGCCCCTCATTTTGTTATGATTCCAAAGGGCTGAAGGGATGATGGACGCTCCCCTGTGCCAGCAAACATATCCATTTTGCACAGCCCATTCCTCTCTATTGCCTCCCTGTCAGGGAACCCTTCAATGTTATACCTGCCTTGTTGTCCTACAGTACAGGTGAAGGGAAAGTGAAACATTCTTGAACCCAAAAGATAGTTCAAGAGGGCCTGGTATTCTATCTGTCATTCTTTACAAATCTATATCACCACTGGCCCTGTATGCATGTGACTTTGTGAATTTAGATCTAGGTTTTCAAATCAAGACTTCTTTATGAAATAACAGCAAATCTCAGAATTATAATTGTAGCTATATAATATAGAGTTTCACTCCAAGGATCTAGAATATATAGATTTTGATCACAAGGCTTTGGATTAGACAGACCTAATTTAAATAATAGCTTTACTACCTATAGCTGTATAACTTAGAATAATTAAATTTTAAGTCCTGAGCTTCAGTTTCTATTACTATTCAGTGTATCTAATGAAATAAATAAATGCCCATCCATACTCACTGAATGAATAAATGATTAGGTGAATGAAAATATAAATGAAACATTATAAAGTGCTAAATGAGTACTGCTATTTTTTTTTGTACTGCTATTTTTTATTCTTTTTATTCATTAACTCAGTTTCATGTTCGGGTCTTTGATAGGAAAAAGAAAAGTGCTGATATTAATCACTCCAGGCTATCTATATACTGATGATTTTATCCTGGTAGCTTCTAATCAGGACGCCATGAGACAGTGGTTAAATAATTTGCTAAAGCTGTACTTTTCTTTGATCTATCAATGCTAAAGGAAAATATCTTCCTGCAGAGCTAGCAGAGACACCTGGGAATTGCTACCAATATCCTGGCTAATGATTTCATTCCACTAACAACTGAGATGACTTTTGCTACTTGAATGTATTCTTCCGCTAAGTCGTCTTCACTGCCTGTAGAAGAATTCAGGAAGTGTCAGCCTTGAGGAAGTAATTATTTGCTTGAAAATATACTGATTGTTTCTTTATTGACAAAGCATTTGCAGAAGGTGGATGATACCAAACATGAAACTACGGTGCCCATTATTTTCCTATAAAATGCATCTCTTTAAATTATAATGTTGGGATACTTGACTGTTGAAATATTAGATCCTTGGAGACTAATATTATTAAGGACTAATACTGAGGACCCAGTCAAGTGTTTACAGAAAGCACTCAGTAAATACTTGCTCAAGAAACAAATTAATCGATGTATAAATAATTGAAGATGCAGCAGGAAGTTCACTGGATTCACACTCATTTGCATGAGATCATATATACAATCAGCCTCGGCATCAAGAGAGGGAGAAAAAAATAGATTAAGTAATTGTCTCAGCAGAACACCCCTCACTTCACTAGATTAGGGTCTTTCCAGATTTCCAAACGTAAGGGATGAGATGAAAAGTTGGTATTAGTTAATCCTTTGAGCATATAATGATTTCCTGGAGGGAACTTGAAGTGGCTTGATAATTTCCCCCATTAAATATACAAAGATTTCCTAAAGTTCAATTCAAAGGGACATTTCTCATGGGAACTGAATGTAAAATCAAACTCCAAATGGCTGCCCTATGCCACAGCATGGACCAGCTGTTTCCAGAGAATTCCGTGAATATGTCAGGATCAAAGAATATTGTGAAGCAGGCATTGAATGAGAAGCCAAGTTCCAATGAGGCATCCGATGGAACATTAGACTATTCTATAACTAAGGAACCATCAAGACATGCGTAAGTGCACAGCCCAAAATATAAATTATATTTAGCAAAAATAATTTCAACAAATGCTTACATTTTTTTTCAGGTCCTCAAACAACACCTGTGAAGTCTCAGTTTATTTTTCAGTAAATGTTGCTATTAATGACTCCAAAATATAAAAATACTTTTGTATGTTCTTATCTTGTAAAGTATCAGAATTGAGTAATTTGGAGAGAAAAAAACCACATTCTTGAGAGGGCAGACTGCTGAAGCAAGAAAAACTACAAAACTGCAGCCTGTGGAACAAAAACCACATTCACAGAAAGATAGACAAGATGAAAAGGCAGAGGGCTATGTACCAGATGAAGGAACAAGATAAAACCCCAGAAAAACAACTAAATGAAGTGGAGATAGGCAACCATCCAGAAAAAGGATTCAGAATAATGATAGTGAAGGCGATCCAGGACCTCGGAAAAAGAAAGATCGAGAAGATGCAAGAAATGTTTAACAAAGATCTAGAAGAATTAAAGAACAAAGAAACAGAGATGAACAATACAATGACTGAAATGAAAACTACACTAGGAGGAATCAACAGCAGAATAACTGAGGCAGAAGAACGGATAAGTGACCTGGAAGACAGAATGGTGGAATTCACTCCTGTGGAACAGAATCAAGAAAAAAGAATAAAAAGAAATGAAGACAGCCTAAGAGACCTCTGGGGCAACATTAAATGCAACAACATTCGCATTATAGGGGTCCCAGAAGGAGAATACAGAGAGAAAGGACCCGAGAAAATAGTTGAAGAGATTATAGTTGAAAACTTCCCTATCATGGGAAAGGAAATAGCCACCCAAGTCCAGGAAGTGAAGAGAGTCCCATACAGGATAAACACAAGGAGAAACACGCCGAGACACATAGTAATCAAATTGGCAAAAATTAAAGACAAAGAAAAATTATTGAAAACAGCAAGGAAAAAGGACACATAACATACAAGAGAACTCCCATAAGGTTAACAGCTGATTTCTCAGCAGAAACTCTCCAAGCCAGAAGGGAGTGGCATGATATACTTAAAGTGATGAAAGGGAAGAAACTACAACCAAGATTACTCTACCCAGCAAGGATCTCATTCAGATTGAATGGAGAAATCAAAAGCTTTACAGACAAGCAAAAGCTAAGAGAATTCAGCACCACCAAACCAGCTCTACAACAAATGCTAAAGGAACTTCTCTAACTGGGAAACACAAGAGAAGAAAAGGACTACAAAACCAAATGCAAAACAATTCAGAAAATGATCATAGGAACATACATATCGATAATTACCTTAAAAGTGAATGGATTAAATGCTCCAACCAAAAGACACAGGCTTGCTGAATGGATACAAAAACAAGACCCATATATATGCTGTCGACGAGAGACCCACTTCAGACCTAGGGACACATACAGACTGAAAGTGAGGGGATGGAAAAAGATATTCCATGCAAATGGAAATCAAAAGAAAGCTGGAGTAGCAATTCTTGTATCAGACAAAATAGACTTTAAAATAAAGACTATTACAAGCGACAAAGAAGGACACTACATAATGATCAAGGGATCAATCCAAGAAGAAGATATAACAATTGTAAATATTTATGCACCCAACATAGGAGCACTTCAATACATAAGGCAGCTGCTAACAGCTGTAAAAGAGAAAATCGACAGTAACACAATAATAGTGGGGGACTTTTAACACCTCACTTACACCAATGGACAGATCATCCAAAAAGAAAATAAATAAGGAAACAGATGTTTTAAATGACACAATAGACCAGATAGATTTTATTGATATTTATAGGACATTCCATCCAAAAATGGCAGGTTTTTTGGATGAAGAAAAAGAGGTTACACTTTCTTCTCAAGTGAGCACAGAACATTCTCCAGGATAGATCACATCTTGGGTCACAAATCAAGCCTCAGTAAATTTAAGAAAACTGAAATCATATCAAGCATGTTTTCTGACCACAACGGTATAAGATTACAAATGAACTACACAGGAAAAAACGTAAAAAGCACAAACACATGGAGGCTAAACAACACGTTACTAAATAACAAAGAGATCACTGAGGAAATCAAAGAGGAAATCAAAAAATACCTAGAGACAAATGACAATGAAAATATGACGATCCAAAACCTATGGGGTACAGCAAAAGCAGTTCTAAGAGGGAAGTTTATAGCTATACAAGTCTACCTCAAGAAACAAGAAAAATCTCAAATAAACAACCTAACCTTACATCTAAAGGAACTAGAGAAAGAAGAACAAAAAAACCCCAAAGTTAGCAGAAGGAAACAAATCATAAAGATCAGAGCAGAAATAAATGAAATAGAAACAAAGAAAACAATAGCTAAGATCAATAAAAGTAAAAGCTGGTTCTTTGAAAAGATAAACAAAATTGATAAACCATTAGCCAGACTCATCAAGAAAAAGAAGGAGAGGACCAAAATCAATAAAATTAGAAATGAAAGAGGAGAAGTTACAACAGACACTGCAGAAATACAAAGCATCCTAAGAGACAACTACAAGCAACTCCATGCCAATAAAATGGGCAACCTGGAAGAAATGGACAAATTCTTAGAAAGGTATAACCTTCCAAGACTGAACCAGGAAGAAATAGAAAATATGAACAGACCAATCACAATTAACAAAATTGAAACTGTGATTAAAAATCTTCCAAGAAACAAAAGTCCAGGACCAGATGGCTTCACAGGTGAATTTCATCAAACATTTAGAGAAGAGCTAACACCCATCCTTCTCAAACTTTTCCAAAAACTGCGGAAGAAGGAACACTCCCAAACTCATTCTATGAGGCCACCATAACCCTGATACCAAAACCAGACAAAGATACTACAAAAAACGAAAATTAGAGACCACTGATGAATATAGATGCAAAAATCCTCAACAAAATAATAGCCAACAGAATCTAACAACACATTAAAAGGATCATACACCATGATCAAGTGGGATTTATCCCAGGGATGCCAAGGATTCTTCAATATACACAAATCAGTCAATGTGATACACCATATTAACAAATTGAAGAATAAAAAGCATATGATCGAGCTTCCCTGGTGGCGCAGTGGTTGAGAGTCCACCTGCCGATGCAGGGGACACGGGTTCGTGCCACAGTCTGGGGGGATCCCACATGCCACAGAGCGGCCCCGTGAGCCATGGCTGCTGGGCCTAGGCGTCCAGAGTCTGTGCTCTGCAACGGGAGGGGCCACAGTGGGGAGAGGCCCGAGTACAGCAAAAAACAAAAACAAAAAAAACCATATGATCATCTCAATAGATGCAGAAAAACTACTGAGAAAATTCAACACCAATTTATGATAAAAACTCTCCAGAAAGTGGGCATAGAGGGAAACTACCTCAACATAATAAAGGTCATATCTGACAAACTCACAGCAAATATCATTCTCAATGGTGAAAAACTGAAAGCATTTCCTCTAAGATCAGGAACAAGACAAGGATGTCCACTCTCACAACTATTATTCAACATAGTTTTGGAAGTCCTAGCCACGGCAATCAGAGAAGAAAAAGAAATAAAAGGAATACAAATTGGAAAGGAAGAAGTAAAACTGTCACTGTTTGCAGATGACACGAAACTATACATAGAGAACTCTAAAGATGCTACCAGAAAACTACTTGAGCTAATCAATGAATTTGGTAAAGTTTCAGGATACAAAATTAATGCACGGAAATCTCTTGCATTCCTATACACTAACAATGAAAGATCAGAAAGAGAAATCAAGGAAACAATCCCAATCACCACTGCAACAAAAACAATAAAATATCTAGGAATAAACCTACCTAAGGAGACAAAAGACCCGTAGGCAGCAAACTATAAGACACTGATGAAAGAAATTAAAGATGATACCAACAGCTGGAGAGATATACCATGTTCTTGGATTGGAAAAATCAATATTGTGAAAATGTCTATACTACCCAAAGCAATCTACAGATTCAATGCAATCCCTATCAAATTACTAATGGCATTTTTTACGGAACTAGAACAAAAAATCTTAAAATTTGTATGGAGACACAAAAGACCCCGAATAGCCAAAGCAGTCTTGAGGAAAAATAACAGAGCTGGAGGAATCAGACTCCCTGACTTCAGACTATACTACAAAACTACAGTAATCAGGACAATATGGTACTGGCACAAAAACAAAAACATAGATTAATGGAACAAGATAGAAAGCCCAGAGATAAACCCACACACCTATGGTCAACTAATCTACGACAAAGAAGGCAAGGATATACAATGGAGAAAACACAGTGTCTTCAATAAGTGGTGTTGGGAAAACTGGACAGCTACATTTAAAAGAATGAAATTAGAACACTCCCTAACACCACACACAAAATTAAACTCAACATGGATTAGAGACCTAAATATAAGACTGGACACTATAAAACTATTAGAGGAAATCATAGGAAGAACACTCTTTGACATAAATCACAGCAATATCTTTTTTGATCCACCTCCTAGAGTAATGGAAATAAAAACAAAAATAAACAAATGGGACCTAATGAAACTTCAAAGCTTTTGCACAGCAAAGGAAACCATAAACAAGACAAAAAGACAACCCTCAGAATGGGAGAAAATATTTGCAAACAAATCAATGGACAAAGGATCAATCTCCAAAATATATAAATAGCTCAATAGTAAAAAAAAGAACAACCCAATCCAAAAATGGGCAGAAGACCTAAATAGACATTTCTCCACGAAGACATACAGATGGCCAAGAAGCACATGAAAAGCTGCTCAACATCACTAATTATTAGAGAAATGCAAATCAAAACTACAATGAGGTATCACTTCACACCAGTTAGAATGGGCATCATCAGAAAATCTACAAACAACAAATGCTGGAGAGGGTGTGCAGAAAAGGGAACACTCTTGCACTGTTGGTGGGAATGTAAATTGATACAGCCACTATGAAGAACAGTATGGAGGTTCCTTAAAAAACTAAAAATAGAATTACCATATGACCCAGCAATCCCACTACTGGGCATATACCCAGAGAAAACCACAATTCATAAAGACACATGCACCCTAATGTTCATTGCAGCACTATTTACAATAGCCAGGTCATGGATGCAACCTAAATGTCCACTGACAGATGAATGGATAAAGAAGATGTGGTACATATATACAATGGAATATTACTCAGCCATAAAAAGGAACGAAATTGGGTCATTTGTTGAGACGTGGATGGATCTAGAGACTGTCATATAGAGTGAAGTAAGTCAGAAATAGAAAAAGAAATATTGTATATTAACAAATATATGTGGAACCTAGAAAAATGGTACAGATGAACCGGTTTGTAGGGCAGAAATTGAGACACAGATGTAGAGAACAAATGTATGGACACCAAGGGGGGAAAGTGGTGGGGGGTGGTTGTGTGATGAATTGGGCGATTGGGATTGACATGTATACACTGGTGTGTATAAAATTGATGACTAATAACCTGCTGTATAAAAAAATAAATAAAATAAAATTCAAAAAAAAAACCCAAAAAACTAAAAAACAAAAAAAAAACACATTCCCGAATTCAGATTATGATTTGATGGTACAAACAATAACAGAGATTTTAAATATTTCAACAAAATTAATTTTAAGGTGTATTAAAATGTGAATAGAGAAGGAAGAATCTAATATCTTCTAAGATAAAAGTCACAGGAATTCTTTATTATTTTCTGCAAAATATCACATAATGGACAATAGTTTAAAACAGAGAAAAACAATAATGTTCAATAATACCTGATGGAGTAAAGTCATGTTTATTTAATTATTCTCCCTAAGTAAAATAAATGCTTAAAAAAAAGTGAGTTGAAAATTCTAGCTACAGTGAGATTAAAAATGACTACAGGGGTGGGATAGGGAGGGTGGGAGGGAGGGAGACACAAGAGGGAAGAGATATGGGATCACATGTATATGTATAATTGATTCACTTTGTTATAAAGCAGAAACTAACACACCATTGTAAAGCAATTATACCCCAATAAAGATGTTAAAAAAAAATGACTACAAACCTCAAACCATATTTTGTCAAAAATGCCTATCAAATATTATGCAATTTGGATTAAATAAAGGTAGATTCTAAAACTCAATGCAATGTTTCATAGTTTGAATAGCATGTGTAGTTCCCTAAAAGATATGTATGGGACTTAGAGCACCTAATTTTTAATCCTTTCCTTTGAAAAATTGGGGGGATGGTGGGTAGGAAACCCATTAGAATATGTGACAGCTTCTAGTGTGCATGATTCTAGAGGGAAGATCAACAGGAGACACAATGTTAAAGAAAGAAAAGCACAGCTTAATCGTATTTATTTTAAAAAAACCAGTATCCTCTTAAATTTTATAAACATGAAAAAAATAAATGGGAGGAGAAGTAGCAATCAGCTATTATCTCCTTATTTCATTCAACATATCAAAGAAGAACAAAAAATTAAACAAAAGACCTGTGAATTTCAGAGATGGCACCTCAACTTTTAGCCAGGTGATTTCTATCATTTCCATAGGATAAAATTTGAAGATAAACATGTTCACGAGATATAAGACACAGAAGACTGAAATTTGTTGTGGAGTGCTTTGGGAATCAACATCTATTGGGAAGTGAAAAAAGCAATATTGGGTAGAGTGAGAAGTTTGGCTATTATGCAGTCACAATAAAGGTATGCACTGATCTCATGGTGACTCAGGGATTGGAATAGCCCTACAGAGTTGTACCAAATTGGCAGGAGGGATCAGCCTTTTATAATTTGACATTTCTAGTTACTGAATGCTTCCACAGAGGTTGGAAACCTCTCTTAAGCTGAGAGCATTTCCCAATAGCTGGAGGAATGAGTGCTTTATTTCTGAAGTTGATGGGTGGAGATTAGGGCAGTACATGACAGTGTTCACTAAACATATTTGAATCAGTGAAACACAGTATGTACAGGTATTGCTGAAAACAAAGTCTATGACTTAAAAGATTTTCTTGAGGAAAATTATCAAAATCTAAAATAAAAAGGAGCAATGATATACAATGCTTAGAAAGCATATGATAAAACGATGGAAGACAAAGGACGTCCAGCATAGGCATTACTCATATTCTCGACAAAACAGAACAATAAAATAAGAAATAAGTTCCTGTATGATAAGTAAAATAAATGAAAAACTGAATAGTAATTTCAAAAGGAATAGAAAACAAATGATTAAGACTATTAATCCAATAATATTGTGATGAATTTACTGAATTCAAGTTTAAAGAAAGAGTCTCAAGGAAATAAAGACAATTAGTAGATCATCTCCATAGGGGAAACATTAGGCTAATTCCTTATTGTTTCATAGTAAATTTTGGTACCAGAAAACAATAGAAGAATATTTACAATATTTTAAAGAAAATAATATGTCAAAGAACATTATTTCCAATTATTTGTTCTTTACACTTGAGGTTAACATTAAGATGTAATGTGATTAGAAGCTATCAGTAAACCTACCACCCATGAACCAGGCTTTAAAAACAAAACTTAAAAACGGTAATCTGAAAAGCTAACAGATGAATAAAAATAAAAATCTCAGAAACAGAAAATCTATTGTTGGTGTGAATGAACTGCAGTGAGCACTGAAGCCCAATTTAAGTACATAGCCAAGGTTTTTTTTAATAATTTAAGTCTAGATCTATGGGAAAAATGAGTAAAAACAAAATATAAATGTTATAAACTTTGGTACTATAAAAACAAAAATGAGGGGACAGGAAGGAAAATGGATGTTTGAGGAAATTTAATTATGTTAATTTTTTAATCTTTCATGATGGGAACTTTCTATCAAAATAAACAAAACAGAACAAAATAAAAATACAATTCATTTATGTATTGTATTCAAGTATGTAAAATCAAGGAACTCAAAATGATTATAAGTTTAAAAAATTGGGCCAAAACATAGAAGGGAAAAGTAAGCAAAAATCAAAATAAATCAGGTCACACACAAAAAAGATACACTCTAAAAAAAACATTATAACTGGTATTTCATCAAACTGCACAAACCATACATGCAAGAAATACTTGAAGAAATAGATTGCAACACAATGGTAATTAACTCATTTTTGATACCACTGACAATTGAACATAAAATAAATAGAGGACCTGAATAAAATGATTACTAATATTAGCTATACAAATAGATGGAAAGGTAGATAGTCCATATAAATGTTCACCCTGATATTAATCATTTTTTCTAAGACAAATGGAATACATTTTAATGACCCTGCATTTTAATAAATTCTAAATGTTATATAAATATCCTTCTACAGTTTATTTTTATACCCTTCTTAACCAGTTCTTAAATCAAACAGAAATCAGAACCAAACGTGTGGAATACCCAGAAAACAGCTACAGTGAAAATAATCTCTCTTAAACATATGAATCCACTAATAAACAGAAAAGAATAAAGAATGAATTGAACTAGGAGGGATTATTAAAGATATAAATTATTAAAGATATAAATATAAATTAGTGAGTTATAAAACAGAAAGGAAGTAAACATAATAGTTCAAATATTAGGACCTCTGATACAAGAAAAATAATAAAATAGAAAAATCATCCATATTAATTAATACAAAAGTGGGGAGAAAATATAACCTTATAAAATTGCTTATGAAATGTGGAACATTATCTGAGAGAGTAAATGTTTTTTACACATACACACACACACACACACACATCCATGAAAGAAAATAGTTTGTACAATTAAATGCAAATAGATTTGAACACAAGGTTGAAATAGGTCATTTTTCTTGGAAATATAAATTAGCAAAAAGATCTCAAGGAAATATATAAAAGCTGAATATACACTTGGGAATAAAAGAAATTGAGAAGGTTTCTAAAGGATTAAGCCCCAAACTTAAGCCAGGTTCTATGACTTTAAACATCAAGTATAATCACAAGACTATGTAATCCTCAGCCCTCATTTTACCTGATGTGTCAGCAAGATGTGGCAGAGTTGGCCCTGCTTGATCCTTCCATTTTTCCCCTAGCCCTAGCCCAGCCTGTTCCATTAGAGCAGGCTTTCATCACAACTAATGGAAACTATATTTTCCATTTGCTCAAGCCAACAAGCTTCATCATCATTTATTTTCTTCTCTTTTTCTCACACCACACATCTATTCCACCAGTAAACCTTATTGGTTCTACTTCAAAATATATCCAGTTTCTCTGATACCTAGCCTTTTATCATTCCTCTCGTCATACCATCCTGGTTTAAACCACCATCATTTCTTGTCCGTATTATCCACTACCCTCCTCACCGATCCTCTCACCTCTGTTCTTGCTTCTTCTTCTTTTATTTATTTATTTTTTTTGAAAAATCTTTTAATCCACCTGTTCACCTACAGCCTTTTTCAATGAAACAGTAAGAATGCTCTTCTTCAAAAAGTTAGAACATATTATTCCTTCCAAAGTTTTCCTATCTCACTCAGAATAAAAAATACTCAAAATCATCTAGAAGGCCCAAACTCTCAGACTTCCTGTTACTTCTCTGATTTTAATCTCCCATCATTCTCCCTCTTGCTCATATTACTCTAGCTATACCACTATACTAGTCTTTCCTGTGACATGCAAAGTAAGTCCTCTGGCTTCTGGGTCTTGTCACTTGCTATTCCCTCTGCTTGGAAGGTCCTTGTCCTATATAAATGCATAGCTCACTCCATCACCTGTTCAGTTCAAATGTCACTGTCTCAGTGAGATTACATTTGTTTTCTTTTGCTGCATAGCAGATTACCACAAGTTAGCAGCTCAAAACAACATGAATTTCTTACTTCACAGTTCTGTAGGTCAGAAGTCTGAGGTGGCTTGGCTGCTTTCTCTCCTCTAGGTTTCACCAGACCCAACTCAAGGTGTCAGCCAATATGGGTAATTACCTCCAGTCTCTGGGGAAAAATATGCTTCCAAGATGATTCAGGTTGGTAGAATTTAGTTCCTTGCAACTGTGGGACTGAGACTTATGCTTTCTTGCTGGTTGTCAGCAAACAGCTTTCTCATCTCCATAAGGTCACCTGCATTCCTCATTACCTTAGCTCCCCCATCTTCAAACCAACAAGAGTATGTTTCCCTTCTCACACTTCTAATCTCTCTGACTTCTTCTGCCACATCTCCTCTACTTCCAGCTGGAAAAATTCTCTTCTTTAAGGCCTCATATGATCAAATTCAGACCACCCAGATAACCCAGGATAATCTTCCTATTGTGAAGTCTATAACCTTAATCATATCTGCAAAGATCCTTTTTCCACATAACATAGTATATCCATAGGTTCCAGGGATTAGTGTGTGCACATCTTTGGGGGTCATTCTGCCTACCACCCCACTTTGACTACTCTGTTTAAAATAGAACAGCCTATGTCCACACTACCAATCCCTTTACTGTTTAGTTGTCTCATAAGCACTGATCATAATTTATTTATATAATTTACTTGTTTATCATTTGTGAACACATGATAAACAAAATCCTAAAATATAATTTTACGAAGGAAAAGATTTTATACTGCTTCATTCATTACTGTATTTTCCTAGTACCTAAAAGGGTGCCTAGAATATATTAGGCATTCAAGTATTTATCGGATGAACAAATTAAATAATATTTAATTGTCTGAGAATGTGGAGAAAAAGTAAATCTTCTATATTAATTTATTTCAAATGTAGTATAACACATTAACAAAATTTGACAAAGATAGCTCAAACAAGAAAAATATAGAATGAAAATTTGGACACCAAACTGTTGCTGTGGTTTCCGTTGGAGAGAAAAGAGGAATTAGTGGAGGATATGAAGAAAAAAATTCTGAATAATTATTTATTTTTTAAAATTTTATGATAAAGATACATTTAGTTAATACTCAGGTAATTAAAATGTATAAAGGTAAACTTTCACTTCAAAACTAAAAAGCAAACTAAAACAAACTTCTGACTATAATCAAATTAATAAAAATCAAAATTCTTACAAGAATCAGTTGGACATTAACAAAATGGTTTTAATGTTAACCTGAAAAAATAAATAGGAACAAATGACCAGAGAATTTCATAAGCGGAAGTGTAAGGAGGAGTAGTCATAAAGATATTATATTCAATAATACAGGTTTTATAAAAGTTTGGTATTGGCACATGGATATATAAACAGAACAGGATATAAACTCTGGAAATAGCACAGAATATATATGGGAAATTAATATATGATATAGGATTCATACTAGCTAATAAGGATTTTTCACTAGAAAAAATTTGGATACCTTTAATAGTTTGAAAAACAGATGAATAAATCTGGGTCCATATCTCACTCATACTCAGATTCTAGGGAGAGAGTAGATTTTAATTTAAAAATAAAAACTATAATATTGCTAGAAAAACCATAGGTGAATTTTTTTTTTTTTTTTTTTTTTTTTTTTTTGCGGTACGCGGGCCTCTCACTGTTGTGGCCTCTCCCGTTGCGGAGCACAGGCTCCAGACGCGCAAGCTCAGCGCCATGGCTCACGGGCCCAGCCGCTCCACGGCATGTGGGATCTTCCCAGACCGGGGCACGAACCCGTGTCCCCTGCATAGGCAGGCGGACTCTCAACCACTGTGCCATCAGGGAAGCCCCATAGGTGAATATTTTTATGATCTTAAATTATATAAAGTCTTTCTAAGAAAAACATAAATCCTAGAACCAAAAGGGAAGCAATTGATAAGTTTAATTACAGGAAAATGTTAAATTTGTATACAACAAAATTTAAGCTTCATTAACGAGGGTAAAATATAATTTAAAAATCTGATAAAAACTACATATATGCATGAGATATGAATTTGAGATATATACATAAATTGTAAATATGTGACAAAAGACTAATTTTTCTAAATCTTTTTTGAAATGACCAAGACTCAGATACAAAAAATGGTCAAAGGAAATAAACAGCATTGCCTAACAAATGAGTAAAACCAGTCAATTGATATATAATTAAAGAAATACAAATTTGAACATTTTTGATAGCACTTTTCACCAATGAGATCAATAAAATGTTAGGAAATATTAATATACAAAACTCTCATGCACAATGAGAATGTGATATGTAAAATCATTTTGAAAGGCATTTTGATTATCTATCCTCCTATTTACCTATCATCTATCTGTATATACATAGAGGATAGAGAATCCAGAAATGGTACATAAATACATATGAGAACATACACTTTTTAATGAGCATAACTTTTGACCCACATCAGTTCCATTTTTGAATATGTGTGACATACTCACACAAAGGTTGTGAAAGATGTATAAGTAGACTGATATCACTGCACTCTTTGTAATTATATAAACTGAAAATAAGTACATTTTAATAAAGTATTGTTAAATAAATTAATGCACTTTCATATGATGGTGTGCTCTGCAGATCTTATAAAGAATGAGGTAACAAGAAATATTTGAATTGTTTGCCATGTTTCTCCACCATAAAATTCCCCTTTATATTTAATAAATATCTTGAGGAAAATACTTCGATACTAGAAAAATATCTTGTTTCTCCTCAAAGAGAGAAACCTATTTACTAACCAGAGTACAGTACTTTTATACAGTTCTTATTGTCTTTAGCCTTACAATGTGCAGTCAAATACTGTTTTCCAAAGTTAATTATAGGAATTCTGTTCATCCCTACCCCTCTCAGTGTAATTATATTAGCGGTCTGTAAGACTAATTTGTTATGGTTGGTATCCCATTTTAGGTTCAAGAAGTATGGTGAACTTGCAGTTTGTCTAGCTTTTTTCTTTTGCATATTTGGGAGTGACACTTTTCCCAGATCTCTACTTTCCCAAGTGAAAAGTAGAAGTTCTGATCTGCATTACTTTTCAAATGAAGTTTTATAGATGAAGAAAACACAAATAACTAAATCTCGAACAATCTCCAACTCATGAATACATTTCTAAGCATGTCTAATGCAATTATCAAACTGAATTTTCAGGAAGAGACACAATTCTAAGTATACTGCATGGATGCCCTTGGTTACCTATAGTGAGACCTTGGTTACCTATAGTGAGACCTTGGTTTGCAAGTTTCCATAATGTGATTTAAGAGATACTCAAGCCACATTTCAAATGCCATTCTTTGCTGCCTTTATTGCCCTTTGGGCTTTCAATGATTCCCAAAACATAGTTGTGCCTACATCAGCCTTGGTAATTACCCAAGCATTTTTGAGTTAAAATAAAGAAAACAGTAATTGAATGAATATAGTTCTATTTTGCCCTATGGTGAACTTAATTTTCTTTGTAAGTGTCTTTACCATTCATTCTAAAGCCGCATTCAACATCTTAACTAATGTGGAGCTTTAGGGAAGAATTTCTAAGATGTTTGGAGAATCAAAGCAAGTGATTCTAAATAAGGTTGCACTGAGTTAATTTTAACTATAATTTACAGATGTGTTCAGATTTCCAAAATGTATAGTAGCATATTATGTAAGGGCACATTTACTTCTGTATTTAGGTTTAACTGTCACTCATAAAACACACATAGTACCGTACTATCATTAGAGAGATTTGAAACACTTGACAATTGTTAAATAAACACAGCAATTCATTAAAATCTTGGGGAAGTTTTCTCTTTGGCAGTATGAATAGCTTTTCTTTTACTTCTGCACAGAATGCTAATGTAGACAGCCTGTGATCAAAGTGTACTGGAGGTGCACTTTTAGGACAGGGAGTCACCCCACATTGGTGTTACTGCTTGATCCTTTTGTTCAGTAAAAATGTCACTTGCAGCAGAAGTACACACAGAGCGGGAGAAAGTGACAATTCTGAACAAGGAAATCAAGTAAAATTGAGGTGCTTCTGATATTCTG
This sequence comes from Grampus griseus, assembly GCF_964374135.1. Classification (NCBI taxonomy): domain Eukaryota; kingdom Metazoa; phylum Chordata; class Mammalia; order Artiodactyla; family Delphinidae; genus Grampus; species Grampus griseus. Next base: position 89,851,630 of record NC_139018.1, read on the forward strand.
ATAAACCTGAAAGGTTTTCCTTTGAAGCCCAGCCTTTGCTAAACATCTTTTTCTCTGCTGTGAGCAAAGTGACTGCTGGACATCTACAGCCTCTCTTTCTAGCTGGCAGGAATGTTCCTAGAAGTTGACAAGAGGCCTACATAATGTGGCTTGTATTATTACTGAAGACAGGCTGAAAATGCATTGCTTGCTCTGATGCTCACTGTTGCAGCTGTTGCTAATGAGGTGCTTTTTTTGTTAACAACAAGTGAGACTCTAGCCATCCTATAACAACTTAATGAATGTCCTTGTTTTTTCAGTTGTGGATCTTGATAATCCTGTCAGACTTGTCTGTAACAATCTTCAATTGTAAATGGCTTTATTTTGCATGTATATACTACTGATGCTAGACTTTAGCTCTTTAACATTATTTCTAAATGCTTTCTTAGAAGCATTTAACTCTCATTTGGTCCTACTTAAGATGACGAAAGTATATTTAAATTAAAAATTAGTCTACCTCCTTAATATCTCAGTCTGACATTTTATTTCATCTGTAACATGGAACTCTTACATGGACATACGTTTATCATTTAAAAAATCACGTTTTCAAATAAAATTTAATAAAAATATGAAATAAAATATTTTTATATTCATAATATGATATAATATTATATTATATAATTCATAATATATGAATATATAATATATGAATTATATAATTCATAATATAACAGAAATATTAGTTTAAAAACAAAAATGTCATGTGACCTTAGTTCTGTAAAACCATATGTACCTCTACTAACATTACAATATGTTCATAGCTGATACCTAGTTAAGAGTCCAGAAATAGACCCAAACATGTATGGTTGATTATTTTACACAAATGATCCAAAATAATTCAATGGAGCAAGGACAGTTTTCTCAACAAAAGGTGTTAGATTAATTGGACATCTTTATGCCAAAAATTAATTAATAAAATTTTAAAAAACCTTGACCTCACACCACATAAAAAATTAACTCAAAGTGGAACACAAACTTTTGTAAAACTTAAAACTATAAAACTTATGGGAGAAAATGGGAGAGAATCATTGTGACCTTGTGTTGGTCAAAGACTTCCTAGACATGATGCAAAGAGCACAAACGTAAATATAAAAGATTGTTAAATTAGACCTCATCAAAATTAAAACCTTTGTTCTTAGAAAGACATTGTTTAAAAAAAGACAAGTCACAGAACAAATATTGCAAAACAAGAATAAAGAACTCTCAAATATCAATATAAAGGAAACAAAAAACTGAATGAAAGGTAGGCATAAGATTTTGACAGAACCTTCATTGAAGAAGATATATACGAGATAGCGAAGAAGCACATGCTAGCATGCTGTCACAATCATTAATCATTAAAGAAATAAAAATTAAAACAATAACATATCACTGCTTATCTATTAGAAGGGCCCAAGTTAAAGGAAAAAAAAAATTTCTATACAAAATAGTGGCAAGGATGCAGAGTAACTAGAAAGCTCATATATTGCTGATGGGAATGCAAAATGCTACAGCCACTTTGGAACAGAAACATATATCCACACAAAAATTTACATATGGACGTTCTGAGACTTTGTTCCTGATTGCAAAAAATGGGAAACAAAGCAATGTTCTTCGACTAGTAAACAGGTAAATAAACTGTAGTACATCCATACTATGAAAGTCTATTCAGCTATAAAAAAAAATCAGCTACTGATTCTCACAGAAACATGGATTCCTTTCAAAAGCATTATGCACAGTAAAATAAGCCAGACCTAAAAGGCTGCACACTTTATGGTTCTGTTTATACGGCATTCTGGAAAAAGCAAAACTATAGTGACAGTAATCAGATCAGTGGTTGCCAGGGCCTCAGGGAGGGGGATGAAACTGACCATGAAAGGATGCAAGGAAACTTTGGAGTGATTAAAATATTCTATATCTTGAGCACAGTGGTAGTTTCATGCCTTATAAATTTGTCAAATTTCATAGAAGAATGCATCTGAAATGGGTGAATTTTGCTATGTGAAAAATTTACCTCGACAACCAAGAAAAGTGTTAATAATACTTATTATTTCTTGGTAATAGAGTTTTCTTCTCTTTGCTGTCCTATAATTTCAAAAACTTTAAAAATATTGTAGCATTTCAATACTGGAAAAGTGCATTTTTCTCAGTATTGTAAATTAATTTGATTGGAGGAAGAGACTAAAGCAGGCTTCACAGTACTGGCTGCTTCTCTAATACATCTCCTATAGATGAAGAACACAAGTGAAAATTTTCTTTGGAAGAACAGAGAAGTTGTATTTTTTTTTTTTTTTTTTTTTGCGGTATGCAGGCCTCTCACTGCTGTGGCCTCTCCCGTTGCGAAGCACAGGCTCCGGACGCGCAGGCTCTGTGACCATGGCTCACGGGCCTAGCTGCTCCACGGCATGTGGGATCTTCCCGGACTGGGGCACAAACCCATGTCCCCTGCATTGGCAGGCGGATTCTCAACCACTGCGCCACCAGGGAAGCCCGAGAACTTGTATTTTGAAGCAACTAAATAGAGATACTGAAATGTAGAAAAGAAGGATCCTCTAAGGCTCATCTATGAGCCACGAGAAATCTCTTATTTAGCTCCTCTTCTTATAAAGTAATCACTATATTCCTTTGGGATTTTAAAAAGAGGCTAAACAGCCCATATTTACTTAGATTTTAGAATAAAGGGATATGGCTACTATGCTGTTAAAGTAGTAGTATGTAGTTATTTGGGAATCAAAAATTCTCTCAAGAGAAGTGGCCCTGGCAATTATTAAAGGAGCATTCACTCTTTCAGGATGCTGTAGTACAATGTCAGGAGTCTCAAACTCATACAAGTATAGAGGTCATTTAAGCAACAGTAATAGATGAAGCCAACTTGGTGTAATATAATAGGCAACGTGGAAAATAAGACAGTCTGCAGAATGCAACCTTCTAAAAATGTTGACACTGAAAATTTTAAACACAGTGCAATTTAAATAAAACACTAACCATTGAACATAGCCACCTGGATGCCCTTTTGATTTCTGGATTTGTGCATCACAACCAAAAGCATAGTAACTGCTTTTTTACTTTTTATGGACCAGTTGCTCAGAAAATAGATTGTATTATCTGAATGCAGAATATTTTTCCTTAAAAGTAACTTTAATTTTTAAATCAAATTCATACAAATAATTCAGTTAAAAAATAATCCATTAATAAAAGATGAAATCCCACTGAAAATCAGAAAATAATTTGAATTGAACAAAAACAGTATAATTTTGGGATGCAGCTAAAGCAGTTTTTAAGGAAAAATCTCTTTCAGTGCTTATATTAACAAAGAAGAACGATCTTTAAACAAAAACTTACGTTTACATCTTAAGAAACTAATATAAGAAAAGTAAACTAAAATTAAGCAGAAAGAAGGAAATAATAAAGATTAAAGCAGAAATTATTGAAATTAAAAAAAGAAAAAACAGAGAAAGTCAATTAATCCAAAAGTTCATTCTTAAAAGTAAACAAAAATTGACAAACTTTAGCTAGACTGATCAGTTTATAAAAGAAAGAAACCACAAATTACCAAACACAGTAATGAAAGAGGAAGGCATTATTCCTGAGCTACAGAAGCTAAAAGGATTAAAGGAGAATACTGTGTACAAATTTATGCCAACCAATTAGGAAACTGATGAGATGGACAAATTTCTAGAAACAACTGCTGAAACTGACTCAAGAGAAAATGGAAACTGAATAAATCTATAACCAGTAAAGAAATGGAATTCATGATAAAAATTTTCCCTACCAATAAAAAGTTCAGACCCAGAGAACTTATCTTATGAAATCTGTAATTTACTTAAAGAATAAATGTTACCAGCATTTCATAAACTATAAGAAAATAGAGAAGGCAACACTTTCTGCCATATTCTAAGAGGCCAATAATACTATGACACCAAATGAAATGTATGAAAAGAAAAGAAAGTTGACCAAGATGGCAGAGTAGGAAGACACTGAGCTTATTTCCTCCCATGGGCACACTAAAATTACAAATATTTACAGAGCAACTGTCAATGAGAACAACCTGAAGGCTAGCAGAAAAGAGTTTTCACAACTAAATATACAAAGGAAACACAATGTTATGGATAGGAGGAGTAGAGATGCAGTATAGTCAAGATCCATACGCCTGGTTAGGGGACCCACAAATGGGAAAATCACAATTGCAAAGATGTCCCCAAGGAGTGAGAGTTCTGAGCCCCATATTAGGCTCCCCAGGCAAGCGTCCTTCACAGGGAAGAAAAATCCCCAGAATTTCTGGCTATGAAAGCTAGTAGGGTGTATAAATGGGAGAGCCAGAGGACTGGAAGAAACAGAGACTCCACTCCTAAAGGACTCACAGAAAATCTCACATGCTCCAAGACCCCGCAAGAGGCAGTAATTTGAAAGAAGCCTGGGACAGACACACTTGCTGATCTTGGATAGCCTCCAGGAGAGGCAGGAGGCTAACTGGAATCACCCTGGAAACAAGACTCTGGCAGCAGCCATTTCTGGGAGTTCATTCCACATTGGGGACACTGGTGCTGGCAAGCAAAATTTTGTACTCCTCCATATAGGCTATTATTGCCAGGGGCTTACCTTTCCACCAACGGGTTGACACCAGCACTGGGACACCCCAGGCTGAGTAGTCAGCCATATGGGTACCCAGTCTTGCCCACCAGTGGAGGAGCAACAGCCCTAGGAATCCCCAAACCCTGCAGCTAGCCACCTGGGGATGGGCACCAGGATACCCCTGGCAATGCATCCAGCCACCCCAGGACCCAGCAGAGGCCACCAAGTGGTGTCACTATCCCAAGGACCCCCAGCTTGCACAGCCAGACACCACAGGAAATGGGCCCAACCACCAGCAGGCCTGCAGTCTCTGAACAAGGCAGGACCTGGCAGCCAACTGGGCTGGGGACCAGCCCTGACGACTTCCATTATGCCCACATAGGGGGAACTCTTACAGCATAAAACTCTGGTAAACAGAGGGGAGTGTGCTCCTGGGCCCCATAAGAGGTATCCTACATAAGGCCACTTCTCCAAAATCAGGATATATAACCAACCTATCTAATATATAGGAACAGGCACAGGTAATTAGGCAAAGTGAGGACACAGAGAAATACGTTTCGAATGAAGGAACAAACAAAACCCCAGAAAAAGAACTAAGAGAAGTGGAGATAAGCAATCTACCCAATAAAGAATTCAAGGTAATGATCATAAATATGTTCAAGGAAATTGGGAGAAGAAAAGATTAACACAGTGAGAAGTTTAACAAAGAGACAATATAAAGAAAATCCAAACAGAATTGAAGAATATAACTGAAATAAAAAATACACTAGAAGGAATCAACACAACAGAGGAACAAAACACCAAACTGGAAAACAAGAGTGGTGGAAATCACAAAAGCTGAATAGAAAAAAGAAAAAAAAGGGTTTAAAAAATTGAGGACAGCTCAAGAGACCTCTGGGACAACATGAAGCATACTAACATTCACATTACAGGGGTCCCAGAAGTAAAAGACAGAGGGAAAAAGGCTGAGAACTTATTTAAAGAGATAATAGCTGAAAACCTCTCTAACCTAGGAAAAGAAACAGATATCAAGGTCCAAGAATCACAGATAGTCCTAAACAAAATCAACCTAAAGAGATCCACACCAAGACACACTGAATTAAAATGGTAAAAATTAAAGATAAAGGTAGAATCTTTAAAGCAGCAAGGAAAAACCAACTAGTTAGGTACAAGGGAACTAACTTAAGACTGTCAGCTGACTTTTGAGCAAAAGGAGAGTGGTCCAATATATTTAAAGTGATGAAAGGAAAAAAACCCCCTACAACTAAAAATACTATACCCAGCAAGGCTATCATTCAGATTTGAAGGAGAGATTGAAAGTTTTCCAGACAAGCAAAAGCTAAGAGATCAGCACCACTAAACCAACTTTATGAGAAATGCTAAAGGGACTTCTTTAAGTGAAAAGGAAATAACCACAACTAGAAATATAAAAATTATAAAAGGAAAAATCTCATTGGTAAGAGCAAATATGCCATAAAGATAATAAATTAACCACTTATAAAGTTTCTAGGAATTTTAGAAGACAAAAGAAGTATGATCATCTGTATCTACAAGTTAAGGAACACAAAACAAAAAGATGGAAAATATGAAATCAAAGCATTAAATGTGTGGGGGGAGAGTAAAAATGGGGATTGTTAGAATGTGTTTGAACTTAAGAGTTCAGAACCTTTAACAAATCATATATATAATATATATTGCTATATATAAACCTCATGTTAACCACAAACCAAATATCTATAAAAGATACACACAAAAAAAAGAGAATGAAATCCAAACATAGCTCTAAATATAGTAATCAAATCTCAAGGGAAGGTAACAAAAGAAGATGAGAAGAACAAAAAAAGAATTACCAAAACAACCAGAAAACAACAAAATGTCAGTAAGTACATACGACAGGGCGAGAGAGAGTCATGGGCATATACACACTAACAAACGCAGTAAGGTAGATAGCTAGTGGGAAGCAGCCGCATGGCACAGGGATATTGGCTCGGTGCTTTGTGACAGCCTGGAGGGGTGGGATGGGGAGGGTGGGAGGGAGGGAGACGCAACAGGGAAGACATATGGGAACATATGTTTATGTATGACTGATTCACTTTGTTATAAAGCAGAAACTAACACACCATTGTAAAGCAATTATACCCCAATAAAGATGTTAAAAAAAAAAAAAAAAAAAAAAAAAAAATAAAATTACTTTAAATATAAATAGACTAAACACTTCAATCAAAAGACAGAGTAGCTGAATGGCTACGAAAATAAAACCCATATATATGCTGCCTAAAATAGACTCACTTCAGATGTAAAGAAATGTACAGACTGAAAGTGCGAGGGTGTGAAAAGGTATTCCATAAAACTGGAAATGAAAGAAAAAATCAAGGGTAGCAACATGTATATCAGACAAAATAGACTTTAAAACAAACACTATAACATGAGACAAAGAAAGACATTACATACTGATAGAAGGATCAAATCAACAAGAAGATGTAACAGTTATAAATATATGTACCCAACATAGGAGAATCTAAATACATATACCAAATATTAACAAACATAAAGGGAGAAATTGACAGTAACACAATAATAGCAGGGGACTTTAATACTCCACTTACATCAATGGATAGATCATCCATACAGAAAATCAATAAGAAAACACTGGCATTAAATGATACATTAAACTAGATGTATATAATTAAAAATATATATAGAACATTCCATACAAAAGCAGCAGAATAAACACTCTTTTCAGGTGCACATGGAATATTCTCCAGGATAGGTCACATGCTAGGCCACAAAACAAGTCTCAATAAATTTAAAAAGAGTAAAATCATATCAAACATCTTTTCTGACCACAATGATATGAGGGTAAAAGGAAACTACAAGAACAAAAACTGCAAAAACACAAACTCATAAAGTCTAAACAACATGCTAGTAACAACTGATGAGTCACTCTAAACAATCAAAGAGGAAATGAAAAAAATATAATTGGAACAAGTGAAAATGAAAATACAGTGTCCCCAAATCTATGGGAAACAGCAAAAGAAGTTCTAAGAGAAACATTTATAGCAGTACAAGTGTACCTCAGGAAAAAAGAAAAATCTCAAATAAACAACCTAACCTTACACCTAAAGGAACTAGAAAAAGAAGCTCAAACAAAACCCAAACTTACCAGAAAGAAGAAATAATAAAGATTGGAGCAAAATAAATAAAATAGAGACTAAAATAAAATAGAAAAGGTTAATGACTAAGAACTGTTTCCTTGAAAAGATAAACAAAAATTGATAAACCTTTAGCAAGATTCATCAAAAAATAAAAAAAAATTTAAAAAGAGAGAGGGTTGAAATCAAAATCAGAAATGAAGAAGTTACAACTGACACCACAGAAATACAAAGGATCATAAGAGATTATAATGAACAGTTATACTTCAATACAATGGACGACCTACAAGAAATATATAAATACCTAGAAATGTACAGTCTCCCAAGCTTGAATCAGGAAGAATTAGGAAATATCAACAAACCATTTACCATTAATGAAACTGAATCAATCATAAAAAACTCCCAACAATTTAGAGTTAAGGACCAGATGGCTTCACAGGTGAATACTTCCAAACATTTAAAGAAGAGTTAGCACCTATATTTTTCAAACTATTTCAAAAATTTGAAGAGAAAGGAACGTTTTCCAAACTCATTCTATGAGGTCAGCATCTCCCTGATACCAAAACCCGAAAAAGACACCACAAAAAAAAGATTACAGGCCAATATCCCTGATAAACATAGATGCAAAAAAATCTCAAAAAATATTAGCTAATTAAATTCAACAATATATTAAAAAGATCATTCACCATGATCAAGTGGGATTTACCCCAGGGATGCAAGGATGGTTTGATATTTGAAAAAAAAATCAATGTGATAAATCCCATTAACAAATTTTTAATTTGTTTTTTAATTTTAATTTTAACAAATTTTAATTTTAACAAAATTTTAACAAATTTTTAATCCCATTAAAAATCAATGTGATAAATCCCATTAACAAATCCCATAACAAATTGATCATCTCAATAGTTACAGAAAAAGCCCTTGTCAAAATTCAAAATCCATGTATGATAAAAACTGTCAACAAAGTAGGTACAGAGGGAACATAACTCAACATAATAAATGACATATATGACAAACCCATATCTAAAATATTCCCGAATGGTGAAAAGCTTAAAGCGTTTCCTTTAAGACCAGGAACAAGACAAGGATGCCCACTCTTGTCACTTTTGTTCAACATAGTATTAGAAGTTCTAGCCACAGCAATCAGACAACAAAAAGACATAAAAGAAATCAAACTGGAAAGAAAGAAGTAAAATTGTCACTATTTATAGATGCATGATACTATATGTAGAAAATCCCAAAGATGCCACTGAAGAAACTACTACAACTAATAAATGAATTCAGTAAAGTTGCAAGACACAAAATTAATATACAAAGATCTGTTACATTTCTATATGCTTAACAACAAACTATTAAAAAGAGGAATTAAGAATACAGTTCCATTTACAACTGCCTCAAAAATAATAAAATATCTAGGAACAAATTTAACCAAAGATATAAAAGACCTGTACTCAGAGAACTATAAGACATTGGTGAAAAAAATTGAAGACAACACAAACAAATGAAAAAACATACCATGCACATGGACTCGAAGAATTAATGTTGTTAAAATAACCATACTCCCCCAGGCAATCTTCAGATTCAATGCAATCCCTATCAAAATACCAATGGTATTTTTCACAGAACTAGAACAAATAATTTAACAATTTCTATGGAAATAAAAAAACCCCAAACAGCCAAAACAATCTTGAGAAAGAAGAACAAGCTGAAAGTATCATGCTCCCTGGTTTCAAACTATACCTGAAAGCTACAGTAATCAAAAGAGTGTGGTACTGGCACAAAAACAGACACATAGATCAATGGAACAAAACTGAGATCCCAGAAATAATTCCACAGTTATATGACTAATTAATCTACAACAAGGAGACAAAATTATACAGTGGGGAAAACAGAGCTTCTTCAGTAAATGGTGATGGGAAAACTGGACAGTTACGTGCAAAAAAATTAAACTATTTTCTCAAACAATATACAAAAATAAACTCAAACTGGATTAAAGACTTAAATGCAAGACCTGAAACTATAAATCTCCTAGAAGAAAACATAGGAAGTATGCTCTTTAACATTGGTCTTAGCAATATTTTTTGGATATGCCACCTCAGGCAAGGGAAACAAAAGAAAAATAAACAAATGGAAGTATGTCAAACTACAAAGCTATTGCACAGTGAAGGAAACTAACAACAAAACAAAAAGACAACCTACTAAACAGGAGAAGATATTTACAAATGACATATTTGATAAGAGATTAATATCTAAAATATACAAAGAACTCATACAGCTCAACTACAACAACAAAAAGATTAAAAATAAGTAGAGGGCCTGAATAGACATTTTTCTTAAAAAGGTATACAGATGGCTAATAGGCAAATGAAAAGATGCTCAACATCACTAATCATCAGGGAAATGCAAATCAAAATCACAATGAGATATCACTTTATACCTATCAGAATGGCTATCATCAAAAAGACAACAAATAAGTGTTGGTAAGGTGCTGGATAAACAGGGACCCTCATGCACTGTTGGTGGGGATGTAAATCAGTACAGCCACTATGGAAAACACTATGGAGGTTCCTCAAAAAAACTAAAATAGAACTATCACACAATCCATGAGTTCCACTTTTGAGTATCTGCCCAAAGAAAACAAAAACACTAATTCGAAAAGATATATGCACCCCTATGTTCATGGTAGCATTATTTACAATAGCCAAGATACATCAATAGAAGCAAACTAAGCGTCCATTAACAGTCCAATGGATAAAGAAGATTTGGTATATATAAATCTATATAATGGAATATTGCTCAGCCATACAAAAGAATGATATCTCGCCATCTGTGACAACATGTATGGACCAAGAGGGTACTATGCTAAGTGAAATAAGTCAGACAGAGAAAGCCAAGTACAAGTGAGATTTTACTTATATGTTGAATCTAAGAAACAGGATAAATGAACAAATATAACAAAACAGAAGCAGACTCATAGATTCACAGAACAGGTGGCTGTCAGTGGGAAGAAAGGAAGGGGAAGGAGAGAAATGGGTGAAGGACATTAACATGTTCAAATTTTTAGTTGCAGCAGGGGGGTTGGTCGGTTTCTATCTATTACACACTTCTCCCAGTACAAAAGGACAAGAGAAATAAGGCTCACTTTAAATAAGTGCCTTCAAAGCAATTAATGATCTAATCTCAACTTAATAAGCAAGCACAAACTAATTTACCAGTGACCAGGGTTTTGTTGGGGTGGCAGAACCCGGCAATTGCGTAAAACTTAAACCTTTATACTCAGAGGTTCAAACCCCTCCCCAACAAAATGTTTATAATTAACATTTTAATGCTCATCATCCCTATGCTCCTAGCCGTAGCATTCCTGACACTAGTAGAACGTAAGATCCTAGGCTGCATACAACTCCGAAAAGGACCAAACATTGTAGGCACTCATGGTCTGCTCCAACCCTTTGCCGATGCAATCAAGCTGTTCACTAAGGAACCCCTGCGACCAGCCACATCCCCCAACACTATATTCATCACTGCACCTGTCCGAGCCCTGACCCTAGCCCTCACAATATGAATCCCTCTGCCCATACCATACCCCCTCATCAACATAAACCTAGGGGTATTATTCATACTAGCAATATCAAGTCCAGCCGTACATTCCATTCTATGATCCGGCTGGGCCTCCAACTCAAAATACACATTAATTGGAGCTCTATGAGCCGTAGCACAAACAATTTCATGTGAGGTAACACTAGCAATCATCCTCCTATCAGTACTCTTAATAAATGGATCCTTTACCCTATCAACACTAACTACAACACAAGAACAACTATGGCTATTCTTCCCATCATGACCATTAGCTATAATATGATTCATCTCTACTCTAGCAGAAAACAACAGAGCCTCATTTGATTTAACAGAAGGAGAATCAGAACTCACATCCAGCTTCAATGTAGAATACACAGCATGCCCTTTCACCATATTCTTCTTAGCAGAATAAGCCAACATCATTATAATAAATATATTCACAACTACTCTATTCCTGGGAGCATTCCACAACCCCTACACACCAGAACTATATAGAGCAAATCTCATTGTTAAAACACTATTACTAACAACATCTTTCCTATGGATTCGAGCATCCTACCATTGATTCCGATACGATCAACTAATACACTAACTCTGAAAAAACTTCTTACCTCTGCCACTAGCCTTGTGTATATGACATGTCTCACTACCCATCATAACAGCAAGTATCCCTCCACAAACATAAGAAATATGTCTGATGAAAGAGTTACTTTGATAGAGTAAATAATAGAGGTTTAAGTTCTCTTATTTCTAGAATCATAGGAATTGAACCTACCCTTAAGAATTCAAAGTTCTTCGTGCTACCACATTACACTACAATCTACAGTAAGATCAGCTAAACAAGCTGTTTAGTTTATATCCTTCCCATACTAATAAACCCTGTTATCTTTATTATTATCCTAACAACCATAATTTTAGGGACTACAATCGTAATTACTAGCTCTCACTGATCACTAGCCTGAATTAGGTTCGAAATAAACATAATAGCTATCATCCCCATCATAATAAAAAACTTTAGCCCGTGAGCTATAGAAGCCTCCACTAAATATTTCCTAACACAGGCCACCGCATCCACATTACTTATAATAGCAGTCATCATTAATCTACTGCACTCCAGTGGTGGGATGAATTGGGAGATTGGGATTGACATATATATGCTAATACATATAAAATAGATAACTAATAAGAACGTGATGTATAAAAAAATAAATTAAAAAAAATTTTAGTTACAAAAAAATAATGAGTCATGGGTATGAAATGTATGGAGTGAGGAATATAGTCAATAACATTGTAATAACTTTTTATGATGACAGACAGTAATTAGATCATGGTGATCATTTTGTTATGTATAGGAATATCAAATCACTATGTTTTGCACCTGGAACTAACAACACAGTGTTGTAGGTCAATTATACTTTAACTGAAAAAAAAAAATAAAAGAAAGAAAAGAAAATTGCAGGTCAATATCTCTCATGAATAGAATAAACAAAAAAATTTAATGAGATTATAGCTAAACAAATCCAGCAACACTAAAAGGATTATCAAACAGGACCAAATGAAACTTATACCAGGCATGAAAGGTTGGTTTAACATTCAATATCAATTAATATATCATATTAATAGTATAAAAGACAAACCCCATATTTTGAACAGAAAATACATTAAACAAAATTCAATTACTATTCATGATAAGATATCTCAATAAATTAGGAATAAAAGAGAATTTCCTCAACCTGACAAGGGCACCTATGAAAAATATACAAATAACATCCTTCTTAATGTTGAAACACTGAATGCTGTCCTCATAATATGGACATGAGGGGCATGTCCACTCTCACCACTTTTATTCAATAATTTAGTTCCAGTCATTGCAATAAAACAAACAAAAATAAAATATAAAACTATTCAGATTTTAAGGAAGGAGTAAAACTCTATTCACAGGAAACCTGATCATATTTGTGAAAATGCAGACATAACAACACTCATACATGCACCCAAACAAACAGAAAGAATTAATAGGTGAGTTCAGAAAGGTTACAAAATAGAAAATCAATTGTATTTCTATGTACTACCAATGAATAATTAGAAAATAAAATCAGGAAAGCAATTACATTTAAACAGAAGTTTTAAATACTTAGAAAACACTTAACAGAAGACACATGGGAAACTATACAACACAAAGAGAAACTGGAGTATCTAAATAAATTGAGAAATATTTCATGTTCATTAATTGGAAGTTTCAACATTATTATGATAGAAATTCTCCCCAAATTTATCTATATATTCAATGTAATCCCTATCAAAAAAACATCAGACTTTTATTTTCTGGATAGAGACAAGTATATCTGGAAATTTGTTCATATACGCAAAGGAACTCAAATAACTTAAATAACTTTGAAATAGAAGAGCAAATTTGAAGGAGTTACACTACCCACTATCCATTAATTGAAGCACTGTGGTACCCTTGTAATAATGGGCCTATAGATAATGGAATGGACTTGAGAGTCCAGAACTAAACCCTCATATTTATGATTAATTTTTCATTTTGTTTTGTTTTGTTATGAATGCTCTGAAGCAATACAATGGGAGAAACATAGTATTTTCAACAATGATGCTAGGACAAATGGATATCCTTATGCAAAAATATGAATGAAGACACCCCACACCACCATAGAAATATTGACTCAAAATGAAGCAAAGATAAGAGCTAAAATTATAAATCTTCTGGAATAAAACAGGAGTTAATTTTTATGACAATGGGTTAAAGAATTATGAAATGTGATAACACAAAGAAGGAAATAATTGATAAATTGGACTTAATCAAAATTAAAAACTTGAGAGTTTTGAAATGCACCAATAACAAAATTAAAGGCAAGTGCAGGCTTACAGAAAATATTTTTTCAGTCATACATCCAATAATGGGCTTGTATCCAAACTACATCAAGAATTCTTACAGGGCTTCCCTGGTGGCGCAGTGGTTGGGAGTCCGCCTGCCGATGCAGGGGATGCGGGTTCGTGCCCCGGTCCAGGAGGATCCCACATGCCGCGGAGCGGCTGGGCCTGTGAGCCATGGCCGCTGAGCCTGTGCATCTGGAGCCTGTGCTCCGCAACGGGAGGGGCCACAACAGTGAGAGGCCCGCGTAGCGCAAAAAAAAAAAAAAAAAAAAAAAAGAATTCTTACAACTCAATAATTAGAGGACAAAAAACCAATTTTTAAAAAGGTCAAATCATATCCATTGGTATTTTACCAAATAAGATATATAAAGAGGTAATAAGCATACGAAAAGATGCTCATTGTTATCAGTTTTTAGGTAAATACAGATTAAAACCCCAACAAGTTATCACTATGTTCCCACTTGAATAACTATAATCAAAAAGGCAGAAACTAACAGTTGTTGGTGAAGATGTGGATAATCTTGCTTTGCATTACTGACGGAAATGTAAAATGATAAAGCTACCTTGGAAAACACTCTGTCAATTTATGACTCTGAGATCCTACTCTCATGTATCTACCTAACATAAATAAAAACGTATGTCCAATGAATTTGGTAAAACTGCAGGATACAAAATTAATGCAGAGAAATCTCTTGCATTCCTATACACTAATGATGAAAAATATGAAAGAAAAATTAAGGAAGCACTCCCAATTACGATTACAACAAAAAGAATAAAATGCCTACAAATAAACCTACATAGGGAGACAAAAGACCTGTATGCAGAAAACTATAAGACATTGATGAAAGAAATTAAAGATGATACCAACGGATGGAGAGATATACCATGTTCTTGGATTGGAAGAATCAATACTGTGAAAAAGACTATACTACCCAAAGCAATCTACAGATTCAATGCAATCCCTTTCAAATTACTAATGGCATTTTTTACGGAACTAGAACAAAAAATGTTAAAATTTGTATGGAGACACAAAAGACCCTGAATAGCCAAAGCAGTCTTGAGGGAAAAAAACGGAGCTGGAGGATTCAGACTTCCTGACTTCAGACTATACTACAAAGCTACAGTAATCAAGACAATATGGTACTGGCACAAAAACAGAAACACAGATCAATGGAACAAGATAGAAAGCCCAGAGATAAACCCACACACCTATGGTCAACTAATCTATGACAAAGGACGCAAGGATATACAATGGAGAAAAGACAGTCTCTTCAGTAAGTGGTGCTGGGAAAACTGGACAGCTACATGTAAAAGAATGAAATTAGAACACTCCCTAACACCACACACAAAAATAGGCTCAAAATGGATTACAGACTTAAATGTAAGACCAGACACTATAAAACTCTTAGAGGAAACCATAGAAAGAACACTCTTTGACATAAATCACAGCAATATCTTTTTTGATCCACCTCCTAAAGTAATGGAAATAAAAACAAAAATAAACAAATGGGACCTAATGAAACTTCAAAGCTTTTGCACAGCAAAGGAAACCATAAACAAGACAAAAAGACAACCCTCAGAATGGGAGAAAATATTTGCAAACAAATCAACGGACAAAGGATCAATCTCCAAAATATATAAATAGCTCATGCAGCTCAATATTAAAAAAAACAAACAACTCAATCCAAAAATGGGCAGAAGACCTAAATAGACATTTCTCCAAAGAAGACATACAGATGGCCAAGAAGCACATGAAAAGCTGCTCAACATCACTAATTATTAGAGAAATGCAAATCAAAACTACAATGAGCTATCAGCTCAAACCGGTTAGAATGGGTATCATCAGAAAATCTACAAACAAACAACAAATGCTGGAGAGGGTGTGGAGAAAAGGGAACCGTCTTGCACTGTTGGTGGGAATGTAAATTGATACAGCCACTATGGAGAACAGTATGGAGGTTCCTTAAAAAACTAAAAGTAGAATTACCATATGATCCAGCAATCCCACTACTGGGCATATACCCAGAGAAAACCATAATTCAAAAAGATACATGCACCCCAATATTCACTACAGCACTATTTACAATAGCCAGGTCATGGAAGCAAACTAAATGCCCATCGACATACAAATGGATAAAGAAGATGTGGTACATATATACAATGGAATATTACTCAGCCATAAAAGGAATGAAATTGGGTCATTTGTAGAGATGTGGATGGATCTAGAGATTGTCATACAGAGTGAAGTAAGTCAGAAAGAGAAAAACAAATATCATATATTAACGCATATATGTGGAACCCAGAAAAATGGTACAGATGAACCGGTTTGCAGGGCAGAAATTGAGATACAGATGTAGAGAACAAAAGTATGGACACCAAGGGGGGAAAGTGGTGGGGGGGGGTGGTGGTGGCGGTGTCATGAATTGGGCAATTGGGATTGACATGTATACACCAATGTGTATAAAATTGATGACTAATAAAAAAAGAATTCAAAAAAAAAAGAAATAAATGTATGTCTACACAAAGATTTGTGTACAAATGTTTACAGTAAAATTATTTATAATAGTAAAACTGGGAAACAATTCCAGTGTCCATTAATTGGTGAAAGGATAAACAAAATGTGGAGTATTCATCTAATAGAATATTATTCATGTATATAAGGAACAAGCTATTGATATGTGCTACAATATGAATGGACCTTAAAACCATTATGCTAAGTAAAAGAAGACAGATGCAATAATCTACATACGGCAGGATTACATTTATATCAAAGCTCCATGAAAGGCAAAGCTGATGCATGGTTGTCTGATATTGACTTCAGCTGGGCATAAGGAAACACTTTGGGGTAATGGATGTGTTCGAAAACTGGGTTGTGTTGACGGTTGTACAACTCTATAAATTTATTTAAAATAATTCAAGTGTACTCTTACTATCTGTGAATTTATAGGATATAATTTATATACACCCAAACCTGTAAAATGTTAAAAAGTAAAAGGGAAAAATAATACATGTGTTAGTGTCAGTTCTTTTCAAATTTAAGAATTCTGAATAGCAGAAAAACCTGAGTTCTAGCAATGTTAACAAAAAAAAACACTTATTTTTGCCTTTTTCTTTCCTTTTGCTTACCTAGTTTAAATTTTATACGTGAAAGTCCTCAGATTTTATTGGAACTCATAGCAGCAGGTAGGTCTACTAACTGTTTCTGTCCTACATTTATTCTTTACTCCGTTCTTTTTGCAGCTTGTCTTGCTGAAGAGTAGTTTATGGCCTTATAGGAATCAAGTCTCTAAGACAAAATTTCACAAAGTGTGTTCCACCAGATGTTAATGGATGTAATTACCCCTCTCCACAATCTCAAAAATATTTTATGGATCAATAAGTTTGGATAACAGTAGGCTAAAATTAAAAAAAGAAATAAACAGTTTTAATTACTGCATAGCCTCTCGGAGTCCTCAGCATGTTGCTGTAATTTTGTTTTATTGCACAAAATATATATTACATGATCTCCTGCAGTCACTCAGAGACCCAGTGATGCCAACTTCAGTGATCAACTTTAAAGCCCAAGCATACGATTGGGGGTCACTATATCTACCTGGAAGATAAGGAAAAAGAGAGTGTGTGCATTTCCGCGGTCAGAGCTCCATCATATGATCACACTAAACTGCAAGGAGAGCTGGAAATATAGGCCAACACTGGTCACATGAAAAAAGAAAAGAAGTAATGGATATGATAGATATCTAGCCAATGTCGTTTTTTAAAATGAGAGTAAATCACTTCATTCTTTGGTTTGTACATCTCATAGATTTCCCAGTGACAGATGGAATATGACTACAGATAGATATACCCAACATCTCTTTTATAGAACAGTATGATGTACCCAACACTTCTTCAAATTTCCGTATACTACTCTTCATCATCTGAGCCCTTTGTCCTCTACTATCTATGTTTTTTAAAAAATGCTTTGCCTGAAACTGCCATAACCCATTGGGGGGAGGAGCAAAAATGCTTTTTTAAAAGCATTTAAAGAAAAATTTTCTCTGAATGCACAATGTATTCATATTGTCTACATTTTCCTCAGTTCACTCCTTTAACAACAGCACTAATGTTTGTGGAGTGCTTTTGGTTTTTACTAGTGGTTACCAGTGGGGAAAGGGAAGGGTGGAGGGGAAGTATACGGGTAGGAGAATAAGATGTACAAACTATTAAGTATAAAATAAGCTACAGGGATATATTGCACAACACAGGGAATATAGCCCATATTTTAAAATAACTATAAAAGCAGTATAATCTTTAAAATTGTGAGGGCTTCCCTGGTGGCGCAGTGGTTGAGAGTCCACCTGCCAATGCAGGGGACACGGGTTCATGACCCAGTCCGGGAAGATCCCACATGCCGCGGAGCGGCTGGGCCCGTGAGCCATGGTCGCTGAGCTTGTGCGTCCAGAGCCTGTGCTCTGCAACGGGAGAGGCCACAACAGTGAGAGGCCCGTGTACCGCAAAAAAAAAAAAAAATTGTGAATCACTATATTGTATACCTGTAACATATAATATTGTACATCAACTATACTTCAATTTAAACAATGGGAAAAAAAGAAGATTATTGGTAATAAGTAACCACACTTATTTCACACCTTTTTCCTTTACAGAAAAAAAAAATTTTACATGCAAAGTTCCATTTAATCCTTATACTTGTCCTGGAACATATACATTAATATACTCATATTATAAAGAAACAGTGGACGGAGATGTAAAGTGTACCTTTTCAATGACAGTGAAAAGTTTTGTAACACATTTTGGGGAATACCTCACAAGAGTACAAGTTCAAATCAGACAAGATTGAGGGATATTTTATCTCAGTCAGTCAGGGGCAATTTTAAGAACCTGCCTTTAGGAAATAAAATCTACACTAAAATGAAGGACTTACTCCTGTATTCATTACATAATACCCCTAAATTCACTGTGTACAGTTTTTAGATCCCTGTATTAAGTGCCAAGATTACAAAGTGGTTTAAAAATCAACTTTTTATTTCCTGCAAAATGCATCAAATCTATCTGAAGTGCCATAACTTGCATAGGTAACACTAAACAGTACTTGAAACACCTGTGTTAATGCCAAATGAGTGCAATAATGAGTATTACAAGTACAGATCTGAAGTGAGTCCTTAGGGCTGTAGTAATCAGGAAAATCTCCCAGAGGCTGCTAAACTGAGCAGAGTTGAGGGAGTCTTTAGGTGACTAAGAAGGAGAAAAGAAAAGGGAATCAAGGCATGAGGAATTGCAAGGACATAAACAGAGAAGTAGGAAGCAGTATGGGGTATCCAAAGAGCATTGCATAGACCTGCTCTACAGAGCAAGATTTCTTATTGGGAAACGAAGGTCCCTAAACACCAAAAAAAAAAAAAAAAAAAGGTTAAGATTTTTCTATAGGCACTGGGAGTCAATTATCTCAGAACAATTATCCATATCTGAAATTATTCTATTTATTTGAATCCTCTCACTAGAAAATAAGGGAGTATTATGAGCAATTATATGTCAACCAACTAGATAACTTAGATGAAATGGATAAATTCCTAGAAGAAATGGATAAATTCCTAAAGGATCTGAATAGACATATAACAACAAATTGAATTAATTTAAAAACTTCCTACAGGGGCTTCCCTGGTAGCACAGTGGTTGAGAGTCCGCCTGCCAGTGCAGGGAACGCGGGTTCGTGCCCCGATCCGGGAAGATCCCACATGCCGTGGAGAGGCTGGGCCTGTGAGCCATGGCCGCTGAGCCTGCGCGTCCGGAGTCTGTGCTCTGCAACGGGAGAGGCCACAGCAGTGAGAGGCCTGCGTACCGCAGGAAAAAAAAAAAAAAATTTTTAATAAAAATAAAATTAAAAAAAAACTTCCTACAAAGAAAAGTCCACGGCCAGGTGACTTATTTGTTAAATTATACTAAATGTTTAAAAAATTAACACATATTGTTGGCAAACAAAAAATAGACAAGAGAATAGTTCACAAGTTAGTCTATGAGGTCAGTGTCATGCTAGTACCACAACCAGACAAAGACATAAGAAAAGAAACCAGAGAGCAATATCTCTTATGAGTATAAACACAAAGATCATGAATAAAACTTTAGCAAACCAAAGCCTGTAAAGCATCAAAAACATTATGCTCCATGACCAAGTGGGATTTATCCCAGGAATGTAGAATTGTTTAATATCCAAAAATCAAACCATGTGATAAACCATATCAATAGAATAAATGACAAAAGAACACATGATCATCTCAATAAACATAGAGAGAGCGCTTGACAAAGTACAACATCATTTTATAATAAAATCTCTTAAGAAACTAGAAATAGAAGGGAACCTCCTAAATCTGATAAAAGGTATCTATAAAAAAACAATATTTAACAGTATACTCTATGGTGAAAGACCAATTGCTTTTTAGCTAAGATCAAGAACATGACAAATATGTCTACTCCAGTAACTTTTATCCAACATTGTGGTGAAGGTTCTAGCCAAGACTATTAGACATGAAAAAAAGGCATCCAGATAGGAAAGAGAAGTAAAATCATGCCTATTCTCAGATGACAAGATCTCATATACAGAAAATC
The DNA here is from genome assembly GCF_964374135.1 of Grampus griseus. Taxonomy (NCBI): domain Eukaryota; kingdom Metazoa; phylum Chordata; class Mammalia; order Artiodactyla; family Delphinidae; genus Grampus; species Grampus griseus. Next base: position 89,872,443 of record NC_139018.1, read on the forward strand.
CTGAGGAATCACAAATTAAAGAAAAATTATCAGAACTAGTAAGTTTGGCAGGTTACAGGATACAAGATCAACCTACAAAAGTAGACTTCTAGGGCTTCCCTGGTGGCGCAGTGGTTGAGAGTCCGTCTACTGATGCAGGGGACATGGGTTCGTGCCCCGGTCCGGGAAGATCCCACATGCCGCGGAGCGGCTGGGCCCATGAGCCATGGCCGCTGAGCCTGCGCGTCCGGAGCCTGTGCTCCCCAACGGGAGAGGCCACAACAGTGAGAGGCCCGTGTACCACAAAAAAAAAAAAAAAAATCGACTTCTATACACTGTAATAGACAATCCGAAATTTAAGAATACAGTTTCATTTACGATAGCATCAAAAAATATCAAATACTTGGGAATAAGTCTAACAAAATAAGTAAAAGACTCTTACAATGAAAACTACAAAACACTGATAAAAGTGATTTTAAAAGATCTAAATAAATGTAATGAAATCTCATGTTCATGAATTAGAAGACTTAATATTCTAAATATGGTAATATTCCACAAATAAATCATATTGAAAACAATCTCTATCAAGACCCTCAAATTCTGCTTTTTTGCGGAAATTGACAAACTGATCTTAACATTTATCTGGAAATGCAAGGGTCCCAGAATAGCCAAGACAATCTTGAAAAACAAAAAAAGTTGGATGATTCACACATCTCAATTTTAACACTTACTAGAAAGCTATAGTAATCAAGATAGTGTCATATAAGGATAGATATATAGATTATCAGAATAGAATTGAGAGTTCAAAAATAAACTTTTACATTTATAATCAATTGAGTTTTGACAAAGACACAGTCAATTCAATGGGGAAAGGAAAATCTTTTCAATAAATTATGCTGGTATAACTGGATATCAAAATGCAAAATCAAAATGCCTCAAACTATATACAAAAAATTAACTCAAATGGATCTTTACCTAAATATAAAAGCTAAAACTATTCATAGAAGAAAACATAAATGTAAATATTTGTTATCTTAGCTTAGACGATGGTTTCTTAGATGTAATATCAAACTCATAAGCAACAAAAGAAAAAGAGATAAATTGGACTTCAGCAAAATTAAAAACTTTTGTACTGCAAAGGCCACCAGCAAGACAGTATTTGCAAATCATATATATTATAACAGACATACTTCCAGAATACATAATGAACCCTTACAATAACAAGTATATAAAGAGCTCAACAATAAAATAAAAATAAGCCAATTTTCAAAATTAGCCAAGGATTTGAATAAACATTTCTTCAAAGAATATATACAAATAGCTCATGAGCACAAGAGAAGATGCTCAGTATCTTTAGTCATCACGGAAATACAATTCAAGCCACAGTGAGATAATCCTCTAATATAGACCAGGTTTAACTTCAGTAGCTGCCTAGCTCCCCCTTTTCATGACCTTTTCCTCCCTCCTAATCCAAGCCTTCATTCCGTCTACAAAATATACTAACAGAAGGTCAACGGAATTTTACAATTACAGAGGGCACCATTTACCTTGTATTCTATTGTAATGATGGCCCCCTGGATTTGTGCAATATGTCAGTATTGCCTCAATATGTATGAATTGGAACAATTAATTGGAGAAAACCTTAATGGTAGTAACATCAGCAAGATAGCAGAGTAGGAAGCCCTGCACCTCCTCTCACCCACAAACACAGCAATTCAGCAACAATTCACAGATAAATTCCATTTGTGAAAAATCCAGAAACTAATTGAAAGGCTTTTGCACACCAGGAGAATATGAAACTCATCAAGGCCAGTAGGGAGATCTGGAAAAACCTATCACCAGAGTCCCTGCCCCAGACACAGAACCATACGATCAGCAAAATACTTCCTAGCCCCCATCTTCACTTAGGGGATGGAAGGGGTGGGTACACACATCCAGTGCCCCAACTTTTCTGAGGGGTACCTCGGAGGACTGGCTTCTGTCTTGCCAATCTTGGAGCTTTGATAAGCCCAGCACAGTCTAGCCACAGTCTTCCCCCAGAGAGGGAAATGCTCAGGCTGTTAGATACCATAGATCCTCACCCTTCTTAGCACAGAATAAGCAAACGAAAAATCCAAATTTTCAGCTTACTGTTAGGGAGGGAAAAAGTTGATTCCTGTATCTAGAACTCCAAATTCTCCAGAGGTGCTCAAAGAAGTTTTGCCATTCTTGAAGTTTTGCCATTCTTGAAGCTTTGATGGGTCCAGCACAGTCTAGCCACCTAGAGAAGAAAAGAAACAGTGGCTTTGGTTTGTAGACACCAGATTCTTCCCTTCATGCTAGCGTGGAGTATGTGTATGAAAATTCCCAGCTCTTAGCTTTCCCCAGAGAGAGAAAGGGTTGATCCATGCATACAACACACCAATTTCTCTGGGTCTGCCCAAAGAACTGGTATGTGACTTGCCAGTCTTGGAGTTTTGATGGGTATGGCACAGTTAGCCATCTGGGGAAGAACATGAATGGTGGTTTGGACTACATGCCACAGCTTTCCACCTCAACTCAGCACAGAATGAATGGAAAAAAACCACAGCTGCCTGCTTATCCCTAGGAAAGGAAAATTTGGTAGAGACCCCCAGGATCTTGAGTCAGGCTGATTGGTAGGGGGTCTTCACCCATAAAAGGCCAGTTTATGAAGACTGGGAGAGGCACCTGCTTTGTCTAATGCATAGACAGTTTTTGTAGGTGACTGAGCTTAAGTTGTTATCAGCTTAAGTAGACTGTTAATAAGATATTTTATGTAAGCTTCAAGGTCACCACAAAAGAAAAATAAAAGGAGAAAGGAATCAAAGCATATCAATACAAAACATCAACAAAACACAAAGGAAGAAACATAAAAAGGAAAATACATACAGAAGAAACACAAAACCATCAGAAAACAACTAACAAAATTCAATAGAAAATCCTTCCCTAATGATAATTATTTTAAATGTAAACGGTTTTAATTCTCCAGTCAAAAGACATAGAGTGACTAAATGGATTAAAAAAAAAGAAAAGGACTCAACTATATGTTGTCTACAAGAAACCCACTTTAGATTTAACGGCACACATAGGCTGAATGAAGAGATGGAAAAAGATATTTCCTGCAAATGGCAACCAAAAGAGAGCAGGTGTGGCTATACTTATATCAGACAAAATAGACTTATTTCAAAAACTTTAATAGACGAAGAATATTTTATAGTGATAAAGAGTACAATTCATCAAGAAGATATAACAATTATAAATACATATGATTCCAACATCAGAGCACCTACATATAGATCAAACACTGGCAAAACTGAAGGGAAAAGTAAATAGTGATATAAAATTGTAGGAGACTTCAATATCTGACTTTCAATAATGGAGAGACTATCCAGACAAAAGATCAATAAGGAAACAAAGGACTTGAATATCACTATAGACCAAATAGACCTAACAGCCATACACTGACGATTCGGCCAAATAAGAGCAGAATACACATACTTCACAAGTACACGTGGGTCTTCATCAAAGACCAATCACATTTTAAGTCACAAAACAAGTCTTAACAAATTTAAAAATATTTAAATCATATCAAGTATATTTTCCAACCACAATGTAATAAAACTAGAAATCAGCAGCAAAAGCAAAACTAAAAAGTTCACAAATATGTGGGAATTAACCGCACACTCTGGAACAACAATGGGGTCAAAGAAGAAATCAAAAGGAAAATTAAAAAATACTTCAAGACAAAAGAAAATGAAATGAAACATAAACAAAACTTATGGGATGCAGCAAAACGAGTATTAAGAGGGAAGCTCGGGGGACCTTGAAGATGGCGGAAGAGTAAAACGCGGAGACCACCTTCCCCCCCACAGATACAACAGAAATACATCTACACGTGTAACAACTCCTACAGAACACCTACTGAAGGCTGGCAGAAGACCTCAGACCTCCCAAAAGGCAAGAAACTCCCCACGTACCTGGGTAGGGCAAAAGAAAAAACAGAGACAAAAGAATAAGGACGGCACCTGCACCAGTGGGAAGGAGCTGTGAAGGAGGAAAAGTTTCCACACACTAGGAAGCCCCTTCGCGGACGGAGACTGTGGGAGGCGGAGGGGGGAGCTTCGAAGCCGCGGAGGAGTGCACAGCAACGGGTGCGGAGGGCAAAGCGGGGAGATTCCCGCACAGAGGATCGGTGCCGACCAGCACTCACCAGCACGAGAGGCTTGTCTGCTCACCCGCCGGGGTGGGCGGGTCTGCGAGCTGAGGCTCGGGTTTCGGTTTCGGACGGAGCGCAGGGGGAGGACTGGGGTTGGCGGCTTGAACATAGCCTGAAGGGGTGAGTGCACCACGGCTAGCCCGGAGGGAGTCCGGGGAAAAGTCTGAACCTGCCGAAGAGGCAAGAGACTTTTTCTTCCCTCTTTGTTTCCTGGTGCGCGAGGAGAGGGGTTTCAGAGCGCTGCTTAAAGCAACTCCAGAGACGGGCGCGAGCCGCGGCTAAAAGCGCGAACCCCAGAGACGGGAGCGAGCCGCGGCTAAAAGCGGGGATTCCAGAGGCGGGCGCAAGCCGCGGCTAAAAGCGCGGACCCCAGAGACGGGCGGGAGACGCTAAGGCTGCTGCTGCCGCCACCAAGGGGCCTGTGTGCGAACACAGGTCACTCTCCAAACCCCTCTTCCGCGGAGCCTGTGCAGCCCGCCACTGCCAGGTTCCCAGGATCCAGGGACAACTTCCCCGGGAGAACGCACGGCGGGCCTCAGGCTGGAGCAACGTCACGCTGGCCTCTGCCGCCGCAGGCCCGCCCCGCACGCAGTGCCCCTCCCTCCACCCCCACCCCCACCCCGGCCTGAGTGCGCCAGAGCCCCCGAATCAGCAGCTCCTTTAACCCCGTCCTGTCTGAGCAAAAAACAGACGCCCTCCAGCGACCTATACGCAGAGGCAGGGCCAAATCCAAACCTGAGCTCCTGTGAGCTGTGAGAACAAAGAAGAGAAAGGGAAATCTCTCCCAGCAGCCTCAGAACCAGCGGATTAAAGCTCCACAATCAACTTGATATACCCTGCATCTGCGGAATACCTGAATAGACAAGGAATGATCCCAAATTGAGGAGGTGGACTTTAGGAGCGAGATCTATGATTTTTTTCCCTTTTCCTCTTTTTGTGAATGTGTATGTGTATGCTTCTGTGTGAGATCTTGTCTGTATAGTCTTGCTTCCACCATTTGTCCTAGGGTTCTATCTGTCCATGGTTTTTTTAAAATTTTTTTTCTTAATTAATTTTAATTGTAATAACTTTATTATTCTTTCTTTCTTTCTTTCTTTCTTTCTTTCTTTCTTTCTTTCTTTCTTTCTTTCCTTCCTTCCCTCCTTTAGACAACGAATCACCCCAAATTGAGGAGGTGGTCTCTGAGAGCAAGATTTATGATTTTTCCCCCTTTACCTCTTTTTGTGAGGGTGTATGTGGATGCTTCTGTGTAAGATTTTCTCTGTATAGCTTTGCTTCCAACATTTGTCCTAAGGTTCTATCCGTCCCTTTTTTTTTTCTAAATATTTTTTAATTCAATAACTTTATTATACTTTATTTTTACTGTATCTTTTCTTTCTGTCTTTTTTCCTTCATTCCCTCCTTCCTTCCTTCCTCCCTCCCTCCCTCCTTTCTTTCCTTCTTTGCTTCTTTCTTCCTTCCTTCCTTCCCTCCTTTCCTTCTTTCTTTCCTCATACTTCTACTAATTCTCTCTACTTTTTCTCCCTTTTATTCTGAGCCGTGTGGATGAAAGGCTCTTGGTGCTCCAGCCAGAAGTCAGGGCTCTACCTCTGAGGTAGGAGAGCCAACTTCAGGACACTGGTCAACAAGAGACCTCCCAGCTCCACATAATATCAAACGGCGAAAATCTCCCAGAGACCTCCATCTTAACTCCAGCACCCAGCTTCACTCAACGACCAGCAAGCCACCGTGCTGGACAACCTATGCCAAACAACTAGCAAAACAGGAATACAACCCCACCCATTAGCAGAGAGGCTGCCTAAAATCATAATAAGGCCACAGACACCCCAAAACACACCACCAGACGTGAACCTGCCCACTAGAGAGACAAGATCCATCCTCATCCACCACAACACAGGTACTAGTCCCCTCCATCAGGAAGCCTACACAACCCACTGAACCAACCTTAGCCACTGGAGACAGACATCAAAAACAGTGGAAACTATGAACCTGCAGCCTGCAAAAAGGAGACCGCAAACACAGTCAAGATAAGCAAAATGAGAAGACAGAAAAACATACAGCAGATAAAGGAGCAAGATAAAAACCCACCAGACCTAACAAATGAAGAGGAAATAGGCAGTCTACCTGAAAAAGAATTCAGAATAATGATAGTAAGGATGATCCGAAATCTTGAAAATAGAATGGACAAAATGCAAGAAACAGTTAACAAGGACCTAGAAGAAATAAAGATGAAACAAGCAACGATGAACAACACAACAAATGAAATTAAAAGTACTCTAGATGGGATCAATAGCAGAATAACTGAGGCAGAAGAACGGATAAGTGACCTGGAAGATAAAATAGTGGAAATAACTACTGCAGAGCAGAATAAAGAAAAAAAATGAAAAGAACTGAGGACAGTCTCAGAGACCTCTGGGACAACATTAAACGCACCAACATTCGAATTATAGGGGTTCCAGAAGAAGAAGAGAAAAAGAAAGGGACCGAGAAAATATTTGAAGAGATTATAGTTGAAAACTTCCCTAATATGGTAAAGGAAATAGTTAATCAAGTCCAGGAAGCACAGAGAGTCCCATACAGGATAAATACAAGGAGAAATACGCCAAGAAACATACAAATCAAACTGTCAAAAATTAAATACAAAGAAAGCATATTAAAAGCAGCAAGGGAAAAACAACAAATAACACACAAGGGAATCCCCATAAGGTTAATAGCTGATCTCTCAGCAGAAACCCTACAAGCCAGAAGGGAGTGGCAGGACATACTGAAAGTGATGAAGGAGAAAATCCTGCAACCAAGACTACTCTACCCAGCAAGGATCTCATTCAGATTTGATGGAGAAATTAAAACCTTTACAGACAAGCAAAAGCTTAGAGAGTTCAGCACCACCAAACCAGCTTTACAACAAATGCTAAAGGAACTTCTCTAGACAAGAAACACAAGAGAAGGAAAAGACCTATAATAACAAACCCAAAACAATTTAGAAAATAGGAATAGGAAGATACATATCGATAATTACCTTAAATGTAAATGGACTAAATGCTCAAACCAAAAGACACAGATTGGCTGAATGGATACAAAAACAAGACCCTTATATATACTGTCTACAAGAGACCCACTTCAGACCTAGAGACACATACAGACTGAAAGTAAGGGGATGGAAAAAGATATTCCATGCAAATGGAAACCAAAAGAAAGCTGGAGTAGCAATTCTCATATCAGACAAAATAGACTTTAAAATAAGGACTATTAAAAGAGACAAAGAAGGACACTACATAATGATCAAGGGATCGATCCAAGAAGAAGATATAACAATTGTAAATATTTATGCACCAACATAGGAGCACCTCAATACATAAGGCAAATACTAACAGCCATAAAAGGGGAAATCGACAGTAACACATTCATAGTAGGGGACTTTAACACCCCACTTTGACCCATGGACAGATCATCCAAAATGAAAATAAATAAGGAAACACAAGCTTTAAATGATACATTAAACAAGATGGACTTAATTGATATTTATAGGACACTCCATCCAAAAACAACAGAATACACTTTTTCTCAAGTGCTCATGGAACATTCTCCAGGATAGATCATATCTTGGGTCACAAATCAAGCCTTGGTAAATTTCAGAAAATTGAAATTGTATCAAGTATCTTTTCTGACCACAACGCCATGAGACTAGATATCAATTACAGGAAAAGATCTGTAAAAAATACAAACACATGGAGGCTAAACAATACACTACTTAATAATGAAGTTATCACTGAAGAAATCAAAGAGGAAATCAAAAAATACCTAGAAACAAATGACAATGGAGACACAACGACCCAAAACCTGTGGGATGCAGCAAAAGCAGTTCTAAGGGGGAACTTTATAGCAATACAAGCCCACCTTAAGAAGCAGGAAACATCTCGAATAAACAACCTAACCTTGCACCTCAAGCAATTAGAGAAAGAAGAACAAAAAAACCCCAAAGTTAGCAGAAGGAAAGAAATCATAAAGATCAGATCAGAAATAAATGAAAAAGAAATGAAGGAAACGATAGCAAAGATCAATAAAACTAGAAGCTGGTTCTTTGAGAAGATAAACAAAATAGATAAACCACCTAGCCAGACACATCAAGAAAAAAAGGGAGAAGGCTCAAATCAATAGAACTAGAAATGAAAAAGGAGAAGTAACAACTGACACTGCAGAAATAAAAAAGATCATGAGAGATTACTACAAGCAACTCTATGCCAATAAAATGGACAACCTGGAAGAAATGGACAAATTCTTAGAAATGCACAACCTGCCAAGACTGAATCAGGAAGAAATAGAAAATACGAACAGACCAATCACAAGCACTGAAATTGAAACTGTGATTAAAAATCTTCCAACAAAAGCCCAGGACCAGATGGCTTCACAGGTGAACTCTATCAAACATTTAGAGAAGAGCTAACACCCATCCTTCTCAAACTCTTCCAAAATATAGCAGAGGGAGGAACACTCCCAAATTCCTTCTATGAGGCCACCATCACCTTGATACCAAAACCAGACAAGGATGTCACAAAGAAAGAAAACTACAGGCCAATATCACTGATGAACATAGATGCAAAAATCCTAAACAAAATACTAGCAAACAGAATCCAACAGCACATTAAAAGGATCATACACCATGATCAAGTGGGGTTTATTCCAGGAATGCAAGGATTCTTCAATATACGCAAATCTATCAATGTGATAAACCATATTAACAAATTGAAGGAGAAAAACCATATGATCATCTCAATAGATGCAGAGAAAGTTTTCAACAAAATTCAACACCCTTTTATGATAAAAACCCTGCAGAAAGTAGGCATAGAAGGAACTTTCCTCAACATAATAAAGGCCACATATGACAAGCCCACAGCAAACATCATCCTCAATGGTGAAAAACTGAAAGCATTTCCACTAAGATCAGGAACAAGACAAGGTTGCCCACTCTCACCACTCTTATTCAACATAGTTTTGGAAGTTTTAGCCACAGCAATCAGAGAAAAAAAGGAAATAAAAGGAATCCAAATCGGAAAAGAAGAAGTAAAGCTGTCACTGTTTGCAGATGACATGATACTATACATAGAGAATCCTAAAGATGCTACCAGAAAACTACTAGAGGTAATCAATGAATTTGGTAAAGTAGCAGGATATAAAATTAATGCACAGAAATCTCTGGCATTCCTATATACTAATGATGAAAAATCTGAAAGTGAAATCAAGAAAACACTCCCATTTACCATTGCAACGAAAAGAATAAAATATCTAGGAATAAACCTACCTAAGGAGACAAAAGACCTGTATGCAGAAAATTATAAGACACTGATGAAAGAAATTAAAGACGATACAAATAGATGGAGAGATATACCATGTTCTTGGATTGGAAGAATCAACATTGTGAAAATGACTCTACTACCCAAAGCAATCTACAGATTCAATGGAATCCCTATCAGACTACCACTGGCATTTCTCACAGAACTAGAACAAAAAATTTTGCAATTTGTATGGAAACACAAAAGACCCCGAATAGCCAAAGCAATCTTGAGAACGAAAAAAGGAGCTGGAGGAATCAGGCTCCCTGACTTCAGACTATACTACAAAGCTACAGTAATCAAGACAGTATGGTACTGGCACGAAAACAGATAGATCAATGGAACAGCATAGAAAGCCCAGAGATAAACCCATGCACATATGGACACCTTATCTTTGATAAAGGTGGCAGGAATGTACAGTGGAGAAAGGACAGCCTCTTCAATAAATGGTGCTGGGAAAACTGGACAGGTACATGTAAAAGTATGAGATTAGATCACTCCCAAACACCATACACAAAAATAAGCTCAAAATGGATTAAAGACCTAAATGTAAGGCCAGAAACTATCAAACTCTTAGATGAAAACATAGGCAGAACACTCTATGACATAAATCACAGCAAGATCCTTTCTGACCCACCTCCTAGAGTAATGGAAATAAAAACAAAAATAAACAAATGGGACCTAATGACACTTCAAAGCTTTTGCACAGCAAAGAAAACCATAAACAAGACCAAAAGACAACCCTCAGAATGGGAGAAAATATTTGCAAATGAACAACTGACAAAGGATTAATGTCCAAAATTTACAAGCAGCTCATGCAGCTCAATAACAAAAAAACAAACAACCCAATCCAAAAATGGGCAGAAGACCTAAATAGACATTTCTCCAAAGAAGATATACAGAATGCCAACAAACACATGAAAGAATGCTCAACATCATTAATCATTAGAGAAATGCAAATCAAAACTACAATGAGATATCATCTCATACCAGTCAGAATGGCCATCATCAAAAAATCTAGAAACAATAAATGCTGGAGAGGGTGTGGAGAAAAGGAAACATTCTTGCACTGCTGGTGGGAATGTGAATTGGTGCAGCTACTATGGAGAACAGTATGGAGGTTCCTTAAAAAACTACAAATAGAATTACCATATGACCAGCAATCCCACTACTGGGCATATACCCTGAGAAATCCAAAATTCAAAAAGAGTCATGTACCAAAATGTTCATTGCAGCTCTATTTACAATAGCCCGGAGATGGAAACAACTTAAGTGCCCATCATTGGATGAATGGATAAAGAAGATGTGGCACATATATACAATGGAATATTACTCAGCCTTAAAAAGAAACGAAATTGAGCTATTTGTAATGAGATGGATAGACCTAGAGTTTGTCATACAGAGTGAAGTAAGTCAGAAAGAAAAAGACAAATACCGTATGCTAACACATATATATGGAATTTAAGGAAAAAAATGTCATGAAGGACCTAGGGGTAAGACAGGAATAAAGACGCAGACCTACTGGAGAACGGACTTGAGGATATGGGGAGGGGGAAGGGTGAGCTGTGACAGGGCGAGAGAGAGTCATGGACATATATACACTACCAAACGTAGTAAGGTAGATAGCTAGTGGGAAGCAGCCGCATGGCACAGGGATATTGGCTCGGTGCTTTGTGACAGCCTGGAGGGGTGGGATAGGGAGGGTGGGAGGGAGGGAGACGCAAGAGGGAAGACATATGGGAACATATGTATATGTTAACTGATTCACTTTGTTATAAAGCAGAAACTAACACACCATTGTAAAGCAATTATACCCCAATAAAGATGTTAAAAAAAAAAAAAGAGGGAAGCTCATAGCAATAAGCACCCACATTAAAAAGAAAGATCTCAAATAAACAACCTAACTTTACACTTCAAAGAGCTTTATAACAAAGAACATATTAAACCCAAAGTTAGCAACAAAAAATAAATAAATATTGTTATAAAGCAGAAACTAACACACCATTGTAAAGCAATTATACCCCAATAAAGATGTTAAAAATAAATAAATACATAACAGAGCAGAGCTGCATAGCACAGGGAGATCAGCTCGATGCTTTGTGATGACCTAGAGGGGTGGGATAGGGAGGGTGGGAGGGAGGCTCAAGAGGGAGGGGATATGGTGTTATATGTATACCTATAGCTGATTCACTTTGTTGTACAGCAGAAATTAACACAACATTGTAAAGCAATTATACTCCAATAAAGATGTAGGAAAAAAAAGAGCAGAAATAAATCATGTAGAAATTAGAAAAAATAGGAAAAACATAACAAAACCAAGAGTTTTTTTTAAAAAGATAAACAAAATTAATGAATGCTTATTTTAAAAAGAAAAAAATAATTCAAATACATAAAATCAGAAATTAATGAAGAAGCATTAGAACTGATGCCACCAGATTAAAAAGGATCATAAGAGACTATATGAACAATGATATTCCAATACTATGAAAACTAGATGATAAACAAATAAAAAGTCTGAAAAAATTTATAACAGGTATGGAGATTGAATTAGTAATCAAAAACTTCCCAAAAAATAAAACCCAAGATGAGATGGCTTCAATAGTGAATTCTACCAAACATTTAAAGAAGAAATAACACTAATCCTTCTCGAACACTTCCAAAATATTGAAGAGAAGGGAGTACTTCCAAATTCATTTCATGAGGCTAGCATTACCCTGATATCAAAGCCAGACAAAGGCACTAGGAGAAAAGAAAACTACACACAAATATCCTTGATGAATATAGATGCAAAAACCCTCTACAAAATACTAGCAAACAGAATCCAAGAGCACATTCAAAAGATCATACACCATAACCAAGTGGGATTTATCCCTGTGATGCAAGGATGGTTCAATATTTGAAAATCAATTAATGTGACACCACATTAACAGAATAAAGAACAAAAGTCATATGATTATCCTAATAGATGCAGAAAAGCATTTTACAAAATTCAAAACCTTTTCATGATAAAACTTCTCAACGAACTAGAAATAGAAGGAAATTACTTCAAAATAATAAAGGCCATATTTGGAAAACTAATTTCTTATATTGTATTCAATGGTCAAAACTGAAAACATTTCCTCTAAGATCAGGAACAAGACAAGGATGTCCATTCTAGTCACTTTTATTCAACAGAGTACTAGAAGTCCTATCCAGAGCACTTAGGCAATAAAAAGCAATGAAAGGCATACAAATAATCAAGAAAGAAGTAAAACTGCCCCTGTTTGCAGACTACATCATCTTGTATATAGAAAAATCTTGAAGACTCAAAAAAAAAAAAAAATACTGTTAGAACTAATAAACAAATGTAGTAAAGTTGCAGGACGCAAAATCAACATATAAAACATCAGTTGCGTTTCTACACACTAACAATGAAATACCCAAAAGGAAATTAGAAAAGCAATATCACTTTCAAAGGCATCAAAAATAATAAAATGAATAGGAATAAACAAAGAGGTGAAACACTTGCATACTAAAAACTACAAAACAGTGACTAAAGAAATTAAGGAAGACACAAACAAATGTAAAAACATTCTATGTTCTAGATCAGAAGACTTAATAATATTAAAATGTCCATATTACCCAAATCAATCTACAGATTCAATGTAAAATCCCAATGGCAATATTCAGAGAAATAGAAAAAAAGTAATTCTACAACACATATGGAGACACAAAAGACCATGAATAGTCATATTAATAGTGAGAAAAACAAAGTTAGAGGCATTATACATCCTGATTTCAAATATATTACTAAACTGCAGTAATCAAAACAGTATGGGGGGCTTCCCTGGTGGTGCAGTGGTTGAGAGTCCACCTGGCGATGCAGGGGACACAGGTTCGTGCCCTGGTCCGGAAAGATCCCACATGCCGTGGAGCGGCTGGGCCCATGAGCCATGGCCGCTGAGCCTGTGCGTCCGGAGCCTGTGCTCCACAACAGGAGAGGCCACAACAGTCAGAGGCCTGCATACAACAAACAAAAAAAAAACCAGTATGGTACAGACAACCTACAGAATGGGAGAAAATATTTGCCAACAGTGTGACTGACAAGGGATTAATCTCCAGTCTCCAAAATACAAATGGCTCTTGTAGCTCAATATCAAAAAAAAAAAAAAAAACAACCCAATGAAAAAATGGGCAGAAGATCTAAATAGGCATTTCTCCAAAGAAGACATATATAGTCAACAGGCACACGTAAAGATGCTCCATGTCACTAATTATTAGAAAAATGCAAATCAAAACTATAATGAGGTATCACTTCACGCTGGTCAGAATGGCCATCATCAGAAAGTCTCTAAATAGTAAATGCTGGAGAGGATGTGGAGAAAAAGGACTCTCCTACACAGTTGGTGGGAATGTAAATTGGTACAGTCACTATGGAGAACAGGATGGAGGTTCCTTAAAATACTGAAAATAGAGCTACCATATGATCCATGGACACATATCCATCCCACTCCTGGACACATATCTGAGGAAAAGTATAATTCAAAAAGATACATTCACACCAATGTTCAATGCAGCACTATTTACAATAACCAAGACATAGAAGCAACCTAAATGTCTATTGACAGATGAATGAATAAAGATATGGTACATACAAACAATGGAATATTATTCAGCCACAAAAAAAGAAAGAAAGAATGCCATTTGCAGCAACATGGAGGGACTTAGAGATTATCATACTAAGTGAAATAAGTCAGACAAAGACAGATACCATATGACATTGCTTATATGTGGAATCTAAAAAAAGAATGATACAAATGAACTTATTTACAAAACAGAAATAAACCCACAGACATAGAAAACAAACTTATGGTTACCAAAGGGGAGAGGTGGGGGAGGGATAACTTAGGAGGTGGGATTAACATATACAGATTACTATATATAAAATAGATAGTCAACAAGGAGCTATTGTACAGCACAGGGAACTATATTCAATATTCTGTAATAACCTATATGGGAAAGAATCTGAAAAATAATATATATATGTATATGTATTTGTATGTGTGTATATATATATGTGTGTATATATATATATATATATATGAATCACTTTACTATATACCTAAAACTACACAACATTGTAAATCAACTATACTTGAATTAAAAATTTTTTTAAAAACTTTTAAATAACTTGGACAGGAGAAAAAATCTATCTTGGAGTAAACTTTAAACTGCTTAATGCTTGTATCAGATTTGAGAAGGATCCCAGGAGTCTTCCTTGAATCACTTAATAAGAAAATGAAGAATTACAAACTAGGAGACATGAGAACTACTTCAATTAAAATAAAAAAGAAGAACAGTATGGTACTGGCATACAGACATATAGACCAATTGAACAGAATGGAGAATCCAGAAATAAATCCATGTATTTACAGTCACCTGATCTTCAAAAAGGGTACCAAGAATACACAAAAGGGAAAGGACAGTATCTTTAACAAATTATGTCAGGAAAACTTGATATCCACATGAAAAATAATGTTTGGAACCATATCTTATTACCATGTACAAAAAATCAACTCAAACTGAACCAAATGTCCAAAACTGTAAAACTTCTAGAAGAAAACATAAGGGAAAATATCCTTGATATTGGTCTTGGCAACAATTTCATGAATATATCACCAAAAGCACAGCCAAGATGTGGAAACAACGTGATGTTTATCAACTGATGAATGGATAAAGAAAATGTGGTTATTAGTTCCATATTTCTTTATCGATATACACACACACCATACACACACATACACACACACAATAGAATACTTTTCAGCCTTCAAAAAGAAGGAAATTCTGTGATACAGCACAACATCGATGAACCTTGAGGACATTATGCTAAGTGAAATAAATCAATCACGGAAAGGCAAATACTGTATGATTCCACATATATGAGTATCTAAAACAGTCAAAATCATAGAAGCAGAGGGGAATGGTAGTTGCCAGGGGCTAGGAGGAGGGGTATACAGGTAGTTTCTAGTCAAGAGGCATAAAGTTTCAGTTAAGTAAGATGAATACGGTCTAGAGATCTGCTGTGCAACATTGCCCTTATAGTCAACAAACATATATTGTAAGCTAAAAATATTATTTGGAGGGCAGATCTTATGTTAAGCGTTCTTAGAACAGAAAATAAAATTAGGGGAAAAAAGAAAACCCTAATGAATAGTGGCATCAAACTCTGACCACCTGATATATACCCTGCCTCTAGAGTAGTAGATATGCCAAAAGAAGTTGCTAATTCCATCATTTGGATACTGTTCAACAGAAGCTGAAGAATCTAAAGGTTTCCCTTTGTCTAAGTCACCATTCTTCTATTGATATTTTGACCACAGAACTATTAGAACTTTATTCAGGTAAATGTCCTTCTACATAGGTATCCATGAACCAGCCATATCATAGGGTTACATTTGCAGATGAGTAAGTTCATTAAGTTTGATTCTCAGTGTTTTCACAACCAAAAACTGGCTCTTGCCTTACAAGCCAGCAAATATGCTGGTTTCGTTATTACTGCAGTTTGTGAATAAAATATTAGTTGGAGAAAAATTTGATCTAAGTACCCTGCAATATTAATGTAGTAGCTGTAATGATGTCAGTCAGATTCATCAATAGGGCTTCCTTAGGGATTATATTTATCCCTCTTGAACTCAATCACATGGGGGAATTTTGTTGGGAGACATTGGTCCATTTCATTTTATTAGATTTCTAGTGATATGTAGCATAACTTTCCTGAACATAGAACTATAAAACTTTACATTCCACTCTTTCCCCCATCTGTAAGTTCTAGATTTTTTTCTTTCTTTTAACATCCTTGTTTTAATTAGGAATCCTATAATTCCTTAAGGTTTACAGAAGGCAATTATAATAACTTTTAATTATATACAAATGAATTGAGATGTAGAGGAATTGTACAACACATTCTTAAGACTCTCAGTTGCTAAGAGTTGAGGCTCAGGATTCTGGGAAGCTAGAAGTCCCTAGAAATAGAAGTATCTGGAATACTATTAACATGTTATTACTATGATACCTGGATGGTTTTAAATCCACCCGACACAAGTGTGTTAATATAATCCATTAATGAATCTTTGCTAGAACTTGTCCTTTGTTATTTGGAAGGCTAGCCCTTAAAGAATTTTCCCAACACTCTACATCAAGCATAAATGAATTGTATTTTAGCACAGCAGATTTTGTTTTTTAATTTTAAGGTGATTTATGCTACTGGATTGCTGGTAAACTTTTGAGCCTCAGAGATTAACAGATTTCAAGATGGGACTTCTATTCCTTTCATTCTGTTGACCTAGAGTGAGTTATTCAGTCTCTTAGACATCTGTGACCTCAACTTCAGAACAGGTTGGCGTATACATACCTCTCAGGGGCATTTTGAGGTTTAGATAAGATAGTGTGTGTAGAAGCACCTAGCACAGTGACTTACACATGAAGAGCGATAATATAAGTTCGTTAAATAAACTGTAGTTTCACACATTCACCCAACAATTTGTTGAACATTTGTTGAATATCCATAATAGGTCATGAGATATTTAATAAATATAAATTGATTTTGGATTAAGGGATATATTTGATAGTTCCTGAATGATTTTTTAAAGACTAAGAATAATATGTTCATAGAAGTATCTTACTGTAGCATATATAGAGCAAATGAAGAGTACAGGAATCACTAAAATATTTCAGATTCCAAACCCATTCTTAACGCTAGGAGTCTGAACTTTCCACATAAGTTTCCTGCATTACAGAATGATAATGTACAGTGGTTAAGAGCATGGGCTCTGAAACCATACTTCATGGAAGCAAGCCTCTGCTCTGTCCCTTCCTATCTCTTTGACCTTGGGCAATTTACTGCACTTCAGAGTTCTCACTTGTCGGTTAGGAACATAGCAAAGCTATCTCATAGAGTTGCTTTGGGGATTAAATACATCAATTCATGAAAGGCCTGGCATATTGTAATAATTAACTGTTTTTGTTTTTATTGCATAAACTTATTTAACCTCCTCTTTACTTAGTTAGGCAGACACGGACTAAGACATTAGAAGCAGGATTTCAACTTCCTAAAAGATATTTTAGTTTAGCTCATAAATTTTTGCTTTTAATCTTTTTTGGCAAAGGCTTTAAACAAACATTATGCTTACCATGGGAGGCATGATTTTTTTTGCCTCTTTTTGAAAGTGATTATAATTCTCTATGTCTTTTTTTTTTTGTAATTCACAAAGATTTCCAGACCTCCTGAGAAAATTTCTCACATTTTAAATCAGAAACAAGGGGAGAAAAGCACAAATCTTGAACAGGTTGAGAGACAACTACAAAAGAACAGATTCTCTGACAATGGGAACAAAATTCCATAATAGACGACCAGAGTGTCTTTCATTTTTTGACCTTTAATTGAAAGATTAAAGATAAGCAGTTCCTGTGATTAGGCAAAAGGCTGATTCACTTGCCCTGTAGCTTAAAGTTAAAAAGCTTCCTGGAAGCCTTACTATATATTATGAATCACTCTCTTGTCACTCTAAGAAGTTCATAGCTAAGTAAAATGCTAGAAATGGACTGATGGTACTGTGACAGGCACCAGGGCTAGAAGAAGAGGTGAAAGGCCTCTAGATAATACATTTGGGCCTCCCTTAAGGCATTTTTTGTAAAGCTGATGTTTCTGACCTAAGGCTTTCCTGTCTCACTGTGTCAGAAAAGAGTATTCTTAAAAATTCCCACTATCTTAAAACACATGAATCTGTAGAGTAAGGTTATGAAAAGCCAATTTCTTTTTTTGTCCCTTCAATTTAAACATTCCCTGTGCCTTTGGAATTATCCCAAGGGTGTATCCAAAGATAAGTCCTAAAATACTAGTAGTCTTTATTTAGGAAGTCACTGAAAATCCCATAATAATCAGACCCTGGGCAAGAAGCTGCTGAAAAAAGGAAAAAGTTGGATTCAGGCCAATATCTGACACATCATTTTAACAATCCATACAATCACTTATCATTTTTTACATCATTTTTCCTCTAACTCAATTAAGCTAATGTGTCTTTTTGCATTTACTTACTATAATTCAGCCATAATTATTAATCCTTTATAGATTTTAAAGCTTTCAACAACTAGGCCCATCTAAATATGGAGTGGTTGGCAGTCACCTCCTCATGCAAATTAAAGGATCATTTGTTTTCTCCCCCAAATTTCTATTCACTATACTGGATTCATATAATATGCAAAGCATTATTATAAACACTGTATCACACACAGTGAGACAGACATCAATGAGTGAAGCTAGTTGACTGAAGATAATAAAAGATTTATTCATGTTCTATAGAATTTGAATTTTTATTATAATAAAAGGTAGCTTAAAGTGAATGTCATATACAAGTGTCAAAAATTCAATGGGTTCTATGTTAGGGACACTTCAATCATGGTGGGGAGATCTAGAAAGCTTACTGGCTTCTTGGATCTTAGAAACTAGGAGTGAAAGGTAAGGGGCAGAGGGAGGGAGACAGAGACAGAGAAAACATCTTAGGTCTAGGGAACTCGAGGTGACATTGTACAGAGGGCAGAAAGTGAAATGTGGTTTGTGGCCCTATATGGCTTGAAGGTAGGATATAAGAACTGAAGAAGTAATCAATAAAGTTAGAAAAAAAGGGCTGAGTGAGGGCTGATGGGTGTCTTAGTTAACACTAAATGAATTATTTAGCCATTTATTAAGCCATAGAAGGTCACTTGTAATGAAAATTGCTTGATTTTGCTATCATATAGACTTAGAGTCACATAACAGATCTGATTCCCACTAATTGTATGATGCTAAGCAAGTTACTTAATCTGTCTGAGCCTCAGTTCTTTCATTTGTAGAATGAGAATCACACCTAATTTTCAGGGATGTCTAAAGTTTACAGGCAATATATATGAAATATGTATCATTATGGTTGGCAATATTTAGGCATATAACAAAGTGATTAATAATAATAAGCATTCACTGGAGTTTACTATTTTATAGAAATATGTTATTTTTTAATTATTATTATTTGTACAACTAGTGTGTTCACCAGAATTTAAGCTTCCTGAGGGTAGGGACTTTTTTATGTTATTTATTACTATATCCCTAGTGATTAAAACATTGCCTGGATTATAACATTTGATCAATCAATATTCATTAGATGAATGAATGAAAAATAATCATATTCAGTTTGTTATAAATATTCATCCCTGTCAAAATAAAACTTTAAGAGGATTGATCTGGAAATTCTACATAGGGAGAATTAGAATGAGAAGAGATAGGGGCCTCCTTTGTGGGGCTGCCATCACATTAACCTAGATGAGAAGTAATCCATAATTGTAGTAAGAATGGATGGAACAAAAGGGAGCTATTCAAAAGACAACATGGTGGATGAAAGAAATACCAGATTTCAGCAACTGATGGGCTGAAAAAGGATAGGCTGTTTCAATGCAAATTAAGGAGATGATGATGCTTACGGTTTTGAGCCTTAGCACTTAGAAGGATATTGATATTAATTCACCAAAATGAGGATGTCAGGACAAAGAGAAAGTGAACAAGTCAACTCTAGATATTATATATGTCTATATACACTTATTGAGTGTTTTCCATGTCAGAAACTATGCCAAGGGCTTCATATACATGATCACATTATATCTTTCTCAATGCTCAGATGAGGTGGATATAATAATTACTCTCTCTTTACATAAACCAGGAGACTGAGGCATACAGTGACTGGATAACATGACTAGGGTCAAGCAGATAGGCTGTGTCCAAAGTAGGAATTTGAACACAGCCTTTCTTGACTCCAGAGATTCTAACCATGAGGCTCCACTGCATAGTTTGAGTATGAGATGCTATTGGGCTTTATGGGAGGGGAAGGAATATTTGTCCAATAATTGAAGGGAAGGGCTTGTCTTTTCACTATTATAATAGTCCTATGATGCATCATGGATGATTTTTTACTTTTAAGAAATCGCTTTCATATTATTTCTGGAAGTAGTTACACATTAGAACCCTTTGCCAGACAATTCCAAATTTATTTGTTCAATCACAAATACTTATTTAATTCTAAGCAGAGGTTCCCATAAATAGGATTCAGTTAACTCCTGGGGTGGGTGTGGTAAGGACCACAGTGGAGAAATGGGAGAAATGGAGAATGGACAGCAATGGGCGAAATTCTAGGTGACACTGACCTTTCTGCAGACTTAATCTGACAACATTCATCTGACGTTTTACCATAAACTTTGCAAGTTCTTATTTTCCACATGAATTTCCTCAGAAACTATTAGTAATATATTTATTTAAATACTTCCTGGTGAATTTCCCGTTTCAAAGTCTAAGTAAGGAAAGCAGTTTTTAGGTTGTACTTAGTTGATCCATGGGATGAACTTTAACCAGTGTTCTTGAGAATCTCCCCTCTGTCTCCTATTTATTTAAACAAAGAACACATTGTCATTCTAGTGAAGTTTGTAACTTTAGCAACATTTCTGATTCATCAGGACCATTCCCTCTGCTTACATTTTAGCTATCATGTTATATTTTAACAAATGTTTAATTGCAAATCAAATACGTTTTTAGGAAATGATATTTTAAGCATCTAATTGCATCATGCTGTCAAGGCTAGCATGTCACATACAAATTGAAGGAAAGCCTGATGCTCAAACAATAGTTTATACTTGAGTTTACTAGACAGGAAGTAGCTCTGTGTCTCATAATCTACAGTGATACTAAAGCAGTCTTCAGTTAACTAGAAGGCCTTGTAGACAAAAAATATATATATTTTACATTAGTCCTTTAATGGGTAGACAATATTAAGTGTAAAACAGACTATTAGGCCAAGTGTTTGTGACTATATCTTATGTCAGAGGCTCAACTAGGAAGCACTCATGATTAGATATTATTAAAGCTTGAATATGGGGCCAGAAGTTGCCTGTATATATATGGAATTTTGTACTTCTCTATTTGATTGCTCACGATTTTTGAGTTCATAGGAGGGAAAGCAAAAGCTGCCTTCTTCAACTCTATATCCTTCACAATCCTCAGCACAGGTCCCTGCTCTTGACACATCTTCTGTGAATATTTATTAAATTGAATAGAAGTTGAGATTCTGAAATAACGTAAATCAGATATCAAAGAAACTCAAAGGGTGTAAACTTTCAGTTATGAAAGATAAATAAGTCCTAGGGATCTATTGTATAGTTTAGTGCCTATAGTTAATAATACTTTATGGTATATGTAAAATTTTGCTAAGAGGGGAGATCTTAAGTGTTCTTATCACAATAATAATAATAATAAACAAATAAGACAGGAAGAAACCTTTGGTGCTGACAGATATGTTTATGGCATAAATTGTGTTAACAGTTTCATGGACGTATACTTACCTCCAAAATCACTGTCATATACATTAAATATGTTTTTTGTATGTCACTCATACCTCAATAAAATAGTTTAAAAAATATGTCCTATATTCTGGGCTCACATGAGGTATCTTGCCACTTAAAATCCTTAGCTCTGGTACAAATCAATATTGGGGTAACTCAGTGGGCATACAGTGGTCCTATTTTCCCTAACTCAGGAGGACCTGAAATTTGCCAGCTCAGAAACAGATGTCAGCATGCAGCATGCTTATAGAGCTAGAGGCACACTTGTAGTGAGGAACTCTGGTGAGGGAAGTCAAGATCCATTTCTCATGGGTTACGTTTCCCATTGTCTTTCCCACCAGATATTCACAAGATCTCCCATCCCAGACGTGTGTTGGAACTTTGAAATGTGGCAGTATAGACCCTGAACTGGAGTCTACTAAACAACTTTCTTTTCTAGGGCCTTTTAATTTCTTTAATAATTACAGCATTCATTTCTTTGAGTAGACTCAAGAAAAGGGGGTACATAGGAAAGCCCTTTACAGCAATGTATGTCTTAACTCCAGGAAATAACAGGTCCTCACATGTATCTGAGACTCTTTCTTGACTGCCACACCGAAGAGGTTCCTCCTGACCCCTTGCTGAGCTCACTTCTGCCCTTGGTGTAGAAAGCATATTACACAGCCTGAGTATGGAGTAAATGTCCAATGGAGACATGTGGGTATTCACAGACTAGACTGTTTTCATTCCAACAGCTTCATATTATTAAAGAGAGATGCTCTTTTCCTTAGGATTAATTTGGTTTATATTACAAAGGACGCAGTGGACAAGTGAGAATCTTTTAAGCTTTTCCTAGCCTCATAAAAGCTTGGGTTGTACTGGAAAATGGAAATGAAGACAAGAAGGCTTTCTAGGTCTCATCTTTGAAAAGCATTTTTTGCTATCAAAGGCAGAGCTACTAAGCAGAACTGACATTCCAAATCAGTCGTGGCAATAATATCTCATGAAATAAAATAAGGTAAAAAATCTCTACTTGGATGCCACTAATTTGGAAGGTATTATAATATGGAGCCAGACTGGACATAAGTCTACTTTTAGAAGGGGTTTACTATCAAAAACATGCACTGAAACAAAATGTTATCATAGTTCCCATCAATTTAGGTTCTTTTTCAAGGTTCTTAAGCAAGAACATTTGCGAACAATTAATAAAGTATAAGTAAATAAAGAATAACAAGTAATGTTCATTTATTCATTAAAATGTCAGGATGTTCCCTGATAAGAGCTTGATATTTTCATTTTTGCTAATATTCATATATGTATCAATTATTTTAAAGACAGGATTACAGAGAAGAGATTTGTATCGGTGACTGGAGAGAATGTACTGGTGTCAATCTATATTAAGAATGGCTGACTTTTATTGAATGTTTAATATGAGCCACCACTGTACTTGCATTATGAAATTTAATTATCACAATAGACACAGCAGGTGAGCACACCCTTGTTATGTTTTCCAGACTAACACACCATAGCTTAAACAGTTAAAAGCAACTTGCCCAAGGGCACAGACAGGGCTTAGAGACAGGTCTGTCTGATACTGACTCATGTGCTTTTAACTCTTCTGAAATACTGTTTCTGTATTTAAGATTATGAAAAAAATTTCCATACGTAATCTCTTCTCACAGCAGCATTAAGACATTAATAAAGTCATACACAAAGAAATACTATATGATGTATAAACTCATATACAGCCTATCGGTCAGACTTTTAAAAACCATGTTTTGTTAATTCTCAGGGACTTGTTTATGCGGGTGTGTGGTAGGGTACAAAACACTAAAGTTGGGAAGGACATTAGTGGAATAAATGGGGGGTAACAATGTGAAAATGGGCAATTCAGGAGTGAAGAGTCACCTTACAGTTGTTAAAATAAAAAGCAAAAATTCAAGTCTACAAACATTAGCCTCCAAAGATCCTATTACCATTTGGGGCCATTCCTTACTTTATGTACTGAAATCATTGGTGAATATATTCCTAAAGAAGTTACATCAAGATCCTAAAAGTTTGCTAGTATTTCAAAATCAAATTAGAAAATCTGATTTGGTGAGAATATAAATATATTTATAAAAAATATTTTCTTGAAATAGTATAAATTCAGATATCACTAACTTAGACTATCATTCCCTCACTAATTATAAGCGAAATGAACTTTTATGTTGTTCCTAAGTAGAGGCTGACTCTAAACTTATTTGGCATAGCAAACCACTATTGAACCACACATTAAAAAAACCCACTTAGGCTTTTACAAAATAGACTGTAAAAGCCTCAGAGGACACACTACTGGTGCTGCTGTCAATAATTCATGGATTCGAGTCCACCCACAGGCTTTGATTTGATAGATTACAAGATACAAATGATCAAAAAAGTGTGCATTAATGCATAAAAAGAAAATTCAATATTTGTCTAGGATCATCTTTACACTTCTCTTTTTTAAAATTTAAGACCTTGTTCACAGTTAAGGGAAAAGTTGACTCTTCATGATCTTCTCACACCCCTTTAAAAAATGAAAACTAAAGAGAGAGCAGGGGAGGGAGAGAGAAAGAGGGAGAGGAGAGAAGAAAGAGGGAGATGGGAGAACTGATGGAAATAATAGCTGGGATTTATTTGTCACTGGCCAAAAAAGGATAGAGAGATTAGTGTATGAAAAGTTATGCCCATCCTAAGGAGAAAATTTAGGACTGGATGGGATTTAATTCTTAATTCTTAATGTTAGTCATTTGTCAAGCTAAACTATATGAAGAATAAATATACACTACCTGGAAACCCAAACCTGGAACATCATAGGAAGATGAGAGTCAGCAACATAGGAAGGGACATTAAGATACTGTATATATTAAGAGAAGTCATCCAATGCCACTGTTTCATCAAATATGTATTTGTGACTAGATGCCTAACCAGGTGGGATATACTGAATAAAGATAGAAGAAGCAAATATAAATCAGGGACTCTTCCTTAGAGGAATTCAAGTCTAGTTCAAGAGATAAGATATATATAGATATAACTCAGTTAAGTAACTACATGCCATCAACTAAATTGTGTCTACTCAAAAATCATGTTAAAGTCCTAACCTCCAATGGGACTATATTTGCAGATAGGGCTTTTAGGAGGTATATAAGGTTAAATGAGGTCACAAGGGTGAGATCCTAATCTGATAGGATTGGTGGCTTATAAGAAGATAAACAGAGAAAGCTCTCTCCATGCACACACACCAAGGAAAGGTCATGTGAGTACACAGCAAGAAAGAGGCCTTATGCAAGCCAGGAAGAGAGCTCTAACTAGGAATCAAACCAGTCAGCTCCTTGTTCTTGGACTTTCTAGCTTCCAGAACTATAAGCAACAAATTTCTGTTGTTTAAGCCACTCAGACTATGGTATTTTGTAATGGCAGTTCAAGCTGACTAATATATTATATAAAGAAGGAAATTATTTTTGACCAAAATAAATGTCATAGATAATTCAGAGAGAAAACCATTGCTGGGGCAATCAGGGAGGCTTTTATGGAAGAGGTAGGTCTTGGTCATTCCTGCTTCAAAGAGCAAAACAAAGAGTTGGATAAATACAAATTGGACCTAAGAATGGAGAGGTGGGCTGAGCATGTGTAGAGGGATGGAGGAGGATGGAGTCACAGGACTAGACTCCATCCAGACCATGGCATTTTCAATACCAGGCTAAGGAATCTGGATGGAGCAATGAAACAAACTAAAAGTTTAGGAAGTATATGGGGTGGCTGTGTATTTGAAGGATTGGAGAAGGGGTAGTTGTAAAGCAAAGAAACCAATTTGAATGTTTTGTTTTAATTTAATCAGGAGATAAGAGGTTTATCCCTGATGATGACAGCTAATCAAAGGTTTTATAATTTCATGAATTAGAAAAGAGTAAATAAAACTATTACATTTTCATAGCACTAAGTTCTGAGGGGATCTAAGATAGCTCCCAGCTTAAGGGAAGTTGTGAAAACAGCAAAGATCAAGGCACAGCCTGAGGAGTTCTGAAGAAAAGCACAGGGCCACATACAAAGTTGCATTTGAAATTTATTATTGAATGGTGATTTTTATTTTCTCAACTGTTACTTTAGTTAACTCTTATAAACATTAATGATTCCCAAACTTCTTCTCTAATTAATTAAATCATTAATGTTTAATTAATCATTAAACATTAATGATTCACAAATCTCTTCTCTAATTTACCTATATCTTCAGCTGCTTCAAGGGTTTTTTCCAGTGCCTTACTGGATGATGAGTACTTACTGTATTAGACTGACTCTTCCAGAGACAAGGAATCAATAGGAAGATAGGTAGATGGATAGATTGAGAGACAGACAGAGAGAGAGATAATAAAGAATTGGCTCATGCAGTTATGGAGGCTGAGAAACCCCAAGATCTGTAATCTGCAGGCCTGATTATGGGAAAGCCAATAGTGTAAATTCTAGTCTGAGCCTGAAAGCAGGAGACCAGTGTGCCACTATCAAGACCATCAGGAAGAGGCAGAGAATTCTCTTTTGCTCAGCATTTTGTCCTGTTCAGGCCTTCAGTGGATTGGATGAGACCTGCCTACACTGGGGAGGACTATCTGCTTTAGTTAGTCTACTGATTCAAAGGTTAATATCATCCAGAAACACCCTCACAGACACACCCAGAATAATCTCTAACCAAATATCTGGGTCTGTGGACCCGTCAAATTGATACATAAAATTAATCATCACAAGTACCTCAAAGTAAAACATTCCAAACTGAAATCACCTTTTCCATTCCTATCTCCACAAATAGAGCCACTGCCAACCCAGCAGCCTAAGCTTCTTCTGCTTTCTCTCTCCACCCTAATTTCAAGGGGTTAGGAAAGATAAATTAGCCCAGAAATATTCCCTTTCCCTTCTGTATAATACTCCACTGCCTTTATTTGGATCTCCATCTTCAATGGCATGGACTATTACAGAAACTATCCTCCTGGTCTTCTTGCTTCTAATCTCACCCACTTTACAACTTTCTCCACTACCATAAAGACTTATTTTTTCTAAAATGTAATTCTGATCACGATATTTCTCTGTTTAACATCAGCCTTTGATTCATCATTATTTACAAAATAATTCCAAAGTCTTTACTACGACATTATCCAAATTTGGGTTTTGACTACCTTTATAGTCACCTATTTTACCATTCCTCCTGGTGTATCATTTTATCCTATGGTTGAATCAAAATACTTCTGAATCTATGAATACATATGCTATGAACTGAATTTATCACCCCCAAATTCATATGTTGATGTTCTAACCCTGAGCACCTGAGCATGTGACTGCACACAGAAATGGGGACTTTAAAAAGGTAATTAAAATTAAATCATTAAGGTAGGCCTTAAAAGACACCAGTATGACTAGTGTCTTTATGAGAAAGGGCAATTAGGACACAGACACATATAGAGTGGAGACCTTGCAAAGATACAGAAGATAGATAAGATGGCTGACTACAAGCCAAGAAGACTGTTTTCGGAAGAAACTAATCCTGCCAACACCCTGATCTGAAGAACTGTGAAAGGATAAATTCCTGTTGCCTAAGCCACCCAGTCTGTTGTACTTTCATATGGCAGCCATTAGAAAACTAATACAAAATAACATTCATTTAAGTTTCCAACACGGTATTTATTAAATGTTCTCTTCCCCCAACCTAAGATTCCTTTCCTTGTGTTGTCTCCTTGGTAAAATTCCACTCATCCTTCACTACTCAACTCGGTTTCACCTGAGAAATGCTCTCTTTGTCCTCTACAAGTACTTTATACACCTTATGGCACATATCACATTATGCTTTAATTATCTTGTTAATATGACTTTAATTGGAAGAATATTTTGGACTTAACAATTTACTCTGGAGGTCTGGAGTTACAGAAATTCCAGGATTAGGCAAGATATTTATATGGTTTTTTCTGTAATAAACAGAATCAAATAAACTCTATTCCTTTGTCTCAGATTGTTTTCCCTTTCATGTACAGTTGATATTCAAGATGAAAAATTCTGGGTATTCATTTGCTGGTCTATTAATGCTAGATAAGAGGGAGAAACAAAAGTACCAAGGTGTTTTTACAAAACTTAAATGATGTAATACTCCTAACTGAAGTGTTACAAGAAGATAGGAGATAAACTCCCAAGACAGGGAAAAGCATTTTATAGTGGTTGGAATCCAATTTGTACTGATACTTCCTTTACCCACTTCAACCCCATATCATAAAATAATTATCCTTAATTGAGGGCAAGTGTTGGCAAATATTACCTGTAGCACCAGATAGTACATATTTTCAGCTCTGTGAGACATATGTCTCTGTTGCAACTATCGAAATCTTCCATTGTAGCACAAAAGCCACCATAAGAAATATGTAAATAAGTGTCCCAATAAATGGAAGGAAAAAATAGAAGTTGGGTAGATAAATATGCTGATGAAGCAATCTTCTTAATCACAGATCCCTTTCCCAAGTAATTCTTCTCTACCTCTTAATTCCTATCATCCATGTCTCCAAACCAGGGATTGCGTGTTTCAACCCTTTATACAATTTGCTCATAGTTACTTTTTTAGGATACAGGAACACTCTTTCGATTCCAGTAGTAGGCTCTGCACTCCCTAAAATGTGTAGTAATGGAAGTAAAAGGCAATGATAAGTTCTAACCCACTCTACTTGTTCCGTACTAAGAGTACCCCAAATTTGTTCAGGGTACCAAATGTACCCGGCTAAGAATTCCAAGTTCTAAACTACCTTGCAACTAGGGTATCCATATGAATTTACCTGAGCCATGACATAAATCTGCAAAGGCTGAGAGGGCCTTCTGGAAAAGCTCTGCAAAGATGTCATTTGCTACCTGCTCACTCATCTCTTCATCTTCTTCCTTCTTGGGGTGAGGATGAGATGCCTAGAGAAGTGGCAGCCATCTTACAAAAATAAGAATGAAAAACATCTGCTAAGAATGACAGAGCAACAAGCTAAACTGAGTCTGGGTCAGGATGAGCAGCAGCACCTGCCTTGGGCTACCTAACTCTGGATTTCTTGTTACATGAGAAAAAAAACTCTGTCTGTTCAAGTCAGTGGTAATTGGACTCAGCATTTGTTTCTTTCTGTTTACATCCAAATTAATAAGATGAGTAAGAAAATCCATGGTTGTAGCAAACATGAGATCATGGAAGTATTAGTTTTCTATGCCTGCTGTGGCTACCAACTTAGTAGTTTAAAACAATGCAGACGTCACTTTCCATTTCTTTAGGTCAGAAATCTGATGCAGGTCTCACTAGGCTAAAATCAAGGTGTTGGCAGTTCTGTACTCCTTTCTGGAAGCCCTTGGGGAGCTTCCTTTCCCTTTCCCAGCTTCTGGAGGCCACACATATTCCTTGGCTCATGCCCGCTTCCTCCATCTTCAAAACCACTCCTTGGTAGTTACATTTCTCTCTGACTCCAGCCTGGAAAAGTTCTCTGCTTTTAAGGACTCACATGATTAGACTGGGCCTGTATAATCCAAGATAATCTCCCCATATCAGGGTTCTTAACTTAATCACACATCTAAAGTTCCTTTTGCCAAGTAAGGTAAATATTCACAGGCTCTGGGGATTAAGATCTAGACATCTTGGGTTAGCTATTATTCTGCCTACCAACAACTACATAAAGAAAACTATATAAGGTTAAATGACCTTGTTTCTTGGTATAACTCAATTTTTTTGTACACAGTTATGCAAATAGTAGAAGAATAATGAAAAATAACTATTTTTATCAGATATAAGAAGTATTGCACCATTTAAAAAAAAATTCTATACTAAAGTAATACTATTATATCAGCAATAATCTGCCTTTCCAGGTTGGATAATCAGCCTGAACATCCCTTAAATTGGGAAAGCTAAAAACTGAATTAGGCAGAAATAATGAAACATTTCTCTTATTCACACATGGGTTGTTGCAATTTTTCAGCAGGACAGATTATAGAGGTAGAAAATTTTATAGAACAAATGACTGCTTCTCAAGCAAAGAAGTAGTTGTAGAAGTCAGGAAGCAAAAATCTATACAAAAACTTATGTAATAACAAATATTTTAAAATATTTTACAATTTATAATGTGATTTTTTCACATTATTCATTCCACTTAATCCTACATTCTTCCTAGAATTAATGCACATTAAAAAGTAATATTTGATTATTCTACTTTATCTTCTATATATAGTAAACCACCAAATAATTTGATAATTTTTCAGGAAATCCTTCTGGTTTCCATGTCCTTGCCAAACCCACTGTCAAGTCATGTCCAAGTAAGACACCATTTAGTGTTTAGATTGCCTTGTTTATTTGATCTTAAACTGTTACCTCTATAATACATCCTACATGCTGTTTCTAGAACAACACTAGAAACATAAAATTTTACAATATATTTGATTTGTAATGGATACACTCATTTAAGGGAAGCTTGAGAAGTAGCCATCAACCCATTAGTTTCTGCCACTTCCAGGGGCGGATAATGTTGTTTTGCAAAGCTCTCCATACTATATATATATAGCATTGGTAAACTTTCTGATTATTTGGAAAACTTCCCTTCCTATTTTTATTTAACTCCTTATTTTTGCCTTTTAAAGCAACATGCACTAAATAAACTCTTTCTCCAGCATTATATTTTCAAATATTTGAAGATAGTTATATTTCTTCTTAATCATATATTGTCTCAGTTAAACTTCCCCTGTTTATCCAACTCTTCCTCACTGCAACTGAAAACTCAAGATTTTTCTGCTCTCCTCTGGATACATCACAATTGATCAATGATCCACTAAAAGTTTTTTTGGTTGAGTTAAATTGAGTACTCCTAAGACCACCACACTGCAGCATATGGAGAGCAGGTAAATCTGGCTGTAGTTTTTTATATTGCCTATGATTCATGAATTCTGTGACTTTATATTTTCTTCCATCTTTCATATGACCTACTATCAAACATGATCTCTCCCATCCTGATCTTTTACAATTTATATTTTTAAATAAATATTTCATATTACACATGTAATACCTATTCATTGTAGGAGATAAAGATACGTAAAATGAAAAAAATAAAAATCATAAACTTGGCATTCAAAGAATTATTAATCATTTGAATCTAAATGTGAAAATCATATTTGCTTTTTAATAGTAGATAAAGCAACTAGATCAATCTTCCCACCAAGGACAACTAGAACAATCTGATAGATAGAAAGATATAAAGGTATATAAATATCCTTGAGCACTAATAAAATGAAGACATTTTACTGATACTACATATAATTGAAGTTAGAAATCCAAAGAGGTAAAACAACACTTGGAGCAGCTTTTCTGCTGGTAGCGTCTGACATGCTGAGAATGTCAGAAGCACTTCTGAAAACATCTTGGGGCAGGGAATAAATCTTTGGAGTTCAGGATTCAAAAAACATGGAAGTCTTGGTAATTCTAATACTTTGGATTGGGACTCTAAAAAGCTGCAACCTAGGAAAAGAGTGACCTGGAAATAGAACTAGATTGGCTCTCATAGAGACCTTGAAAAAAAGCCTGAAATATTCTCAATTCCTGGGAATTGATTAAATCATATCAGATTTCTGGTGTCCCCAGATACTTAGAAGAAGTAAAGATGAGTCCTCCATGTAGGATTATGACACAAATCTAATCCTCAAATCATTTCTAAAAATAAATTTCCAAATATAATGTTAGTTAAACAATCAAAATGATCAAACCTACAGGAGATAAGACTACATGAATGGCCCAACACTTAATATAGATCATAATACAAATTACTATATATAAGAAAACTCAGTTTTCAGCAACTTGCCTGTTGTCTCACACCATAAGTAGCAGAATCAGGAGTCAAACTGAGGCAAAGTGACTGCAGAGTCTGTGTTTTAACCACTACAACACACTGCCTCTTAATTAAAATGTGTAGGTGAGAAACAAAGGAGAAGTAGGTAAGTGTGTTATCTGGACTAGAGTCAGATTCCTTGGGCTTGGATTCTGGCTCCAGGCCCTTCTGCAAGGTACTCCATGTCTCTTTCTGTCCATAAAATGTGAATGTTGTTAGCACCTACCTCATGTGAATTCTGTAAGAATTCATGAAAACTGTGTATACTCTTGTTTGGCAAGTAGTAAGGTGCTCAAAAAATAGATATTATTTTTTATCATTATGTGCCCCGAACAGGGGTCATAGTATTTAAAATTTGTTTTGTAAGAAGGGAGACACCATATCTGATTTATATTATTAAAATAAATAAAAAATGAGGTAGTCAAGGAAAAATATTTCTCCTCTTGGCTTCTACAGAAATAAAAAATTACAAAAGGTGAAAGAAAATTGTAAAAGGAACAAATCTGTCAAGAAAGACTAAAGAATATTGGCCACTCTTACAGTTATCTCACTTATTATTCACTTCAATCCCACAATATTACATTAGGAAAACTAAGTCTTGTTGATTATTCATAATCACAGAGTCAGTAAATGACAAAAACCAGGAGGATATGAAACCATATCTCCCTGACATCATAGCTCTAATTAAAAAAAAAGAGAGACTATATAAATGAAAACTAAAGGAAGAAACAGACAAAATAAACAGAACAACAGGGGGTCAGGATATTGGAATTACAAACTCACATAGTTTAATATAGGAAGTAAATTGAAAATTTTGGAAGAGAATTAGTAACAATATGAAGGGAGTTAGATTTGAAAGAAAATAAAACTCTTATAACTGAAAAAATAACAGATATAAAATTAAGAATCCAATGAATAAATTCAAGAAGGTAATCTCTCTTACACCATAAAAGAAAAAGTCCTTATTAATGAAATTTTAGAATATTAAATCCAACACTAAATTAAAAGGATAACACATGATGACAAAATGTGTTTTTTTTCAAAAATGCAAGTTTGATTTAACCTTTGAAAATCAATCAATATAATTCACCTCTTCAGCAAAACAAAGGAGAAAAAGCATATTGTTCTTTCAATTACAGCAAAAAAAAAAAAAAGCATTAGATAAAGTTTAATTTATCCTACAAACTCTTGGCAAACTAGGGATATAAGGACAAAAATACCTATCAAAAGAGCATACTAATAATACTGAAAAGTTTACCCTGATTCAGGAACAAAACAAGAATGCAACTATCTTGATTTGTTTCACATATTGTACTTGACGTCTTGGCCAGTACAAAAAAGCCCTAAAAAAGACTTCTGGTTTTGGCTAAGATGAAATAGCCCCATTGTTCCCAGGCATTGCCTCATAACTGAAAACTCTGGACATAACACAGCAGATAAGCACCAGAAGGCTCAGAAAGGTGGAAAGAAGGCAAACTGCCTAGGGACCTTGGGACCTGAGGAATGGCAGGACAGTGAGTTCCCTGGCTTCCTTACTGGTTGACATTACATCCCAGCAGGGTGCTGCAGAAGCCTTCAAACCCAAGACCTGCAACAGGCACAAACAGAAAAAAAAAAAACAAAAAAGTTCCAAGAAAAGCCTGTTCCACTTAGTCCAAGGACCAGAAATCCATGGCCTTACAACAAAAATCCTTATTGGCAATACCCTACTCTGGTCAAACACCAGCAGCAAAAAGTGCACCACTCACTGTCAGAATTCAGAGGCTGAACAGGAAACTAATCTTCTACCAGCCCTACCCCTGCCCAGCAGAAACCAGGCAGCAGCTCTCCAATTCTCCTCCCCAGTGGTATGGGTGTAGCCAAGCTGGGAGCTAACCTTCCGTCCCCAAACTGGCCAAAGCTGGCAGCACTCCAATTCCCTGATAAAGTGGTATCATCGTTCTGAGTCTGGAGCTGATCTTTTATCCTCTGTATGTCTTAAGCAGATGGTAATGCTCCAACTCCCTGATCTTCCACCTGGAAGTAGGTGGTGCTAAAATTACTCCACCATGGTAGTGTCAGGGGAGTCCAGCCATAAGCTAAGCCTCCACCCCTTCCACAGCATTGAGACTGTACAAGGCAGTGTGAGTCAGGACTAGTCAATATTCTAAGTCTTCCTCACCCCTGCTCTTACCAGTGCCCCACGGGGAGCTGAACCTTCACACACACCCAGCAGCAATGAGATTGAATGAGACTATGAAAAGTAAGGTTAATTGACATGAATGCTGGCCATCTCCCAGTATCAGTGGGGCCCAGTGGGGCAGCTGAATCCCCACCTCACCTAGCATTAAGGAGGCAGGATGAGGTTGTTGGGGACAGGAAGGGCTAGTTGGCACTCTGCTTCCTCTGTTCCTCTCTACTGGTGTCAGTGGGGCCCAGCAGGAAGCTGAGCCTAAATCCCCTCTTGGAGGCAACAAGGAGGTACAAATTGGTGCCCCAGTTTCCCCTAGAAGGTATCAGTAGGGCATAGGAGAAACTGGATTTGTCTGCAATAATGCAGTGTGAGTTGGCACTCCACTTTTGCTAGGGTGGTTTTGGCAGGGCCTGGCCCGAAGCTGAACGGACACATCTACCTGCCCCAGAGGTACACCTCAAATGGGAGGACTACCTACTACAATAAGAAGATTACATAGTATCTGAAGTTTCATGATATAATATCCAAAATATCTAGGGTACAATAAAAAATCACTCACCTTTGAAAGAACAAGGAAAATCACACCCTGAATAAAAATATATACCAGATGTCAACACTAAGATAAATCATATGTTGAAATTATCTGAAAAGGATTTTAAAGCATCCACCATAAAAAAGGCTTGAAGAAGAAATTGTGAATCTTCTTAAAACAAGTAAAAACATAGAAAATATCAACAAATAAATAGAAGTTATGAAAAGGGACCAACTGGAAATTATAGAACTGAAAATTATAAAACTGAAATAAAAAACCTGCTTGATGGGCTCAATAGTAGAGTGCAGATGACAGAGGATAGAATCAGTAAAATTAACACATCAATAGAATTTACCCAATCTGAACAAAAATGGAAAATAGACTGAAAAATAAAACAACAACAAACCCAGAACCTCAGGAACCTGTAGGACTATAACAAAAGAATTAGCACTGGTATAATTAGAACCTTGTAAGAAGGGAAGAGTGAGAGTGGAACTGAAAAGTTGTTCAAGGAAATAGTGGTTGAAAACTTCCCAAATTTGGTGAAACATATAAATCTATAGATTCAAGAAGTTGAGCAACCCAAAGTAGGATAAACCTCAACACCAAATGCCATCAAGGATGTGGAGAAACTGGATCACTCATATACTAATGATGGAAATGTCAACTGATACTCTGGAAAATAGTTCGGCAGTTTCTTAAAAAATTAAACACGAGCTTACCATATGACTCTGTGATGGCATTGCTGGGCATTTATCCCTGACAACTAGAAACATGTTTACACAGGAACTTGTGCATGAATGTTCACAGCAGCTTTATTCATGTTAGGCCCAAACTGGAAGTAAGCCGTTTGTCTTTCAATGGGTAACTGGTTAAACAAAATGTGATACATCCATACCATGGAGTATAAGAAAGAAGAAGGAATAAACTTTGATACAACTTGAATATTGTATGATGGATGAATCTCAAGGTCATTATGCTGGGAGGAAAAAAAATAGTCTCAAAGGTGTCATGCCATTTACATAATATTCTTGAAATGATAAAATTATAGAAATCAAAACCAGATTAGTGGTTGCCAGAGCTGAGGGCAGGCAAGGGGTTGCAGTCAGGGGGGAGGCAACTGTGGCTGTAAAAGAGTAGCACAAGGTATCCTTGTAACGGAACTCTTCTGTATCTTGAATGTGAATGTGGTCACACGTTATGATAAAATATCACAGAACAAAACACACAGACACACACACACACACACACATATACAAAGAAGCACCTATAAAACTGTTAAAATCTGACTAAGATTGATGGGTTGTATCAATATCAATTTCCTGGCTATGATACTGTACTATAGCTACGCAAGATTTAACTGTGGGGGCAAACTGGGTGAAGGGCATATAGAATTGTACTGTATTTTTTCTTACAACTGTATGTGCATCTATAATTAACACAAAAGAAAGTTTTAAAATGCATAAAAATGTAAATATTGTAAATTAATAAACTTTATTTGCAGATGACATGATCGGGTATGTAAGAAAAATTATCCAGAAGAATTTAAACTGTTGGAATTAATTTAGCAAAGTTGCAGGATATGTCAATATTCAAAAAAATAATAATTCTCTGTACCAGCAGCTAACAATTATAAAAGGAAATTTTTAAAAATGTTTCACCTACACTAGTTTGTCTAGGAGTAAATATAATACAATATGTACAAGAATTATACATCAGAAACTATGAATCATTGCTCAAAAAGAATTTAATAGCCCAATTTTAAAGGATTAGAAAATCCCTTATGATTAGTATCAAAATTCTCCTTCAAATTTATCTTCAAAGCCTCTGCAAACACAGAATATTTTGGGGGAAAATTGAAAAGCTGATTCTAAAACTTATACCTAAGTAGAAAGAACCTAGAATAGCCAAGACATCTTGATGATGAATAACAAAGTTGGAGGAACTACATTATTAGATTTCAAGACTTATTCTAAAACTAGAGTAATTAAGAGAGTCTAGTTTGGCATATACATAGAAAAATAGACCAGTGTAACAGAATAGACAATCTAGTAATGGACCTGCAAATGTATAGTCATCAATGGTTTGAGCTCTAATTCACTGGAGGAAAGGATGTCTTTTCAATAAATTATACTGGGACAATTGCCGATTTATTAGTTTAAAAAAAAAGAAGAAGAACATAGACTCCTACCTTACATGCTCATAGGATATGTACAAGTTGATTCAAGATGGATCACAGGCCTACATGTGACTGGTAAACAATAAAGCTTCTAGAAGGAAATAGGACAATATTTTCACACCTTTGGTGTAGGCAAAAGATTTCTTAAACAATACCCAAAACCACTAATTAAAAAGAATATAAATAATCCTTTGATTTTATGAAAATTAAAGATGTTTATCAATCAAAAGACACCATTAACTAAGTGAAAAGATAGTTCACAGACAGGGAGAAGATATTGCAGTTCACATATCCAACAAAAGATATGACTGGAGTATATAAATCGCTCCTGCAAATAATTTTTTTAAAAAAACACCCAATGAAAAAGGGCAAGTCTTGAACAGGGACTTCATAAGAGGGAATCAAATGGTCAGCAAGAATAGGAAAATGTGCACAACATTTTTACCTACAAAGGGAATGCAAGTTAAAACCACAGTGTGATACCACTACATATTTCCCCTGAAGACTCAGATTCCAAAGAGTCACAATACTAATGGCAGAAAAAATGTGGAGTAACTGCAACTCTCAACAATCAATGTTAGGAGTGTAAATATTTACCAGCACTTTGAAAAATACTTTGGCAATATCTGCTAAAGTTATACCACTCCTAGTCATATTCACAAGAAAAATGAGTGTATAAGTTCCCCCAAAAGTATATACAAGAATATTTCATAATAGCCCTAAACTGGAAACAACCTTAATTTCTATCAACAGATTAAATTAATAAAT
This sequence comes from Grampus griseus, assembly GCF_964374135.1. Classification (NCBI taxonomy): domain Eukaryota; kingdom Metazoa; phylum Chordata; class Mammalia; order Artiodactyla; family Delphinidae; genus Grampus; species Grampus griseus. The sequence goes on from NC_139018.1 coordinate 89,909,873, forward strand.
TGTGGAATATTCATATAATGGCATACTATAAAGCAATAAAAAGAAACCATAGATACATAGAACAATACAGATGAATCTCATAGTTATTATGTTGAGTGAAAGGAGTTGGGCATTAAACATACAAATGACTCCACTTATATTAATTTTAGAACAAGCAACAGTAACTGATGGTGATATAAGAATACTGAATACCCCTGAGAGATGAGAGAACCTTCCAGGGTTCTAGAGATGAGAGAACCTTCCAGGTTTCTAGAAATGTCCTGTATGTTGAAATGAGTGATAATTACAAAAGTGTAAATATATGAAGATATTTACTAAGCTGTACACTTAATGTCTTTTATACAATCAATCTATAGTATCTAAGTTACACCTCCATAAAACAAGTTTTAAAAAATCATAAAGGCTCTTAATGATACTCTCTCCCTCCAAGGAGGGTTAAGCTTTTTTTGACAGGCAGAAAGACTTTTGGCAGAGCACTGTGATCGTATGGGAGCATGGTGTCAGGCTTCCTCAGGACTGCTCTTCTTCAGATTTTCCCTTACTCTCAAGCTATGAATCTTATTTCTTTGGTGGGTCCCTTACTCTTAGGATGTGGCCTTTCTGGAGACTCACTTGAAAGCCCAAGGTGTTTATGAAGTCTTCTCCACCTTTAAAATGCTTGAATTCCAACCTCTGTCTCCACAGCACAACACAGATGCTAAAATCTCTGCTAAGTTTTTCAACATTCTAGATGTCATATTTTACTGAATTCTAAGGTGACTTACCCTATATGCACATAGTTTAAGTACTGGCCAAAGACTCATGGGAGTGTATAGGCAGATTTTTGAGTGTCTTCACTGGACTCTCCTTCTGTCCAGAATTTAGCCTGTAAAGTACCAACAGACCTGAACTCTGTCTTCTCAGTCAGTTAATTCTACCATTTTCCTTTCCCTAGCAGCACAGTTTGGAAAATCTCCTAAGAAGATAAAGCTGGGATAAAAATGGAACTCTCCTACTGTGCTTTTTTTCCTCTAAAGGATCATAGACCCTGAAGCACTGCCTGCATTGGTTGCCTCTCCATTGTCTTTCAATAGTTTTTTTTTTTTTTTAATTTCTAAAGTTATTTTTTTCCAGTTTTTGTATTCCCCCCTACACTTCCTGTTCCCTCAGTTGGAAAGTTAATCTGATACAAGCTTTTCTGTCATAGTGAGAGCTTGAAGTCTATTTGTTTTCTTCACACATGGAATATAAAAACTTAGGAGTGAGGAAACACATCACATACTTTTACAATTCTTAAATTACCTAATTCTTTTTTCAGGTCACAGTTTCTCCTCAGAAAGTTTTTTGATTGCTTCAAACTTTGGTAGAGTGTTTTCTATAAGAAGTTCTTAAAGTTTATTCCAGTTGATCCATGTTATTCCATGGTTGGGCAGTTTCCTGCTTATACAATTAACTCAAAACTGATTATTAAAATTGGCAAATGCTATGTTTATCTTCAGTTTGTCTTCCTTAAATCTCTAGCAGTGGAGAATAGAGGTATAAATGAACAAGCCTGGAGCCTGCAGTTTAGTGATGTGGTTTTAAATTCTCTCCTGTATGGCCTGTATGTAGAAAAGTTATTTGATCTCTTTCTGATTCAATTTATTTATCTATGAAATGGGGAAGGATACTAGCAACTACTTCCTAAAGTTGTTGAGAGTTGAATGAGTGCTTAGAATAGAGCATGGCCCAAAATCAGCCCTCAACAAATGTTTCCTATTCTTCTCATAGCACTAGAAGATGGTCTCTAATTTACCAGACACGTGAATACTGTTTAAGTTTACTTACTGGGTCACTATTCCATTGAGTCCCACAAAGATTCTATGATCCCCAGATGTTCCATCATTTTTTTCTTCAGTTATCAAATGGCTAAGAGTTCAGACTTCCTTTCTTCACTAGCAATGCCAATGACACATAATTACATGTCTTCACATCTTAGAGAGTGAAGGCTACATGGATAATAACCAGCAAAAACATTTACTCAATATTCTTCATTGTTTTTTATTTTTAATCAGAACAAGAGTTCTATGGGGCATAGATTGGAAAAGGACATAATTTTGGTTATAAATCTACTTTCAGGGGGATGTTTTCTGTAATGAGAGTAAAGGTATAAAAAACAGACACTGAAAACCATCTGATAAAACACCCCAGTTGAGCATTATACATATTTCAACAGTATTAGATCTCACTATCTCTCAGTCTTGTTTTTATTTTTCCTTGCTAACACTATTTTCTACTTTACTAGGTGAATAAAATATTTTTACACTTGGTTACTTGTTCTATTGCTTTGTCTTTACTTAATCATTCTGTATTTGCTTTTACTGGCCTCAGAACTAATTATCTCTGTGTTTTCCTTAGCATACACTACTGTAGTAATTGCTGAAAGCAACAATTTGATACAGTATCTCAATCTCTTTTTTATTATTACTTGTATATTTTTTAGTTTCATTATATATCAATCAGCTGTTAAAGTTAATGATAGCCAACTTTTATTGAACTCAAATCATGTGCCAAGCATTGTACAATGAGCCTTACATGTATTTATTTTTCCCAAATTCCTTTGAGGTCAGTGCCATCTCTACCATTTGGAGATAAGATAACTATTCTGATACAATTACAGACTCCCAGGAAACTGCAAAAAATGTACATAAAGTCCCATGAAATTATTTTTAGTATATATTATATGGTCGTCAAAAAGAATTTAAAAAGAAGTACAAAGACCAAAATAATGGTTTTCTCAGAAGTAACAGAAAGCAGTAACCATTGCTGGTATTTTAGTGCATTGCCTTCCACAATTATCTATGTGTAAGCATTTCTACAAGAATGAAATCAAATCATATGTGGTTAGTATCCATATTATGGCATGAGCATTTTCCTAATATATTAGGTAGCTTTGAAAAATGCCACTGTAATACTCAACCAGTATCACTTCAAAAGAATTTATCATAAATAATTTAATCATTCTATTATTTTTGGGTAATTGATTTGTTCGTAATTTTACTATTAACAATTATGCTTCAATAAACAGTTTGAAAAATCATCTATGACAAAGTTTCTACTTCTCTAGGGTAGATTCCTTGATAATGAAATATCTGATAAATAATATGACTATTTTAAGTACTCTTAATTCAAACTGACAAATTTCTTTCCAGAAAACTTTAACCCATTTATTTTTATGCAAGCAGTTTATGAGAATGATTATGTCAATTGATCCTTATCAAAAATTGATATTACACTTTCAAAAAAGCTTTGCTAATTTGATAAACAAAAAGCAGTGCTTTAGCTACTGTTACCTGGAAACCACACTATCAATGGTGGAAATGGCCTTGCTCTGGAGCCAGCAAAATAGTGTATCCAGGTCCAGATAGCCAAGGTGGATCTGGAATTGCAGCACTATATGGAGATACCAGGCTTCCCTTCAGAGACAACTTCATCATATTTCTCTAAATATTCAGATCTTTGAAGGACAACACTAAAGAACATTCAAGGAAAATAAGACACCAAGAAGCCATCCTAGGGCATTGGATGGGATCAGCACACCAGGTAGAATAAAGATAGAAAGCTCATCTTGTGTAACCAGGTCTTTGTCTCAGCAATGATGGGCACAACTGCATCCTAGGAACAAACACTCCAGGAAAAGGTAACCAAGTCAACCAGCCTTCCAAGAAAATCCATATACCTCCAGCTGCTCTGGGCTCTTGGGTTGGGACCCACCTATAACCAACTCAGCCTCTTGACCTATTGTTGAGATTGCCTATGTCATCCACACAGGAATGGCATTCACAACTCAAGCCAGCCCAGTTCCTTAGGCTTGCATGCAGGGATACTTTGGGGGTTATTTCTGGAATTGCCTCTGCCCCTTAAATCTCCTGTAGAGACACCTTCATTCATTGTGCTAGGACAAGATGCCATTCTCTTGTCAAATGAACCTCTGGGGCTTCAACTAGGAATTTCCTCAGGGTAGCTTCTCACATAAGGAGGAACAATGTTTCTGTATCAAAATTGGCCTTTGAGTTCAGTATTTGTATATCCAAGCATTCCTCTCATACAAAACTGTGCCTTTCTACCTTCCTTTAACCCATCGCCAATTCCCCAGTTACCCCCCAGCCCCAGTGAAGTCTGCTGCCACACCTTTGAATACTTATTAATCCACCTTGTAAAACACTCCAACAATTAGGGAACCATATAGTTTAGTGAGCACTTACTGTGAGTTCTGTCAGAATACATCTATGTTTTAAATTTAACTTTCTTTATGTACCTTGGATATACTTATTGAGTTTATTAACACATACTTCTTAGTTCATAGAAAATTTATCATTAACTTAGGCAGGCCTCTCCCTTACTTTTTAACTCTTTAACCCCAAAGCACAATGCTACCTGTCACTTACCAGGTTATATTTCACAAAGATCCTTAACAATGTACATATATAGAACTTCTGCTTTTGCTGTGAGGAATAACTGCCTTGCCCTCATGCCATAAACAATTAGAAATAACATAAAAATATACTAAATAACATTATTTGACTATAATTAATGCAGGGCAGAGATTTCTGAGAGAAAGAAACAAATGAAGTGAGTTCTAAGATCATCCTTGTTTTCTACATGGAGGACCATTCCAGTCTGTGAAAGAAAGACAGGGAGCTCAAGCAGAAAACGTCAGTCATACAGGGTTGAGAAGACAGAGATTAGAAGTGGGTGGAGAGACTAAGGTAGCTGGAATTTATGGGGTGTGGTGGAGTAGAGGAGAGATGGGAGATCAGCAGCGATAGCTTCAGAAATTGGTGAATTGAATCCCCTGAGTCTGTTCCAGACCATAAATTGTATACATATGGTGAGACTTCAAGAAGCTAGGCAAAGGCAAAGAATTGTAAGTTGAACAATTTCTAGAGGTCACAGTACAGTACAAACTGTACACTTAAAATCAGTGATTTGTATTGTTTATGAATTATAACTCAATAAAGGTAATTTAGAAAAATAAACAATGTGTATAATCTTATAAAACATAAAATGGTGTTTCAGGTGTATGTTTCTAATGTAACTAAATGAAGTTGTGCTATAAATCTCACATTTTTAATACTTTTTTCATTCAATAATCTTTTCCAAAGATCTATCCATATCTCTGTTTATTATTTATTGTTTTTAGGTATTTAAATTTATGTGAATAAAATTATAATGATGTTTTTATTATATATTTTAAATCTGCAATTCATCTGCTTATGTTCCTCTTATCTTTCCTAATATTGTGTGTGTCTCCTCTGGTTAAAAAAAGAAATCTCAATTAAGTTTTGTCTTTTAGTCTTTGCCAAAAAACAACTTTTGTCTCTTAACAATCTTCTCTTGAATCTTTTGCTTTATACCTGATTGATTTCTCCTCTTACTTTTATATTCTTTCTCATCATTTATTTTAGGTTTGCACCCATTTTTTACTTTCTTAGGCAAGACATGTAATTAATAAATTTTATCCTTTATTCTTTTTAATAGAAATGTTTTATGTTATAAATTGTGTTCTATAAATGCATACTGTTTCAGTGCATCCCGTAGTTATGATATGTGGTATTTTCATTATTGTATTTTTAAAACTTATCATTTTTAAAGTAAAAATAAAGTTGCTTTTACATTTGTCATTTATCTACAGTAAATAGCTAATCAAACCAAAAATTATCTTTGCACTTTCTATTGATAAATCATACATATAATGCTCCAATAAATGTTGATATTATAATGGAGTAGTAATTATCATTAAAATTAAAATATAAACAACTCACATGTAAGATTAACATATAAGTGATATTTACCAAAAACCTTTCTGAAAATATAGTTCCATCTATCTTTAATTTGAATAAAAGGGTAGTCTCTTAAGTAGTCAACAATTCTTAAACTTATAATAAAAGAGAAATAATCTAAACTTATCTTGATGAGCAAGAAAAAAATTCAAGATTTTTTGGGTGTGATTCCGGAAGTACAAACAGTTGGTTTACTTAAAGGTTGAATTAAATTTGAAGAGAATCTCTTCTATTTTCAGGACATGAAGTTGATGGAAAAATCAAGCTCACAGCAAAAAAAAGGACTTCTTCCACAATTTTCCCCCACTTTTTAAAATGAAATCTAACCAAGGATAAGGATTATATTTAGGTGTTATAGCTCTTGACTCTGATCTAACTGCACCCAACAGATTTTGATATGTGATGTTCTCATTATCACTCAGTCTGAAGTATTTTATATTTTTTCTGGAGAATTTTTTGACTCGAGTTATTTAGAAGGGAATTACTCAATTTCATCTGCTTCATTCTACTTTTTAAATATGGCTACCAGAACATTTTATACATGAGTAATTTAAATTATTGATTCACACTACATACGAGTTTTATATTATGTTTTTATTAAATAATACTGTTCTATATTTTTACTAATTTTTAGACTGATTTATCAGTTTTAAGAGAGATATGTGTTTTGCTTGTATCAAGTTAAAGATTATTGCCTGTATTACTAGTTTTCTGAATGTTTTCATCATAAATATTGTTGAAACTTACCAAATTATTTCCCTGAATTTATTAAAATAATCATATTTTTCTCCTGTAGTCTAAAAGAGTGGTTAATTACATACAAAAAATGTTAATATCTCATTGTTGATTTAGATTGGGTCTTTAATCAACAGTTAAATTGAAAGTTAAAGACAGAGTATGAGAATTTGGAGTAAGAAAAGTAAACTTCAAGATAGTTGGCAGTCAATGAGAAACCAAGGTTAGCGGTTGTTTCCATTTCACTGAAAAAGAGTGAACAGTCAACTAATAAGATTACTAAAAGATCACTAAAAAAGTTGTGCAACACAGAAGGCAAATCTAGAAAGATTGATTTTGCTGAGATTTTGTAGAGTAATCAAAAATAAAATGGTTTGAAGATATAGCAGAAAGTGACAAAACAAGAACTAAGCTTGATCATGCTCATTTATTTACCTCTAATCTAGAGGTCTGTTTCATGAGAGAGAAGAAAATCTACACCATGACAATTCTATCTTCTTCATCCTAAGTACCATCTACCCATTTCCTCACACACACACCCCAAAAGGAAAATTTCCCTTCACGTCTCAGAAAAATAATTTGTACTAAAGAATTAATGGATGCAAATACAATTGTTTGATTATCATCCTAACATGGCATATTAATTATCAGACATTGCCTTTAATTTCAAAAAACTATTACCATAAATATAAAGCAGAAAGCTCTGAAGAAAAAAAAGTTTGTTTTTATATCTTAATATTTTATCAAGTAAAGCCTCATGTGACCTTCAGGCAGAGAAAAAAGTCACATTTGGTAATTGAAGCCATGTTTCCATTTCTTGTAAACAGTGAACCATTATATTACTTCCCTATAACAACCTAATTCTCATTGATATTTTACTAAGCTCTCTCCAAAACTGAGATGTTAATCAAGACATGGATGGGAAAATGATGTAAATCTTTATGTTCAACACCATGAATACCTGGTTTATTCCTGTGTAATGACTTAAATGATCTTACCCACAGGCTTTAGACCAAAATTAGTGTAATAAGCATTTTCAGGTCTAATGCATAGCAACCCAGTCTTTATTTGACATTAATTTTAGTGGTATAAAAAGCATTTAAACCAGTAATGGGATTTATAACCTTAATGAATAAATTCTCTATTCAATTACACTTCCATAGTCATTATGGAGTTCTTACTTTTATGTTTATTTTCCCAAGCCTAATGATTAATTTGAATTTTGAAATATTAGATGATGATCCACAAGTAGTTTCCAAATGTATCATAATCTTTTTAAATTCCTGGCAGACTTCCCTGCTTATCCATTTGCGAGACTTGATGCCTCATGCATTTGAAATTACATAACCAAATAGGTGAGAAAAAACAAATATTGTACATAAAAGTTTCACTACATCTCTCAATTTCTGAAAGAACTAAATAATTATCTTACAACAAAACAAAATATGAACTGTCATGGCTTTCTTTATTTTTAATTTTTGTTATGGGCAATGGAAATAATTGATTTTTTCAATCAGTTTTTACAGTAGAATATAATTATAAAATATAATACATCTAGAAATATGACATTTTGTGATTGACTTCTTCCATAACTTACATGTGAATAAAAAGTTCCTTCCTTGATCTACATCTGTACTAGCTTTATAAATTTTAGAGTGATTATGTAATGGATTAAACTGAGTTAGAAATTATGCTATGTTGCCTGTATTACATTACTGAAATTACATGTGCTAAAATTACATAGAAATGAAAATGCCCATTTCTCACAAAAATTCCTTTTTGAACCAAATTTATGTCGTCAGTAAGTCAGACTAAGCAGATATGTCACCACCACACATATATACCAAACATATAGAAATGTCAGATAAAATATAGAAAAATATTTACATTATAGAGCTAAGCTTGAAACCAAAAAGAAAAATATCTAGGTACCCAAAATGTTTTACCGATGATTTAGAAGAGAATTAAATTCCATATAACAGAGGAGTTCAAGCTAAACATCTGCTGTACATGATTAAAACCAGGATATCCCAAAGCATTTCTCTATACAAAAAATAAAGAGTAGGAAAACTCTACCTACTGACCCATAAAGAAAGCAAGGAAGTTTGCCATCTTTCTGGAGCAATAGGTAGAAATAAAGTACACGGCAATAACGTACACGGCAACAGCACTTCCTGTGCCACATCCATGTGTGAGCCAAAACACACAATCCTTGTGCTGTGGAATCTCAAGACAAACATTTAACATAGAAATAGTCTGTAATCAATAAAATATATTAGGCCTGATAGCAGCAAATATGAAGTCAGCTCTTTAAGTCACTTTTATTACTTGGGCACTCCATGGAAAGTATCAGTGAATTTTAATTCATAATAAAAAAAATCACAATCCACCGTTTGTGAAATATTAGATAGTTCTAAACCAGAACTACTAGATTATTTAAAAGTAACATTTAGACTAAGGCTCTTCTAAACGTTCAAACACAATTTAAAAAATGAAATGGAAACCATAAGGCAAGAACACGACAGTATGAGATAACAGAGTAGGTCTTTAAGTTAAACACTCAAAAAGACTAACGTGTCACTAAAGATTGGGATCAGTTTCTGAATCTAGTCTGAAAAATCATAAAGCAATGGAGATTAGTGGACCTCCTGATGTGAAGGTTGCATTGAAGGTAAAGTGCTTTTCCATTTTAATATGCACTCTCAATGTCCTTCAGGGCCAAGAATGCATGAGTGATTCCTTTGGACTAGATGTCGGTCATGTGGAAGAGAGAACATTCCTGGAGGAATAAACTTATTTAGAATTGGAAAGCTGACATATAGCTAGAGAGCCAGGCGTTTAAGAAAGGAACAGCAACAAACTTTAATCAGAATACATTCTCCCTAATGTAGGAAATATAGATGGGAGTTCCCCACAAATTAGGTGGGGGTGAAGGAAAAACAGAGAAAATATTTGAAGACCCATCAAAGTACTCAAAGAGGAAGATTTAGCCTTACAGATCTGCTCCTTCTTTATATTCCTGAAGGCTTACCCATAAGAGTTACGTCAAGTCTTTAGCTGCTGGTTGATTTCAGCCAGTGGAAAAACCCCACAGAATATCTGGGGGTTTGGGGCAAGTGGGATGAAAGAGAACTTGGTTTATTTATTCTCTTAGCTCCCTCCCTGCTTGGGCTGTGGCTTGGCAGTGTCTGTATTCCTCCACCTCGGGCCTAAGCTGTTGATGGGTGACCTCAGGTATGGTGGTGGCTTTTCACTCTTCCTAACCATGGGGTGTTTCACCTTTCCTTTTAAAACACTCTCTTCATTAAACTCTTAGTAATCATCCCTTTTGGATGTGCCACCTGTTTCCTGCCAGGACCTTGAATGACATAGTAAGTCAGAACTTTCTTCACCTACCTACATCTCCTAGCTACCCAACCTCCATCAACTCTGGAGGCCTCAGACACAAGATTAAAAAGCCAAGGAAAGCCCTGTAGAATTCAAGGCAGAGGGAGAGAAGCAGACCATATGTGCCCCATCTCAACCTTAGACTTTACTCATGTACTTGGCCCAAGACAGAGGTGGAAAGAAGTTTCAGCATTAAATCAAGTTTAGAGTTTTGACTATTACATGAAACTCTAATGATCCCAGACCTGAAAAGTTAATTACCAAATTGAGACAGTATTTAGTGCCTCTAAATAACCATATGATTCTTTATTAGCTAAGGGCACTTAGAAATGTCACAGACTACTTGAATTTTGCCTATTACTTGGGAAGAGTAAACACCCATAGTGTCAGTATAAAGGAATAGGGGAGACATATGAAGTGGCTGCATGATTAAATCTCACATATTCATGGTTATCCAATTTACTAATTACATATAGGAGCAAAACATAGGTTGGAAGGATACACACCAAAACCTTTATGGTAGTGGCCCTTGGGGAAATGGTAGCCAAAGTTAGTTCAACATTATACATGTATCTACTTTATACCTTTTTTGAAAAACCTTAGATCTAAAGCAGCAATGTCAATCTTTTCAAAAAACTGTGGATATGTGGTATATGAATGTTTATCATATTATTCTTGATACTTTTTCCTCTCTCTTTTAAAACTGGGCCTCAGTGTTAAATCCATATATTCTTCATCTTCACAAATTCTACTTTTTTTCAAGCCACAAAGGAATGTTGCTTTATTCGGGTAGCCTGAAAAATGGCCCTACTATTGATCATTTCTTAGTTTACAATCTGATTTGAAACTTCAAGTGTCCTCACAAAGGCAGGAATTCAAAACTCTATTGCAGTGATATAAATGCTAATGGGGAACTAAATGACATTGTTAACTACAGCTCATTTTGCAGTTATAATTCAGGGCAGCCAGACATGGGTCTGTAACTCAAGAACTTAATGGGAATCCCTGAAGCAGAACTACTGAACTGCCAAGTATGTCTGTAAGAACTAGACAAAACACACCCCAGCAAGACTCTTTCACTGAAATGACTTCCTAAATTTGGAAATTGACACTTGTCTACTTTTTGGCTACGGTTTAGAGAAAGATTTTTCCTTACTTCACAAACCACTCCAAGCCCTTCAGTCAATATTAAATTACTATTTTCCAATTTTATTGAAAGCTGCATGAAAGCATTTTTGCTTTTTGACAAGACAGTCCCCATGCTTTGAGAATGATCGATGTGCACTGAACTTTGATATAACCTAAATTAAACTGGGCCATCAGTTGGCCAATGCCAGCCAGATATCAAAACTTAAAGAAACTAAAACCAACAACTTACCCTCACACCAGAAAAACAAAAAAACAACAGAAAAACAACAACCTAGTAGCATAATGTATTCTTGAAGCCTATTGGTGAGATGCCAAAAGAGAAATTATATTATATAAAAAAAGAGCAAAACTTTCCAAAAATTGTATCTGTCTAATTCTAGTCTAAATCTCTCTCATAATATGGCACCTACTCCCCAAACTCTCTTCTTCTCACCATTACTCTCTATCTCTACCCCACTCCTCTTACTCCACCCCACCCCATTCTCACAACTATTTTGTCCTTCAGAAAGGATTCTCCCATTCTTTCTACTCTAGAATGAAGGTATCCTCTTTTACTAATTATCTAGTCTCTTCTTATCCAATACCCCAATCAGAACAATAAAATCCCAAGGGTTCAGCAGATCATAAAGAGAATTTTCCTAGGAAAACTTGGTAGAAGGGACACAGACTTGCCAGGTTTTGCAAATAAAAATGTAGGCGACACAGTTAAATGTGAATTTCCAATAAAAATTTTTTTTTAGTATAAGTATGTCCCAAAGAGATAGTTTGAAAATATTTATATTAAAAAATATATTTGTTGTTTATCTGGAATTAAAATTTAACTGAGGGTCTGTAATTTATCTACAACCCTTGAAGTGGGGATTTGTAAATATGTTTACATTATATTTTTGTCCTTGTGAAACCTATAAAACAGGAAGATCCAAGTAACACCTCCTTCACCTCTGTATGTTGTGATATTAATTATTTATGATACGCCTACTTCAATTTATACAGCACCCTAGCTTGGTGTGGGTTAGTTTCCTAAATTTTTCACTGGCATTTCTTCATATGTTTGATGCCTGCAATATGATTCTGCAAATCACTCCAGGAAAATACTGTCATTTTTTAATGCTCGTTATCAACAAAAGGACATTTATAGAAGAGTATAAAGAATGCCATCCAGATAATCCCCCATGGACAGAAAAGGCTCTCATTATTGTCATTGCAGTCAAAACCTGCATTAATAATACTAGGGTCTACTTAGACTCGAAAAGAGAATAGCAAAAGAAGATAGAGGAACTCAACTTCTAAGATGCCTTGAAACTGAGGGCAAGCATCATTGATGTGGTCTAGAACATTCAGATTCAATTCCTGTGCTGAATTAGATGTATGATCCAATTTTCCTTCTTAATCTTTCTCAAAAAAAAAAAAAAAACCTCTCTTAGTTACTTAATAACTAAGGATTTTAAAGGAATTGACTTAAAGCTTCCTCCTTTAGTGGCTTTCATGTTAATGTACTTGGGACAAATTATTTAAGTTGTAAAGCAATAGACTTAGGACAAATTTGCTGTTGTTACATGTTATTACTAGTTACACAGACCATGTGCACTATTAATTAAAGTGGTAAAAACACATCTTGGGGCAAATAGCATAGCGCATTTAATTTTAGAAGTTGGATATACAAAGGTTGATTGAAAACTGGTTATGCTTTGACTTCTCTCACTAATGATATATTAGCTGAAGGATGGATTTTTAAGGGAAAAAAAAGCAACAGGTTCATATCTGTAGAATTCATCGTTTTTTAAAGCATATCCCATTGTTTGAGCCTTTGGTTTGATGAAAGAGGGGAATGAGTGTACGACTGAAACTTCACCCATAGCACCAGCATATAGATAACTCCATGGGTTCATGGTGCTGTTTTACAATGTACCATTTAAGATAGGAGCCAAAATATGGTTCTATTTTCTCCATACAAGCCAAGGTACCAAAAGAAGGACTGACTTTTCTTCCTATTACTCTTATTAATCCAGTTGAAGAATCTGAATCCTGTCTCTACAACCTTGAGCTCAATGGATTTAGAGATCCTAAAGCCCAAGGGAAGAATGTTATTACCAAACACTACCATGGTTCAAGGGATTTGGATGTTGCAGCCATTACTGGCCATTTTAGTTTCTTTATAATGGCAAACCAACATTCAGAGAATTTACTGTTCAGAGTGATTGATCATGATTGATCATGATTATTAAGCCAACTGTATTGATGCTATGTAGTGAAAACAAGGAATACTGTTTGGATCCCAGGGAATTAATAGTATTCCTTTTCTCAATAGTCAAAATAAATGGGAAACTGCAGCAACCCAGTAAAGACAAGACCATCAAGAACACAGGTCCTGCAGGAGTGAAGTGCTCTGTCACCCAACAGGTAAGTATCACTGTTCAGGTGATATTCTGGCAGATGGGATGGGCAATATGGAATGAGTTTTGGAAGAGTATAGGTATTGTTGTGGAGGAGGAGTACCTCTCACCAGCTACAGAAATGGTAGCAATGGTCTATGTAGCAGCAGTTATGGTTTATGTTTAATGTTTTATGTTCCTTGATTTTTCCAGTCTACAAATGTTTCAGCTAAGATTTTCAGTTTTAGATGGAACTATGACTAAACTGATATCATTCCATGATGATACAGTAATTGTTGTGACTTTGTATGCCCCCAGTGTTGGGTATGTAAATTTTTATCAGAATGAATTAAGGATGAGTGTACAATAAAGGGACCGGAGTGAGATGTGCTAGATAATTTCTTTTTGCCCTCCACATCTACTTTCTACTTTTCTCAATCTTGCTAGGGCTACATACTAACTTGAAAATCATGGGGAAGATACTCAACTTTTAAAATATCAAATTCAATGTGCTATTTTATACATATAAAAATACACATAATATTTACATAAGGTTTATGACATACAAAAAGATAATATTTACATAAGCTTTAAAGAATAATTTTATTTATTTATTTATCTATTTATTTTTTAATTTTGGTTGTGCCACATGGCTTATGGGATCTCAGTTCCCCGACCAGGGATTGAACCCAGGCCAAAGCAGTGAAAGTGCAGAATCCTAATCACTACAGCACAAGGTTAAAAGGAGCACATGTGAGCCATCTATACAAAGGAAAAAGTAGAATATTGCAAACATTCTTAATGTTGTACTTTTCATTCCTTTGTTTCTGGTTAACTTTTATAAACATTTGTTTTCAGATATATATAAGAAATAACCTACCTATCATCAAATCTCATTGGTTCAGTCTTCAAAATACCTCTAGAATCTGGTCACATTTTGCTACCTCTACCATTGAAACCCTAGACTCCCAGACCAGGTCACCATGATCTCTTCTTTGAACTATTGCTTTAACTTCTTAACTAGTCTCTCAGATTTGTCCTTTTGTCTCCCTGCCTTCTATTCATCCCATAGAAGGCAAAATGGTTCTTTTAAAATATAAGTCAAATGGTGTAACTCCTCTGCTCAAAAACCTGTACTAATCATTTCCCATCTCACTCAGAATAAAATCCTAACTTCTCGCCACGGCTTAGAAGGTGCCACATGCTCATGTCATTGCCTCCTTCTCTAACCCCAACTTTTCCCATTCTCACTTCATCCACTCCACTTCAACCACCCTGATCTTTCCATTTCTCAAATTTCTCTGTTAACACTCTAACTTTTGTACTTACTATTCCTTCTGATTAGAATGTTCTCTCACATTTCCCCAAAGCTCATTCCCTCCCTTAGTTTAATTCTTGCTCATTTCAAAAGCCATCTTCACAGAGAAACTTTTCAGATAACCCTACCCTATGGTACTCACTTATCTCATTGTCCCATCAACTCCTTATTTCTTTTCCCTATTTGCATTCTATGAACATATTATGTATTTGTTCATAGTATATTATCCACCTTTAAAATGTAAACACAACAAAGACAGAAACTTTACCTCTGCTGTTCACTGCCATGTTTCCAGCATGCAAAGCAGTACCTACCCCAAGATTCTGATACCTGATACCTCAGCCTCTGGGTGGCTAACCCAGCCTGTTTGCTGGAAACAACCATACGTGGTTACTCCAGTGTACTAATATTATCAAGTGTATTCTGATGTTATAATGCAAAATTCTAGAAGGGCTTGATTACAGAGAATAAAATAAATAAGATATACAAATTCAACTCTTATGCTAAAACTTTTATGACAGTCATGCAAAACCTATAAAAACATAGGAGATGAGTAAATACAATACACAAAACAATGTGACAACACATGTTTAATACACAAATGAATAACTGAAAAATGAATGCTACTCTAGGCATTCAATTTGATGATAACGCACCATGGGACGATAACAAAGCTTTCTGAATGAGAAAAAGTTGACATATAAATATCAATAGCAAGATTAAAAAAATCTATGAGATAATGAACCTCTAAGTGATCACTGAAATATCAGTGGAAGAGATTTGAAAATAATGAAAGAAGTTCCTAAAGATATTTTCTTCATGTGTTTTTTACCTCAAAATACTGGGCATTTACAGAAAGGGCACCAAAGACAAAGGCAGAAACAGACTACTTTGGTTTCTTTGAAGGTATAGGTTTACAATCAGATTTACACTTACTCTAAAAGAAAGCTCATCTCTGGAAGAGAGCCAGACAAACATGTCTAAAATAAATGAAGGTTTTTTAAGGACAGATTCCATAAAAGATTTCTTTCAGATGTATCTATATATAAATAATTCCTCAGAAAGCAATTCTGCATAGATACAGATAATTAGAGATGTTTGTCCTTTTTATAAAAATCTTCTGAGAGTATTCAAATACTATAACAAAATATTCCTTTCATTTCAGCATAAGATTTCTCCTATTTTTGAAGTCTCCACAGCGAAAACTAAGAGCCATGTTGTCAGCTAACACCATCAATATTTATTTTCACTTCTGCTAAGTGTAGCAAGGAAAAATAAAATATAATCGTAATAAAAATCAAAAACGCATGAGGAACAGAGCGAGAAGCAGGTTATGATTTAAGAAGCAGCGCACAATGTATGTAAGGTTCTCAAAGAAAATAATTCTTAGATGATACTTTGCATACCTTAAAATGTGTGATCTTCATTTCGTATCTCTTCGCATATGAAGTAACTGTGATCTCCAGTGAACAAGACAGAGCTCAGTCAATTAACCAAATTATGACCAAGAAGCAAAATGTTCGTATGTCAGGTAACAACATCAACTTCTTAAACTAGCCACAAAGTTGTGCAAATGCAACTGCAAACTTTTTTAAATGTGAAGGCGGCACAATTATTTTTTACTTCTGTCGTAACATTTTTAATAAATGCCCTAGCAGTATGAGCATCTTTGTCAGAGATTCTTCATGAATTTTCAGCATAAAATGGAGCATAAAAGTTACAGAGGGGTTATTAATCTATCAAGTAAACAGTAAATTGGGTTAATTTCACCCACATATACTGTCATGTCACAATCCATAAAAATTACCAAGAAATCCCAGACACTGTGCCAAATAAATTCTGACAAAATCTGCACCATGTCATAATGAAAGGATGTATATATGGAAGCCAATCCCAGGAGACCCTTGTTGGTATATTTATGGTGAATATTGTATAATGACAATCCCTATAAATTATTTTTATTCAAAACTCATGTAGTAGCCACTCAATAATAGATTTTGTATTACATATGGTTTACACTTCAAAAAAACAGGAAGATCTGAGTTGAATTATTCATTTTATTTGGAGATTATTTGTGTTTTGCTTTCAAGAAGTATTGACTATTTAACACAATTTTCTTATCTCTTATAATCACAAACATGTCAATAATTTTCATCCAAAAAATATATCCAAAGTCATAATATTCAACACATTAAAGCAGGGAAGAAGGTCCTTATGTTTAGAGAAGAAAATAAGCAGAATTACATATGCTCAGATACCTCCTCCATTTCTTTCTGAGATCATAGCATTTATTTCTATGTATTAATCTCTTTGCTGTAGAGGGTTGAACATCATTATTTGATTTTTAGAATCTCAAGACGTAATCATATGGAATCATTTCTTTGTGTTTGGCTTCTTTCAATGTTTAAGGGAGTCATTCACGTTGTTGCATGTATTGATGTTTAGTTCCTCTTTATTACTTAATGGCATTTTATTTCATGAATATACCATGATTTGTTTGTACATTCCCCTGTTATTGGATATTTAATTATTTATAGTTCTTGGCTATTATGAATAATGCTTACTTAAAATTATTGTACACATATTTTTGTGGATAGATGCTTTATTTTTCTTGGATGCAAAACTGGTAATGGATTTCCCAGGTCTTGGGGAATTTTCTAGCATGATAGAAACATTAGTTAAAGGTGTGTGTGTGTGTTTTACATTGAGTTGTATGATTTTTTATGTAATTTGAATATTAACCCCTTATTTGATATATAATTTGTGAATATTTTCTCCCATTCAGTAAAATGCAAATTAAAACCACACCTCACACTCATCAGAATGGCTATCATCAAAAACAATAAACAACAAGTGTTGACAAGGATGTGTAGGAAAGGGAACCCATATGCACTGTCATTGGGAATGTAAATTTGTGCAGCCATTATGGGAAACAGTATGGAGGCTCCTCAAAAAACTAAAAATAGAGCCTCCATGTGATCCAGCAACTCCACTCCTGAAATACATCCAAAGAAAAAGAAAACACTAATTCAAAAAGATACATGCACCCCAATGTTCATAGAAGCATTATTTACAGTAGTCAAGATATGGAAGCAACTTAAGTGTCCCTCAACAGATGAATGGATAAAGAAGATGTGAGATAGATATACATATAATGGAGTAGTACACAGCCATAAAAAAGAATGAACTTTTGCCATTTGTAACAGCATGGAAGGACATAGACAGTATTATGCTAAGTGAAATAAGTCAAACAGAGAAAGGCAAATACCGTATGATTTCACTTATATGTGGAATCTAAAAACCAAAAGAAATGAACAAATAAAACAAAATAGAAACAGACTCATAGATACAGAGAACAAGCTGGTGATTACCACAGGGGATGGTGGGGGAGGTTGGGCAAAATAGACGAAGAGGATTAAGAGATACAAACTTCCAGTTGTAAAATAAATAAGTCATAGAGATGTAACACACAATGTAAAAAATACAGTCAATAATACTGTAATTATTTTGTATGGTGACAGATGGTTACTGAACTTGTCATGATGATCCTTTTGTAATGTATTCGCTTGTCAGATCACTATGTTATCCACTTGAAACTAACATAATATTGTACATCAACTATACTTCAGTAAAAAAGGAGTGTATACATTTGTCAACATTCATCCAACTGTACACTTAAGATCTACAAATTTTACTGTATATCTTTAAAAAACTACTTGGAATGTATTTCCCATTTTTTACTTCCTATTAAGTTTATTTATAATACAAAAATTCAGGCATAACAAATTATCAGCCTTATTCGTAGAATAACTTATGTTATTTAAAAACCTTTTATGTACATTATTAGAATCTCAAATTTTACTTGCAACTCTATTTGCTAGCTAGAGAAAATATTATCACTCACTTGTAGACAAGGAAAGTGAGGCACCCAGAGAGTAAATGGCCTGACCAAGTTACATAACAACAGATATTAGGTGATCTCAGAGTCCTTTGTCCAGTAGAGCCAACAATAATCACTATTTCTTGGAACTTTTTTCATGGAAATCTTTCTGCATCATGTTTAGAACATTTCCCAAGTGAACAGATTTCAAAAAAGAGCTTCCAGTTATAACCTAATGTACTGCTACTTCAAACTAGATGCAATGGTAGGAGACATTGCCCTTTAAAGATTTCCTAAATGTATTTGGAGTTAACTGCATTTATTCTCTCTTACTTGTTCACCGGGGTTGTGCTAGAACAGAAGAGCTTTTGCATTTGCATGCCCACTGTTGGTTCCATCGCATGAAAATTTCAGAAGGCTGAGGAAGAATTGGTAGAAATTATTGAATTTACTAGACCACAGAGAATGACAGCATTCCAGTAATAAAGCTGTGCTCAGAGCAGATACTCATCTTCAATGCCAACAGCTCTTCATGATATAATCTTTATGAATCAGCTACGTTACTGTATGGCTACCATTTTTATGTCATGTGGACCTAAGAAAATCCATTATTTGCGTATCGTCCTTTCACATTTCTATACCCTTCTCCTCTACCCGCTGTATTGTTCTATTACTCACAAGGATAGCAGGCCATAATGAAGCAGATTGTTACTTCATGTCCAGACTCTGACCCAAGGCCATAATTAGCTTCTTTCTTTCAAATATATATATATATATATATATATGTATATATATAGTTAATTTTATGGGAAATATATGAAACAGTGACTCATCTCTTTTTATACCTTTATTAGTAATGGAGTAATAATGTGAAGATAGGCTTGGACGTTCCATGCAATGTCCTCTAATTGGGGATAAAGATCATAAGGGATCAAAAACTGCAGAACAGAGGATGGCTCCAAGATTGGGAGAAAGGTTTGGTAGGAAGTTACACTATTACTGAAGCCTAACACCATTTTAGTCCACCCATATTAATAAGCGTCAGACAAATTACTAGTTCAGAAATATTTATCTAAAACAGAGTATCTTTTCCCCTGCAGAAATTCAAGTACTGGTTTCCTACAGTTTTCCATTTTTTAAAGAAACTGTAAGTCCAGATTTTTATGTAGAATCTCAAAGATCTTGGACGTTGGAAACTAATTCTGTTTATTTAAAACACTATTCAGGACAAGCAAGTCCATCAGTGGGTCATATTCAGTTGAAAAGCCACCATCTGTGTCTTCTGCTTAGATAACAGTTTAACTTCCTACCAACCCCTTCTCCCAATCTTGGAGCTATCTTCTGTTCTGCAGTTAGTCCACCCCTAACCATCTTCAGCCACAGTTAGAGGACATCATAGGAAACTTCCAAGCCTATCTCCACATTATTATGCCAATACTAGTAACACTGACTTCCAAATGGGTATCTTTTGACTTTTCTTAAACCTTGACTCTCTCCCTTCCTTTTGGGACAAGGTGGCTGAACATATCTTTCTTAGTTTTCCCCAACTTGACTAATCCATTGCATTTTGAACACTATGTCTGAGATGCACCTTGACTTCTCTCAATCTCCACCAATACTGAAGTTACTCTTAATTATAGTTGTCTCTCCCTTGTTTTTCATAAACAGACATCATAAACAGGTCTTTATATTAATCTTACTTAGCTGTCTGAGCTAAGTAGGCATTTTCTCAGAAAACAATAACAGAAAGTGAGAACAGCTAATAAATATTTGGAAATAAATGAACTATTGATACAAATAAAATGTCACAAATCTCTATACTACATCCAGATACTTCAGAGAATGATAGAATACTATTAGTAAATATCACATAGTATATCACATAGTATAGACTCTCCAAAAGTTGTCAAAACACTAACTTTTTCTCTAGTATAACTATTTGCAGTTTGTAAAGTCAAGGTAGGTGAAGTGATTAACATAGTTTACATGGTAATTTTAATATTCCATTTTCCCATTTTCACCATTTTCATTTCTCCAGCCCAACTTCTGGCTAACCAAGTTCTCTTACCTTTTTTCTCCCAGGTCACTGGGTAATATCTCAAACCATTTTTCAAACCAGTGATTCTTTTCTTTCCATCAAAGTGTGCTTTACAATGATGTATTCCCTTAGATCCTTCACTATACTTGCTCTTTTTCTTCTCTCAACTATGCAATATTCTGTCCCTATCCTTTGTTCTAGGTTGATAACTTCACTTCTTATATCATGTAAAATACAGAACCAACCAAAATTAAGTAACCTCAGCATCCCACCAACAAGCCCACCCACCTACGTGTACTTGTTGCTCATATAATCTTCCTTCCTGTTTTAATATATAAGCCACTCTTGATTTTATCTAATGCCAACCTCTCTCTCTATGGACTGTATACCATTCTCTCAGTCTCTAGTGCCTGCTTAAGTTCTTTGCTCCCTCAATTACCCTCTAACTTCTGCATAACCAATGTTTACCCACATAATAATTTTTTTAATCAAAATACAAACATAGCCAGCTTACCCTTCCCACTCTCCAAATGTAAAATAGCTAGCTAGTGGGAAGCAGCCACATAGCACAGGGAGATCAGCTCGGTGCTTTGTGTCCACCTAGAGGGGTGGGATGGGGAGAGTGGGAGGAAGACGCAAGAGGGAGGAGATATGGGGATATATGTATACGTATAGCTGATTCACTTTGTTATACAGCAGAAACTAACACACTATTGTAAAGCAATTATACTCCAATAAAGATGTTAAAAAAATACAAACATACCAAAATATTTCTATCTAAAAATAATCCTCTTTATGTTAGGTCCTTTTCCAATTGAGGCTACATTTTTTGTTCCCATTTATTTTAATAGGTCCCCAAATTGTCCATATATGCCTACTCTCTTCACTTAATTCACATGCCATTTAGCCTTTCTTTGCTACTACTCCACTGAAACAATTCTTGTCATACTCAAAATGACTCCATCTTACCATATACAATGGTTAATTTTTAGGCTTCAATCTATTTACTTCATCAAAATTATTTGACATATTTAGTCACTCCTTTCTTGAAACAATTTCTTTACTTGGATTCCAGGACTCAACATTCTGGGTTTAGCCATACCTCACTGTCAATTTTTTGTTTTTGATTTTCAATGTCACTTGTGCCAGAACTCTGCACATTAATATTAGCAGAGAATGATCTCCTTGGTCTCTTACTTTTCTTGTCTATAATCACAAACTAACACTGCGTTGAGTTCTATGGATTCAAACACAATCAATATACTGATACTTACCAAATTTGTATTTTTAGTCCTGACCACTTCTCTAAGCTCCAGAATAATATCCCAACCACTTACTAAACATCTTTTGCCATACATCTTCTACTTGCCCCTCCAGATTCACTTTTCAACCCTCTCTACTCTGGTCTCTACCCTGAAAATCTGATGTAAATATAACGAGGGTCCTTACAACCTCTGACCTCCGGTCACCTTCATTTATCGTAAGGGAAATGCTAATTAAAATCAGACTGGGATATAAATATGTATGAACCAAATTAGCCAAAATGAGACACAGACACAGACACAGACAGACAGACACACACACACACACACACACACACACACACACACACACCCCAGGCGTAGATACAATGAAGGTGTGAAGAAGTCAGAACTCTCTTACACTGATGACGTGGGGTACAAATTGATACAACCATTTGATAGTTTAAAATACAGAATAAATCTGGAAATATACAAACCTTAGGACTTTTAAAATTCATTCTTACATCATAGCAGATATATAGAAAACAGAAAATCGTAGCTTTTTAAATCAAAAGCCATGGACTAGAATGTTCATAGCAGTACATTTGGTAATAGCCTCAAATTTTAAACTGCACAAATGTCTACAAAGCATAGGATGGATAAAATAAGTGTGGTATATTCACAAAATAAAATATCCTACAGTACTGAAAATAAATTAATTTTAACAATTTGCAGCAATATGAATCATTAGTATACACATAATATTAAGCAAAGGATGCAGACACATAGGAGTATATAATGCATGATTACATTTATATAAAGTACAGAAATAGGCAAAATTAAATATGCTGTTAGAAGCCAAAATGGCAGTTACCTTAATTAACAGAAGGGAATATTAATGCATCTTCTGGGGTAATGCTCTGTTTCTTGATCTGAGATATATATAGATATACTCAGTTTGTAACAATGTTAAACAATAAAAAATGAATTTGAAAAAAAAAAGCATTCAGCAAATACATTAGAATTATAAAAATTTTGAGAAGGATATTAAAGGAGAGATGAACAAATAGAGTTAAATGCCATGTTTAGTGATCCAACACTCATCAAAAAATTATCAGTTTTTCCTAAATTGACCTATAAAATAGATGCAATCCCAATAGGCTCTTTAAAAATTAAACTTAAAACATAATTTTAAAATTTACATTGATAAGGGCCAATTATTAGCAATATATACCTAAAGATGAAAAGGTGTCAAGCATGTTCTAACAGCAGTTTTTAAGACAGTGTGTTACTAATACACAATAGACAAATTGGCCAAAGAAGCATCAAAGAGATTTCAGAAATAGACTCAAATTTATATGGAAATTTGATTAAAAAAACAGAAAAGTAATTGATGATAACTCAGAAAATGTTGATTCTTCAATACTTGTTGCGAGGAAAAATTAGTTATCTTTGTAGAAAAATATTAACTAACTAAACCTTCACCTCAAGTCATAAAGTAGATGAATTCCAAGTGGTTGAAATAATAATGGAAGGAGAAACAATAAAGCCTTTGGATGTCATTATAAGATATCTTTAAGCTTTTAGGGGACAGAAAGATGTCTTTTAAAAGATTAAAAATGAAAAATATTGCTAAATTTGACCATATTAAATTTAAAAATAGTTCTTCACTAAAATAAATCATAATGAATATAAAGAGGTAAACCACAAATTGGGAGAACATTTTTAGAAATCATATAATCTACAATATATTAGTTGGCAGAATATACACAGGAATTTTTACATGGAAGTAACAAAGAGATTAAAAAGAGAAAATATAAAAATGCATTTTAGGAAGCTGAAAGGAGGGGGAATGAAAAAGACACTTAAGATACACAGGAGGAGCTTCAAGATGGCGGAAGAGTGAGACACGGAGCTCACCTTCCTCACCACAAATACATCAGAAATACAACTATATGTGGAACAACTCCTACAGAACACCTACTGAACGCTGGCAGAAGACATCAGACCTCCCAAAAGTCAAGAAACTCCCCACGTATCTGGGTAGGGTAAAAGAAAAAAGAAAAAACAGAGACAAAGAATACGTACGGGACCTGCACCAGTGGGAGGGAGCTGTGAAGGAGGAAAGGTTTCCACACACTAGGAAGCCCCTTCGTCGGTGGAGAACGCTGGTGGCGGAGAGGGGAGCTTCGGAGCCATGGAGGAGAGCGCAGCACAACAGGGATGCGGAGTGCAAAGCGGAGAGATTCCTGCACAGAGGATCGGTGCCGACCAGCACTCACCAGCACGAGAGGCTTGTCCGCTCCCATGCCGGGGTGGGCAGGGGCTGGGAGCTAAGTCTCAGGATTTGGGCTTTGGTTGGATCCCAGGGAGAGGACTGGGGTTGGCTGCGTGAACACAGCCTGAAGGGGCCTAGTGCACCACAGCTAGCCGAGAGGGAGTCCGGGAAAAAGTCTAGAGCTGCCGAAGAGACAAGAGACTTTTTCTTGCCTCTTTGCTTCCTGGTGCACGAGGAGAGGGGATTAAGAGCACCGTTTAAAGGAGCTCCAGAGACAGGCACGAGCCATGGCTATCAGCGTGGACCCCAGAGACGGGCATGACACGCTAAGACTGCTGCTGCAGCCACCAAGAAGCCTGTGTGCAAGCACAGGTCACTATCCACACCTCCGCTCCCAAAAGCCTGTGCAGCGCCACTACCAGGGTCCTGTGATCCAGGGACAATTTCCCTGGGAGGATGCACGGCGCGCATCAGGCTGGTGCAACGTCACGCTGGCCTCTGCCGCCGCAGGCTCGCCCCGCATCCGTACCTCTCCCTCCCCCGAGCCTGAGTGTGCCAGAGCCCCCGAACCAGCGGCTCCTTTAACCCCCTCCTGTCTGAGTGAAGAACAGACGCCCTCAGGCGACCTACACGCAGAGGCGGGTCCAAATCCAAAGCTGAACCCCGGGAGCTGTGCGAACAAAGAAGAGAAATGGAAATTTCTCCCAGAAGCCTCAGTAGCAGTGGATTAAATCTCCACAATCAACTTGATGCACCCTGCATCTGAGAAATACCTGAATAGACAACAAGTCATCCCCAAACTGAGGAGGTGGACTTCAGAAGGAACGATATATATATATATATTTTTCCCCCATTTTCTCTTTGTATGTGTATGCTTCTGTGTGTGATTCTGTCTGTATAGCTTTGCTTCTACCATTTGTCCTAGGGTTCTGCTGTCCACTTTTTTTTTATTACTTAAAAATTTTTTTGTAATAATTATTTTTTATTTTAATAACTTTATTTTATTTTACTTTATTTTATTCTATCTTCTTCTATCATTCTTTCTTTTTTTTCTCCCTTTTATTCTGAGCCATGTGCAGGACAGGCTCTTGGTGCTCCAGCCAGGAGCCACGGCTGTGCCACTGAGGCAGGAGAGGCAAGTTCAGGACACTGGTCTACAAGAGACCTCCCAGCTCCACATAATAACAAATGGCGAATATCGCCCACAGATCTCCATCTGAATGCCAAGACCCAGCTTCACGCAACGACCAGCAAGCTACAGTGCAGGACACCCTATGCCAAACAACTAGCAAGACAGGAACACAACCCCATACATTAGCACAGAGGCTGCCTAAAATCAAAATAACGCCACAGACAACCCAAAACACAACACCATACGTGGACCAGCCCACCAGAAAGACAAGATCCAGCCTCATCCGCCAGAACACAGGCACTAGTCCCCTCCACCAGGAAGCCTATACAACCCACTGAACCAAGCTTAGCCACTGGGGACAGACACCAAAAACGACGGAAATTACGAACCTGCAGCCTGAGAAAAGGAGACCCCAAACACAGTAAGATAAGCAAAATGAGAAGACAGAGAAACACACAGCAAATGAAGGAGCAAAGCAAAAATCCACCAGACCTAACAAATGAAGAGGAAATAGGCAATTTCCCTGAAAAAGAATTCACAATAATGATAGTAAAAATGATCCAAAATCTTGGAAACAGAATGGAGAAAATACAAGAAACGTTTAACAAGGACCTAGAAGCAGTAAAGAGTAACAAACAGTGATGAACAACATAATAAATGAAATACGAAATTCTCTAGACAGGATCAATAGCAGAATAACTGACGAAGAAGAATGGATAAGTGACCTGGAAGATAAAAGAGTGGAAATAACTACTGCAGAGCAGAATAAAGAAAAAAGAATGAAAAGAATTCAGGACAGTCTCAGAGACCTCTGGGACAACATTAAACCCACCAACATTCGAATTGTAGGGGTCCCACAAGAATAGAAAAAGAAAGGGACTGAGAAAATATTTGAAGAGATTACAGTTGAACGCTTCCCTAATATGCAAAAGGAAATAGTTAATCAAGTCCAGGAAGCACAGAGTGTCCCATACAGCATAAATCCAAGGAGAAACATGCCAAGACACATACTAACCAAAGTATCAAAAATTAAATACAAAGAACGAATATTAAAAGCAGCAAGGGAAAAAAACAAGTAACACATAAGGGAATCCCCATAAAGTTAACAGCTGAACTTTCAACAGAAACTCTGCAAGGCGGAAGGGAGGGGCAGGACATATTTAAAGTGACGAAAGAGAAAAACCTACAGCCAAGATTACTCTACCCAGCAAGAATCTCATTAAGATTTGACAGAGAAATTAAAAGCTTACAGACAATCAAAAGCTAAGAGAATTCAGCAACACCAAACCAGCCTTACAACAAATGCTAAAGCAACTTCTCTAGGCAGAAAACCCAAGAGAAGGAAAAGACCTACAATAATAAACCCAAAACAATTAAGAAAATGGTAATAGGAACATACATATCGATAATTACCTTAAATGTAAATGGATTAAATGCTCCAAACCAAAAGTCATAGACTGGCTGAATGGATACAAAAACTAGACCTGTATATATACTGTCTACAAGAGACTCACTTCAGACATAGGGACACATACAGACTGAAAGTGAGGGGATGGAAAAAGATATTTCATGCAAATGGAAACCAAAAGAAAGCTGGAATAGCAATTCTCATATCAGACAAAATAGACTTTAATATAAAGAATGTTACAGGAGACAAAGAAGGACACTACATAATGATCAAGGGATCAATCCAAGAAGAAGATATAACAAGTGTAAATATCTATGCACCCAACATAGGAGCACCTCAATAAACAAGGCAAATACTAACAGCCATAAAAGGAAAAATCAACAGTAACACAATCATAGTAGGGGACTTTAACACGCCACTTTCACCAATGGACAGATGAACAAAAATGAAAATAAATAAGGAAGCACAAGCTTTAAATGATACATTAGAGAAGATGGACAAACTTGACATTTATAGGACACTGCATCCAGAAACAACAGAATACACTTTCTTCTAAATTGCTCGTGGAATATTCTCCAGGATAGATCATATCTTGGGTCACAAATCAAGCCTTGGTAAATTTAAGAAAATTGAAATCGTATCAAGTACCTTTTCTAACCACAACGCTATGAGACTAGAAATCAATTATAGGAAAACATCTGTAAAAAATACAAACACATGGAGACTAAACAATATACTACTTAATAACCAAGAGATCACTGAAGAAATCAAAGAGGAAATAACAAAAATACCTAGAAACAAATGACAATGAAAACACGAAGACCCAAAACCTATGGTATGCAACAAAAGCAGTTCCAAGAGGGAAGTTTATAGCAATACAGTTCTACCTCAGAAACAAGAAACATATCAAAAAAACAACCTAACCTTACACCTAAAGCAATTAGAGAAAGAAGAACCAAAAAACCCCAGGTTAGTGGAAGGAAAGAAATCATAAAGATCAGATCAGAAATAAATGAAAAAGAAATGAAGAAAACGATAGCAAAGATCCATAAAACTAAAAGCTGGTTCTTTGAGAAGATAAACAAAACTGATAAACCATTAGCCAAACTTATCAAGAAAAAAAGAGAGAAGATACAAATCAATAGAATTAGAAATGAAAAAGGAGAAGTAAAGACAGTCAGTGCAGAAATACAAATGATCATGAGAGATTACTACAAGCAACTATATGCCAATAAAATGGACAACCTGGAAGAAATGCGCAAATTCTTAGAAATGCACAACCTTCCAAGACAAAACCAGGAAGAAATAGAAAATATGAACAGACCAGTCACAAGCATTGAAATTGAAACTGTGCTAAACCTACCTAAGGAGACAAAAGACCTGTATGCAGAAAATTATAAGACACTGATGAAAGAAATTAAAGATGATACAAATAGATGGAGACATATACCATGTTCTTGGATTGGAAGAATCAACATTGTGAAAATGACTCCACTACCCAAAGCAATCGACACATTCAATGCAATCCCTACCAAACTACCACTGGCATTTTTCACAGAACTAGAACAAAAACTTTCACAATTTGTATGGAAACACAAAAGACCCTGAATAGCCAAAGCAATATTGAGAAAGAAAAACAGAGCTGGAGGAATCAGGCTCCCTGACTTCAGACTATACTACAAAGCTACAGTAATCAAGACAGTATGGTACTGGAACAAAAACAGAAATATAGATCAATGGAACAGGATAGAAATCCCAGAGATAAACACACACACATATGGTCACCTTATCTTTGATAAAGGAGGGAAGAATATACAGTGGAGAAAAGACAGCCTCTTCAATAAGTGGTGCTGGGAAAACTGGACAGGTACATGTAAAAGTATGAAATTAGAACACTCCCTAGCACCATACACAAAAATAAACTCAAAATGGATTAAAGACCTAAATGTAAGGCCAGACACTATCAAACTCTTAAAGGAAAACATAGGCAGAACACTCTATGACATAAATCACAGCAAGATCCTTTTTGACCCACCGCCTAGAGAAATGGAAATAAAAACAAAATAAACAAATGGGACCTAATGACACTTCAAAGCTTTTGCACAGCAAAGGAAACCATAAACAAGACCAAAAGACAACTCTCAGAATGGGAGAAAATATTTGCAAATGAAGCAACTGACAAAGGATTAATCTCCAAGATTTACAAGCAGCTCATGCAGCTCAATAACAAAAAACAAACAACCCAATCCAAAAATGGGCAGAAGACCTAAACAGACATTTCTCCAAAGAAGATATACAGATTGCCAACAAACACATGAAAGAATGCTCAACATCATTAATCATTAGAGAAATGCAAATCAAAACTCCAATGAGGTATCACCTCACACAGGTCAGAATGGCCATCATCAAAAAATCTACAAACAATAAATGCTGGAGAGGGTGTGGAGAAAAGGGAACCCTCTTGCACTGTTGGTGGGAATGTAAATTGATACAGCCACTATGGAGAACAGTTTGGAGGTTCCTTAAAAAACTAAAAATAGAACTACCATATGACCCAGCCATCCCAATCCTGGGCATATACCGTGAGAAAACCATAATTCAAAAAGATTCATGTACCACAATGTTCATTGCAGCTCTATTTACAATAGCCAGGACATGGAAGCAACCTAAGTGTCCATCAACAGATGAATGGATAAAGAAACAAAATTGAGTTATTTGTAGTGAGGTGGATGGACCTAGAGTCTGTCATACAGAGTGAAGTAAGTCAGAAAGAGAAAAACAAATACTGTATGCTAACACATATACATGGAATCTAAAAAAAAAAGGTCATGAAGAACCTAGGGGCAAGACAGGAATAAAGATGCAGACCTACTAGAGAATGGACTTGAGGACATGGGGAGGGGGAAGGGTAAGATGGGACAAAGTGAGAGAGTGGCATGGACATATATACACTACCAAACATAAAATAGATAGCTAGTGGGAAGCAGCCGCATAGCACAGGGAGATCAGCTCAGTGGTTTGTGACCACCTAGAGGGGTGGGATAGGGAGGGTGGGAGGGAGGGAGATGTAAGAGGGAAGAGATATGGGGACATATGTATATGCATAACTGATTCATTCTGTTATGAAGCAGAAACTGGTACACAATTGTAAAGCAATTATACTCTAATAAAGATGTTAAAAAAATAAAAACAACAACAAAAAAACAAAACAGAAAACAGACACACACAAAATGTATTTTAAAGAAAAAAATGGTTTATATATATATATATATATATATATATATATATAAGCAATCATCTATCTCATTATCAGGTAAATGTGAATTAAAATCACAATGATACTCAATATATTGGCAATAAGTAAACAAATGTGGATAAGGATACAGACTACTCAAGTTGTAGGACAATATGAACTCTCATTCACTCTCTATAATAATATAAATTGGTGTAATATCTTTAGAAATTTATTTGGAATTACCTTATAAATATGAAGATAAGCTTAATCTTCATTTAAAAATTCCATACCTATGTACATTCCTTGGACAAATATGTTTATGTGGTACAGGAAATACGTTCATACCTGCACTATTCTTAACAGCTAAAAGGGGAAATAATCCTATGCCTATCAACAGTATAATAGGTACATTGCTGTGCACTCCTACAAAGAAATACAATGCAGCAATAAAAAGGAACGATCCACGTGCACATGTCATCATGGGTGATTCTCAGAGGTATAACAAAGCATAAAAAATACAAGCCACAGAAGAGTAGGTCCTATATATTCACTCACACAAAGTGAAAGAAACAGGGAAAATTTCAAAAATATTGTCTTGAAACATGACGTATATGGTATACCAATGAAGAAAAGCAGTGGGAGGATGGAGAGGGATCTGTTCATGGAGGAGCCGCATGGAACTTCCGTACTAGTCACTTTCTTGTCTTTCTCATGCTGATGTTTGATAAACAGTGTTAACTTTATTATATTTTAAATTATTCATCTACTTTACACTTTACGTCCACCTTTACATCTTGGATATATCACTAAATAAAAACAGATATGAAACAACAACCTTTAAAGTTTCTATGGAGGTTCCCATTTGAAGATAATGATAAAACATTTGACAGTCTCTAGTTCTCTTTTTGGAATTATCCAAAGGTAATAATAAGAATTTTTTTTAATTGCAATTACATACTCCATTAGCTATGTGTAAGGGACACAGATAAAACACTCAAAGCCTCATAGAGGAGAAAGTTCTGCCACATGCAATAGAAATAGGCAGACGTGTTCTTGGGAGAACAAGAAGAGCACACACTGAAGCTAATGATAACAGAGAAATCAGCACCCTATACTTCTCACAGCTGAAAGGCACATCCTAAGGCATAAACCATAAAATATCTCTTTGTGGGCTTCCCTCGTGGCGCAGTGGTTGAGAGTCCGCCTGCCGATGCAGGGGACACGAGTTTGTGCCCCGGTCCGGGAAGATCACACATGCCACGGAGCAGCTGGGCCCGTGAGCCATGGCCGCTGAGCCTGTGCGTCCGGAGCCTGTGCTCCGCAATGGGAGAGGCCACACAAAAATAGCAAAAACAAAAATCTCTCTTTGTAAGAGCAGAAAAAGGGCACATATGCTGCAATCTGAAATTTTCCTGGATGATTAAACTGTGAGAATCACAGAAAATAGGGCTAAGTAAAAGTCAGATAGACTAGCCATGTTTTCATGAAGTTGTCTGCCTCAGTGGCTTCAAGGGAGAAGGAAGTCATTGCATTGAGAAATATCCCCAAACTACCCATAACCTTTAGGTGGCAAGAAGTAAAGACCAAATAATCTCACACACAAAACCCTTGGAAATAAAGAAAATTCCAGTAAGCTACCTTTCCTTTGAACAAACGTTTAGGAAATACCTGATATAAGGGAAAAAATCACCTGTGATTTAAATGATTAATCAAAAAGGAAGTAGCAGAAAATCTGCACAACTGTACTACAAGAAAAGGAGGAAAGTCTAGAAGAAGATGAAAACTGTGGCCATATTTCATCCTGAGTTAAAAAAAAAAAAAAAAAAATCAACCAAACCAATGCTTCTCTGAAACAAAGCACAAGCTCACGACGTGCATAAGTTCAGGGAAGTGACTGCCAACAGCAAGCAGAGCTTAACAATGAAAATTCAATGTTCAGGATAGAAGTATAAGACAAATACAAAATATAACCATTATAGAAATTAAGGTAAATGTGAAAGGACTGCAGGAAGAAAGAGACAATCTAAAAATATTAATTATCATAAATTATAGAAATTTTGAAAAATAATATAAACAAAATAGAACAATAACATAAATAAAGGTTTAAAATAATTAAATGGAAAATAATGGATATAGAATAGAGAAAAAAGATGATACATTTATAAAACCAAGTACCCAAATTTTTAAAAGAATCCAAGATAATAATTTCATTGTTATATAACAAACTACCCCATAATATAGTGGCTTAAAACAGGAACTATTTTATTTGCTTAGATTCATGAGAGAGGAGTGACTGTGCTGGACAGTTCTTTAGCTCTCTGTCCTGTCAAATGAAGTTGGCTAGTGTCTTAGCTGAATTAGAAGTTCCAAATACATTTGACTCTTATTCTTGGCCTATCTTTCTACATGGCTAATTCAGGCTTCATCCCAAGGTAGTCTGACCTATTTCTGGTGGCTGGCTTAGAAATGACTTTCACCATTTCTAAGATGGGTAAAAGCAGAAGTTGTACAGCATCAGTTCCACACATTCTGTTAGTCAAAACCAGATATAGAGCCAGCCCAGATTTAAAGGGAAAGATGATACTCCCATCACTCAGTTTTGGTAAGGTGTGGCAAAGGATCTATAGCTATCTTTAATCTACTACTCTACAAGGATACAATTTAAGAAAACAATATTAAAAAATAATGTCATATAATATGTTGAAAGTATATCCTGTGTTCCAGGAAAAACTGAATCTGAATAACTGTCATCAAAATATAGGCTTATAATTTTCACAGATTCCAAATTATACAAATAGCTAACACTTACTAAAAATGTTACTCAGTAGCTATATGCCAGACATAAGGTTGCCAGATTTAGCAACAAAAATGTCTTGGGACATACACTAAATGTCTTGGGACATACTTCGACTAAAAAAAAAACTGTTGTTTATCTGAAGTTCAAAGTTTAACTAGACATTTTAAATTTTATCTGGCAACCTTTCTAAGCAGTAATTTAAGAAAAGTACTGGAGGTGGAACTCCAGCCAACCAAAAGATAATCATAAAACTAGGGTAAAACATCTGGCAGTAAGCATTAAATGTATTTAATAGAATGGCAAGATAATAAAATATAGTGATTAGTTTATTAAAACAGTAGGTAATTATATGCCCTGACTATGCAGAAAACACAACTAACAAACATTTGGGGTGGAAGGTGTGTGAAAAGTGAGTGGTAGCATAAATGTGCAGAGTTCTTCATTTTCTATACCAGGAATCAGAGTTTATAAGTTACAGGTGACTATTCAAGTAACAGAACTGTGAGCATAGTTAATAGCACAATGATAGACACTGAGAAAAAAAATCATAATTAGTGAAAATCTGGCATTGGGGTAGAGTGAGGGAAAAAAGAGAAAAGGAATTATGCTAATTTTATCATTGCTTACAATAGGCATATCAGTCAAGGGGCCCAGCTGGAAAGAGACGGCATACTGAAAATAGGAAAGTTTGAGGTAGGTTTATCTGCAAAGGAATAATTTACAAAGTGTGGGTTTAATGAAATAACAAGGAATAGAGTAAGAACCAGGGTTCCTATCCCTAGCCCAGAAAGAATGAGGGAAGCAGTACAGAGTATTATTTAAAATCAGTCACCATAAGAGGGACAGTGATGGTAGGTCAAGGGACACAGCCATTCTCTCCTTCCTCCATCCTATTTCTTGCCAGGGTTCATCATTGTCTGAGCTCAACCAGAAGACAGAGGTCATGGAATTTACTTATATAATCCATAGGGTCAGACTCTGGACCAAAGAGCAAGTAAAAATATGGAAAGTGGATCTGGAGGGGCAAACAAGGTATGTGGTATCATAGATAATTAATAAATATTCCTGAAGAAATAGACCCTGTAGGGGATTATATGACATTATAGTTACCAAAAAAACCACTATGGCAAAAATAAATATATCAAAGGAAATGTATGTTAAAAAACAAAACAGAGAAAGAGCCAAATCAGATTTTTACAAACTATCAACAGCTATCTGAAAATAATTTAAGACAACTGAAACACATATGCTATGTGAATAAATGAAAATGGCTTATATTCACTTATTAAAAGAAAAAGGCACTTGCATTACCTTACAAATAAAAAATCCTGTTTATATCATTTTTAAAGACACAATCTAAAGCAAAGTGATTTGGGAAAGTAAATAAAAGGATTTGCAGAGAAATGTGAGTAAAATGCAAACAAAAAAGGACAGGGGGTATGCCCTTCATATCAGATAAAGATACATTCATTTGAAAGCCATTAAGTAATCATAGAAAGGCACTTGCAACAAATTAAGGGTAAAATTTATGATGAAGAAGTAGCAGACATGGTTACCAAATAACAGAGCATCAACAGTCATAAAGTATAAGATTAGAGGTGTTAAAAATAAGTGATAAGCAAATAATAAATAAGCAAAATATTTTAATTCACTAATGTCAATCTATAACAGAGCAGATATTAAAAAAAAACTATGAAAACAGATGACCTAAATGCACAATATTTTGTATATCTATATAAAATGAGTTGGGAAGTGCTCACACCATTCCTAATTTCTGGGATGGTCTATTACTGGTATTTTTCATCCTTACATATTTGATAGAATTTATAAGCATAGTTATGGGGCCTTAGTGAAATATTTATATCTATCAAACTTACTCTAAAGAAACAGAAAGTCAGAAAAGACAATCATAGAAAAGAAAAATGTGTCAAACAGCTACTCCCCAAAAAGCATGAGGCGAAGAAAGTTTTAAGAAGAGATCTATATGAAAGTGAAATTAAGAAAACACTGCCATTTACCATTGCAACAAAAAGAATAAAATATCTAGGAATAAAACTACCTAAGGAGACAAAAGACCTGTATGCAGAAAATTATAAGACACTGATGAAAAAAATTAAAGGTGATACAAATACATGGAGACATATACCATGTTCTTGGATTGGAAGAATCAACATTGTGAAAATGACTCTACTACCCAGGGCAATCTACAGATTCAAAGCAATCCCTATCAAACGACCACTGGCATTTTTCACAGAACTAGAACAAAAACTTTCACAATTTGTATGGAAACACAAAAGACCCTGAATAGCCAAAGCAATATTGAGAAAGAAAAACAGAGCTGGAGGAATCAGGCTCCCTGACTTCAGACTATACTACAAAGCTACAGTAATCAAGACAGTATGGTACTGGAACAAAAACAGAAATATAGATCAATGGAACAGGATAGAAATCCCAGAGATAAACACACACACATATGGTCACCTTATCTTTGATAAAGGAGGGAAGAATATACAGTGGAGAAAAGACAGCCTCTTCAATAAGTGGTGCTGGGAAAACTGGACAGGTACATGTAAAAGTATGAAATTAGAACACTCCCTAGCACCATACACAAAAATAAACTCAAAATGGATTAAAGACCTAAATGTAAGGCCAGACACTATCAAACTCTTAAAGGAAAACATAGGCAGAACACTCTATGACATAAATCACAGCAAGATCCTTTTTGACCCACCGCCTAGAGAAATGGAAATAAAAACAAAATAAACAAATGGGACCTAATGACACTTCAAAGCTTTTGCACAGCAAAGGAAACCATAAACAAGACCAAAAGACAACTCTCAGAATGGGAGAAAATATTTGCAAATGAAGCAACTGACAAAGGATTAATCTCCAAGATTTACAAGCAGCTCATGCAGCTCAATAACAAAAAACAAACAACCCAATCCAAAAATGGGCAGAAGACCTAAACAGACATTTCTCCAAAGAAGATATACAGATTGCCAACAAACACATGAAAGAATGCTCAACATCATTAATCATTAGAGAAATGCAAATCAAAACTACAATGAGATATCATCTCACACCAGTCAGAATGGCCATCATCAAAAAATCTAGAAACAACAAATGCTGGAGAGGGTGTGGAGAAAAGGGAACACTCTTGCACTGCTGGTGGGAATGTGAATTGGTACAGCCACTATGGAGAACAGTATGGAGGTTCCTTAAAAAACTACAAATGTAACTACCATATGACCCAGCAATCCCACTACTGGGCACATACCCTGAGAAAACCATAATTCAAAAAGAGTCACATACCAAAATGTTCATTGCAGCTCTATTTACAATAGCCAGGACATGGAACCAACCTAAGTGTCCATCATTGCATGAATGGATAAAGCAGATGTGGCAAATATATACAATGGAATATTACTCAGCCATAAAAAGAAACGAAATTGAGATATTTGTAGTGAGGTGGATGGACCCAGAGTCTGTCATACAGAATGAAGTAAGTCAGAGAGAGAAAAACAAATACCGTATGCTAACACATATATATGGAATCTAAGAAAAAAGAAGAGAAAGAAAAAGTCATGAAGAACCTAGGGGTAAGACAGGAATAAAGACACAGACCTACTAGAGAATGGACTTGAGGATATGGGGAAGGGTAAGGGTAAGCTGGGACAAAGTGAGAGAGTGGCATGGACATATAAACACTACCAAACGTAAAATAGATAGCTAGTGGGAAGCAGCCGCATAGCAGAGGAAGATCAGCTTGGTAGTTTGTGACCACCTAGAGGGGTGGGATAGGGAGGGTGGGAGGGAGGGAGATGCAAGAGGGAAGAGATATGGGAACATATGTATATGTATAACTGATTCACTTAGTTATAAAGCAGAAACTAACACACCATTGTAAAGCAATTATACTCTAATAAAGGTGTTTAAAAAAAAAAAAAGAAGAGATCTACAACATCTTTCAAGACCAGACATGTTAAAGCTCTTTAAATTTCCAATGCACAGAAAGAGAAAGCTTCCGACTGTTCATGTGAAGTGAGGATAATTTAAAAACAACAGCAATAACAACAAATATTGCAAGACAAAATAATGTAGACAAATACCACATGACAATTGGTAATAAATTCTAAGTATATTATTAACAAACAGAAACCAGCACAATAAAAAAACAAATACAAAACCAAGCGGGATTTTTTTTCTAGAAGTACAAAAATGGTTAGAAAGAGAAAGGAAATCTACTTACATAATTAAACGTATTAATAGTTCAAACTGGAAAATTCCCATAGATTATTAACAGAAATCAGTATATTAATCATCCATTCTTGATTTCAAAAATCTTAATAAAACAGGATGATTTTTATTAACATGATTATTAATAATCATGAATCCATGATTATCAACATGGATTATGTTAACTCCAAAGACAGCATATGCATATGGGGAAACACTGAAAACATTCCCCAAAAATTCAGAAGCAAGGTAAGATGCCCATTGTCACTACTATTACTTAGCATTGTTCTTAGAGTACTATCATTGCAATTACAAAGCCAGGAAAAGAGAATGGTATGGAATTATCTTTACTTTCAGTCACCAAAATTTTATATCGAAAAAGGGGAACTATAACTGAAAATCGATAACAAAAATTATTCCATAATATGCATAGATATTAACTTAATGCACAGAAATCTATAACAGTCATGTATTAAGACTGCAACAGTTTAAAAGATATAATAAAATAAATGTCCATTTTCAATAGATAAAAATTGTTGAAGTATATTAGGAATAAATGAATTAAGAAATATATGAGACCTATGTGGATTAAGCTTGAAATTTTTCCTGAGAGACTGAAGGTAAGACTAATGGAAACTCACAACATTGTTTTTTCAATGGGAAGGTTCAACACCATAAAAATAAAAGCTTTACATAAGATAATCTTTAAATCTGACACAATCACAATTTAAAATGCCAAAAGCATATGCAAGGTGATGCCAAGGTCATATGGAAACAAACAAGAATAGTCGAGAACACAAGAAAAGGAAGACTATTGAGAAATAATTAGCTTAAGCAGATATATAAACATATTACAAATATTAAGTAATAATGTTGGTTTTATTCTTATAAAATAGAGATGCATCAAAGGAATGGAATGAAAAACTGTAGAAACAGATACAAAAACAGACAGGTATATGATAAATTAGGTATCTACATTAAAAGAACAAAGTTGGATTATTTAATATACTATGTTAAAAATCTACATGGAAACAATAATTTTATCCAGATTAAATTCCAAATAAAGCAAACATTTACACGTAAACATATAAATAAGAATTAAATAAATAAAACCATAGTAGTATTTGAAGAAACCATAAGAAAATTACAAAACTATGTATGTATATATTTGATTGTACATGCATAACATATTTTTGGAAAAATATTTACGAGATAGAAATATTGTTTGCCTATAGTAGGGAGAATTACTTGGCTGGGATCAAAGATGAATGGAAGACTGTTTGCTCAATACTTTTACGTAATGTTTGGATTTTCCACCATGTGTATGTATTACCTATTCAAAATCAAATATACACAATTTAGAATAATAAAAAAATAAAATGCACAAAGTGAGTAACAGTAATTCTTAATCCAAGAAATAATTCAAAGCCTTAACATAAATATTTCATGCATATTATGGGAGGTGTTCCAACCCCTAAAATTATTGTCCCTATCTGCTTCCTCTCACAGATTTTAGTCTAAGAGTCCTGGTTTATAATGCCCTATTCAGTCCCTAACTTTTAAGGATATCTTCTGATTTTATTGAAAGATTAAAAAATAGTTTACAAGTGGTTCTTTTATTTTCTCTGAATTACTGCAATTAAAAGTAAAAAAAACAAACACAGACAAAAATTTATACATTTCATGGGTTATATTAAAAATTAAAATCTCATGAGCATAGAGATTTTGGTGTTGAGAGTTTTAATTCAGGAACCTAGGTCTGGATGAGAACCAAGTACCCACTGGCAGAGGTATCTGATGATCTCAGCTGAGGTCCTATTAGAATGATCTGAGACTCCTTTGTGGAAGCATGCCTCTGATACAAAGCAGTCTTAAGTCAGGATAGATTTATGTGCATTGGCAGAGCCAAGTAACAAACGAAACATGTTCTCACAGTATGTCTGGCCTGAGCCTGTGTTATTAAATCCTGACTTTGATGAATCCCAGACCTTCAAGGAAGAGAAAATAAAGTCCAAAGACAGTTGGTTAATAAGAAATTACTGAATCAGCCTGGCCTAAGATGTTGTAGCAAGAGGAGCAACATTTAGTAAGTACGCAGAGAAACAGACAGAGGGAAAAAACTAGAAAATAAAGGTTATACTTTTCCAACTTCCCCTCAATTTTGCTTTCATCACATTTTGGATATTATAGATATGTAGAATATTTTATCATTGAAATTATATCTTTTATTAAATTCAGAGATGTTGCTATTAATAATTATATAAGTATAACAAGTATAATCTAGGACTGCTCTGGGAAAATCAACTTATTTAGTTACCCAAAGTATGGCACTTATTCCAAAGCATTACAAGATTTTGTTTATGTACCTGTCTCCTCAGACAGGAGTATGTGGATTCCCTGAAGAGAAAGAGAGTGTGTGTTATTCATCTTTATATCATCATTGGCCCATGCAATGTGTGGTACATGGCCAACATTGAGTATTTTGTTGAGAGAGGGAAAAAATGAACGAATTAATTTGTGAATCAATGGATAAATATCAGGGACACCCCATCTTACTAATATGCTTCCCCAGTGCATTTTCAAATGATGTGATATAAAATTGTTAGGTCAAACTATATAATTTTATTGTAGACATATTATAAAGGTATATATTTTTTCAAAAAGATGGTTTTGTGGTAATTCAAAGGGTTGAGACTGGAGTTTGGAATGTTCAGATCTAGAAAACATATTTAATATGAAGTACTACTCAGTACTTTTAAGTATTCTTAGAGGCTTAGCCATGGGTGCTGATGAGCTTTACGTATACTGGAACAGTAATCTTAACTGAACCCAGTAAAATGTTGATCAAGTGAAATGTTTGAACACGGAGTGGTAAAATTAGCTGGAAAATATTTATGTCAACATCTAATAAAAATTATTCAGAAGTCTACCAGTCCATTCTTCATACTTCCCTTAATAAAGGTATTCATAAAGACTTAGTTGTTACAGAACGAAAGATCATTGTTCAGAACAACTGGTTTAATTGCACATGTTTGTAGACAGACAACTAGGCTAAATGCATATTGACACAAGACAATGCCTAAATTTAAAGTATTATTTGGTTATTATCTCCACTTAACATTAGAAACTGTGATGCCAATATCAGATAAGGACAGTGTAAGAGAGAATCCATAAATTCTAAATGAAATATTTTAGAACCTAAATGCAGCAATATATATAGGCTATACATTGAGATCAGTCGAGGAATTTGGTGATGGCTTAATATTAAGAATTTATTTTAAGTGACAGCAATGAAAATGGTGGAGCAAGAACCTCAAAAAAATTCTCTACTTCACAAAAACAATAAAGGCATTGGCAAAAAAAAAATCAGAATAAACTTCAGCATTCTGCAAATTAAACAAAGACTTGCAGAAAAACAGGGAGCATTTATTCAAGAAAAACAGCTGACTCTCTGTAAGCAATTTTACAGTATTTAATTTGCCCTATTCCCATCTTTCCTACCCCTTAAGCTTTGTAGTATCTTTGAAAACCAACAGCCTGCAGTCATAGTAAAAATTAATAGCTTAGCAATCACTAGAGGGGGCCAGAAAAGGTTTGGAGCTCTTTCAAAGCCCCATTCACAGAGAATTTTTATTATTTGACTGGTCTGTTATTTCCTTGGAATACCTCACTTGCAAGGCTTTCTTTACTTAAAATGACCTACAGATTGCACACAATAGGCTCACCAAAAAGCTTAAAAGAAAGAAGCGTAAGATGTTAATAGGAGATTTGGAAAAGCTCTGATGTATCTCTGATAATCTAGAATGTCACGCATGTAGGGTTTTATGCATTCCTGGGGCTATGAACTAGTTCAGGAAAGATGTGAAAAGACGCCACACTCTCACTACAAGCTATCCTTGATGATCTGCACAAGCAGGAAGTGCAGGCTAAGGCAGAGTTTTAAACTCCCTGGCTGAGTGTTAAAGGCATTTACTAATACATACATAGAGCCCCTTGACAAACATTGGCAGAATTCTTGGTTCCAGGTGTCTAAGAAATCTCTATGCCATCATTATCTGACCACTAAGCTAACTGAGCAGAAGCCTTAGTAACCACACATGACAAAGAATACAAACTTTACTGAATTAGTTCAGAAAAGTCACTAAACAGACAAACTACAACAAAAAGCAAAAACAATAAACCTGGTAAGAAAAATAATGTGATTTTCAGTTTCCTGTTTTCAATAAAAAGAAAAAAAATAAAACTATGTGGCATGGAAAGAAACAAGAAAATATGGCCCATGTGCAGGAAAAAAAAAAAAAGCCAAAAACTGTCCCTGAGGAAGCCCAGAAGTTGGAATTATTTCACAAAGGCTTTAAATCAGCTTTTCCAAATATGTTCAAAAAACTGGAGAACATATCTTAAGAAACAGGAATATATGAGAATAACACATCACCAAATAGAGGATATCAATAAATAGATGAAACAGAAATGAAAGAAATGAAAATTTCACTAGAGGAGCTCAACAACAGACTTCAGCTGGTACAGGAAAGGATCAGTTAACTGGGAGATAGCGTAATTTATTATCCAGTCAAAGGAACAAAAGAAAAAATAGTAAACAAAATCAACAGAGCTTCAGAGACTCATAGAACACCATCAAGCATACCAAACTCTAGAAGGAGAGAGAGGAAGAGGACAAGTGAATATTGAAGAAATAATTAATGAATATGTCCAAAATTTGATGTAAACATTAATCTGCATTGAGACAAAAGTCTCAATGAACTCAAAGTAGGATAAACTCAAAGAAACCCAAACCTAGACAAATCATGACTAAGCAGTTTATAGTCAACTAGTGAGAATCTTGTAAATAGGTAGAGAAGCAATTCATCATATGCAACTGATCCTAAATAAGATTATAAGCTAATTTCTCATCAGAACCCATGAAGGTCAGAAGGCAATGGGAAAATAAAGTCAAAAGACTGTTGACCAAGAATTCTACATCAGGCAAAACTGTCCTTTAAAGATAAAGGAGAAATCAAAACATTCCCAGAAAAACAAAAACTGAGAGAGTTCATTAGTAGCATACCTGTTCTACCATAAGTACTAAAGGGTGTCCTTCAGGCTGAAATAAAGGTCACTAGATAATAAGAAGAAATAAAGAGCACCAGTAAAGGTAACTATATAGGTAAATTTTTTTTTTAAAAAGTATACATGTATTTATGTTTGTAACTCTTTTCTCCTCCCTAATTTAAAAGACTACTGCATAAAGCAATAATTATAAATTGGTGTTGGTAACATACAATGGATAAGAATTTAGTTTATATGACAATAAGAGCACAAAGGAGTTGGGAGGGAATGCAGCTCATAGAGCAAAGGTGTAAAGAAAACCTACACAACTCCTCCTGTGTATTTCTTCTTATTCTCACACTATCACACTCACAATACTTCTAACACCAGGCATGTGGGGGTTTTATCCACACCAAGCAATTTTGCAACACCAGTTGTGTGTCCTACAATTTAACTCAAATCTGACGTTACCTACTTAGGGATAGCAACAGATCCCATAGGGTAAGGGCTCAGTTCCACACGACTACCTTACCCCCTTAAGATGCCAATTCCAAAGCCTGTTTGTCACCTATGCTTCTGAAAATCAGCTATAAATCAAAGGATCCCACGATCCCCTTGTCGGGTTCCATTAATTTACTAGAATGGCTCACGGAACCAGGAAAAGTACTTCCTGTTTTATCAGTTTAATATAAAGGGAGATATTAAAGGATACAGATGAACCTCCAGATGAAAGACATGTGTAGAGCAAGATATGTGGGAAGAGACAGAGTTTCTATGCCTTATGTGGGTATGCCATTTTCCCACCACCTCCATGTTCACCACCCTGAAAGCTCTCTGAACCCCATATATTTTGGGATTTTTATGGAGCGTTCATCATGAAGGCATGATCAATCATTAACTCCATTTCCAGCCCCTATCCTCTCTCTGGAGAATGGGGTGAGGGACTAAAAATCCCAAGCTTCTAAGCATGGCTTTGAGTTTGTGGTGATGAGCCCTATACAGGAGCCATCCAGGAGCCCACCCAGAGCTGCCTTTTGCCATCAGAACAAAAAACATCCCTATCAGTCAGGAAATTCCAAGGAATTTAGGAGCTTAGGGTCAGGAACCAGGGTCAAAGAGCAAATATTAGAAGAAAAGATGCTCCTAGTGTTCTTATTGCTTAGGAAATTACAAGGGTTTTAGAAGCTCTGTGTCAGGAACTAGGGGTAGAGACCAATATAAAAATTTTCTGTTATTTCACAAAAGGTTTTGTATATTATTAAATTTGAGTGGCTATCAATCTGACAGCTTACTATACATCAAAATATTATTTGTAAATTCCAAATTCCAAAAAAAAATGTAGTTTTTCTTCAGTTTTGTTAAACAGCTCAAAAGTAATGAAACA
Source organism: Grampus griseus (assembly GCF_964374135.1). NCBI lineage: Eukaryota > Metazoa > Chordata > Mammalia > Artiodactyla > Delphinidae > Grampus > Grampus griseus. The sequence goes on from NC_139018.1 coordinate 89,953,310, forward strand.
AAATGACAAGGGAATAAAAATGGTACACCAGAAATGTCTATTTAACACAAAAGAAAGTAGTAATGAAGGAATAGAAGAAAAATATGTATGACATTAAAACATAGGAAAATGACAGATATAAATCCTATCTTATCAGTAATTACATGAAATATAAATGGATTAATCCTCCCAATAAAAGATGAACAATGGCACAATGGATTAAGAAAAAATACAAGTTTACTTTCAACATAAATTGAAAGAAAAAGTTTGAAACTAAAAGGATGAAAAAAGATATACCATGCAAACAGTAAGCAAGAGAGAGCTGGAGTGTCTAAACCAATATCAGATAAAATTGACTTTAGGACAAAAATTTTTACTAAAATATTATTATGGTAAATTGTTAATTTATAATAATAATAAGGGTAAATTCATCAAGAAGACAGAACAATTATAAACAAATATGCACCTAAAATAGAGCTCAAAGAATACATAAAACATTAACTCACAGAATTAAAGGAAAAATAGAAAAATCAACTGGGATAGGTGAACAATTCAATGGTTCACTCTCAATAATGGATAGAACAACTACACAGAAGCTCCAAAACGAAAAACGAACACATCACCAACACTATAAACCAACTAAATCAAGCAGGTATGTATAGAACACTCCACACAGGAGCAGAAAACAAATCCTTCTTAAGTGCACATGGAACATTCTCCAGGATAGACTACATATTAGCCCACAAAACAAGTCTTAATAAATTTAAAAGGACTGAAATCATACAAAATATAGTCTCCAACCACAACAAATGATATTAGAAATAAATGACAGAAGGAAATTTGTGAGTTACAAATACATTAAAATTAAATACACAGTGCTAAATGACCAATGAGCTAATAAGAAATCACACAGGAAATTATAAAATACCTTGAGATTAATGAAACAAAAACACAGCATACCAACACTTATGGGATGCAATAAATGAGAGCATAGAGGGAAATTTATAGCTGTAAACACCTACAGTAATAAAAGAAAAAAGAAAGATAAGAAATAATCTTCTACCTTAAGAAATTAGAAGTAGAGAAGCAAATTATGCCCATAGTATGCAAAAGGAAAGAAATAATAAAGATTGGAGTGGAAACAAGTGAATGGAGAATAGAAAAAAAAGCATTAGAGAAAATATACAAACCCAAAAGATGGTTCTATGAAAAGGCCAACAAAAATGGTGAAGCTGTAGCTAGACTGTCCAAGAGAAAAAGAGCAAAGAATCAAATTACTAAAATCAGGAACAAAAGAATGGACATTACTAAAAATAAAAAAGTATTTCAAGGGAGCACAAATCCTTTACAAACTCTCATAAAAAGTAAAAGGAGAAAATACTTCCCAACTCATTCTGTAAGATCAGTGAAGAGATGCAGAAAAAACATTTGACAATATCAAACATACTTTTATAAACAAAAGAAAAACAAACACTCAAAAACTAGGAACTGAGGGAACTTCCTCAATCAGATAATGCACCTCTACAAAAACATAACAAACAAACAACAACAACAACAAAACAAAACTAACATCATGCTTAATGGTAAACGACCCAAGTATTTTCACTATGATCAAGAAAAGATAAAGGTGTCCACTCTCACCACTTTTATTCAGCATTATACTGTAGGTCCTGGGCAACACAATTAGCAAGAAAAATAATTAAAAGGCATCCCGATTAAAAGGGACAAAATAAAACTGTCTCTATTTGCAGATGATATGACTTATAATATAGAAACTCCTAAGGAATCTAGTAAAAAACTAATAGAGCTAATAAATGAGTTCAATAAAATCATAGGATACAAGATAAATATACCAAAATTAATTGAATTTTAATAACTTGTAACGACTAGTCTGAAAGTGAAATTAATGTAAAATCCATTTAAAATATACTGAAAATAATAAAATACTTAGGAATAAATTTTTAAAAGAAATGTAAGACTTGTGTTCTGAAAACTACAAAACATCATTGAAAGAAATTAAAAGAGGACCTAAATAAGTCAAAAGACATCCTGTGTTGGATGAGAATGACTTAATACTATTAATGTACCAATACTTCCCAAGCTGGTCTACAACTTCAATGCACTCCCTCACAGAATACCAGCTTATTTCTTTATAGAAATTGACCAGCTTATTTTAACATTTATGTGAAATTTCAAGGGACCAGAATAGACAGAACACTCTTGAAAAAGAACAGTAGGAGGATTCTCACTTCTGATTTCAAACATTACAAACAGCTATGGCAATGAGGATGTGTGGCACTGGCCAAACAATTACATATAGGTCAGTGGAGCAGAATTTAGAGTTCAGAAATAATCCTAGACATTTTGGTCACTTGATGTTTTACTAGCATGCCAAGATCATTCAATGTGGAAAAACGGTCTTTTGAATAAATGATGATAGAACAATAGGAATGCCACAAGCAAAGGAATTAAATTGGATCCCTACCTCAAACTATATATAAAAATTAAAATCAAAATGAATCAAAGACCTAAATGTACAAGTTATAACTATAAAATTTTTAGAATAAAACGTCATGGTAAATATTTGTGGCCTTGAGTAAGTAGTTGTTTCTTAGATGTAATGCCAAAGCACAAGCAACCAAAGGAAAAAAAAAGTAAGCTGGATGTTATCGAAATTAAAATCTTTTGTGCTCCAAAGGACACTATCAAGAAATTGAAAACATAACTCACAGAATGAGAAAAATTATTTTTAAGTCTTAAATCTGATAAGGGACTTATGTTTAGAACAAAGATACAAAAGACTCTCATGATTCAACAATAAACCACAAATAACCCAATTATTCAATAAAAATGTTCTAAGGATTTGAATAGTAATAAAAGATAAACAAATGGCAATAAACACATGAAATGGTTCTCAGCATCATCAATCATCAAGGAAATATAATTCAAAACCACAACATGATACCACCTCACACCCACTAGAATGGCTATAATCAAAAGACAAGCAATAACAAGTGTTGATAAGATTGTGAAAATATTAGAACTCTCACACGTTTCTGCTGAAAATGTAACATAATGCAGCCACTTTTGAAATGTTTGGCAGTACCTCAAAAAATTAAACATAGAGTTAACATGTGACTCATCGATTTCACTCCTCACTACATAACCAAGAGAAATATATATATATATGTATGTATATATATCCACACAAAAACTTATACATGAGATGTCACTGTACATTTGTCCAAACCGATAGAATGTACAACACCAAGAGTGAACCCTAAGTGAAACTGTGGACTTTGGATGATTATGATGTGTCAATATGGGTTCATCCTTGGTAAAAAATGTACCATTCTAGTGAGTGATATTGATAATGGGGGAGGCCATGCATGTATGGGGGGCAGCGAGTATATGAGAAATATCTGTACCTTCAATTCAATTTTGTTGTGAAACAAACTGCATTAAAAAAGTAAAGTCTTAATTTAAAAAATAAATTACACTTATACATGAATATTATGGCAATATTATTCATAACAGCCAAAATGTGGAAGTAACTCAAATGTCCTTTAACTAATTAATGGACAAATAAAATATAGTATATCCACAAAATGAACTATTATTCAGCAAATAAAATAACACACTAAGTGAAGTAAGTTAGAAAGAGAGACAAATGCCATATGATATCACTTATATATGGAATATAAAATATGACACGAATTAACTTATCTACAAAACAGAAACAGACTCACAGACATAAAGAACAGATTTGTGGTTTCCAAAGGGGAGGGGAGGTAGGGGAGGGATGGATTGGGAGTTTGGGATTAGCAGATGCCAACTATTATATATAGAATGGATAAACAACAAGATCCTACTGTATAGCACAGGAAACTATATTCAATATCCTGTAATAAACCATACTGGAAAAGAATATGAAAAAGAATTTTTTTAGAAAAGGAATAAAGTATTGATACAACATGGGTGAATCTTGAAAACATTATGTTAAATGAAGGAAGCCAGTCACAGCAGGCCACAGTTGTATGATTCTATTTACTTGAAATGTCCAGAATAGGCAAATCCATACAGATGGAAAGTAGATGTCATGGTGAAGGTTGGGAGGGGAGCTGGCACGGAGTGAAAGGGTATGTGCTTTCTGAGCTGATAAAAATGTTCTTGAACTCAATAGTGATGATGGTTGTAAATTATTGTGAATATACTGAAAACCACTCAACTGTATACTTTAAAAGGTTGAATTTTATAGTATGTAATTTATCTCATTAAAACATAAGAATTTATTAATGTGAATCACTAGAGATGAAATAAAAATTACAAGTTATCTGAATGAGAAATAAATATTTGATGAAATTTAATATAGTAATAATTTTTAAAATTAGTAATAAACTAATAACAGAATGTCTCACTTAAATTGATAAATAGCATTCAGTAACATAGCAAATAACATAACAATAAACTTTTATCACTAAAATTTTAAAAGTCTGACACTTAATAAAATATCACACACATACCAGCTGTTAGAAACATGTGACCAAGTAACATGGAACAAAGGGAGGTTGGGACACCATAAAAATAAACTTCAAGTAGCCTAAATATTAAAAGTTACAACTTGGGCTTACTTATAATTAATATGTCAACTGAAACAAATTACATGGTAGAAAATTGTGCCAGAGGACTCATAACAAGACTATCAAATCTGAATTTTAGAACTTAAATTACTATAACTGGAGAATGTAGTATACAGGTTTTAAAACAATGAAATGTAGCAGATGAAAGAGTTAATTGATTGATTCAACAGATTATATCCAGACTGAAGCACAGAGATAGAAGAGTATGACCAATTAACCAAAAGAAGGTAATAGACTTGGGAGCCATGTAAGAAGCTCTAAAATACCTAAAAAAGGAGTTCCAATAATTAGTGATGTTGAGTATCTTTTCACGTGCCTCTTGGCCATCTGTGCTTTGTGATGACCTAGAGGGTTGAGATAGGGAAGATGGGAGGGAGGCTTAAGAGGGAGGGGATATGGGGACATGTGAAGGTATATGGCTGATTCGCTTTGCTGTGCAACAGAAACTAACACAGTATTTTGAAGCAATTATACTCCAATAAAGATCTATTAAAAACATTAAATTAAATTTAAAATAAAAAGGAGTTCCAAAAGAAGAGAAAAGAATGAATGGCGTAAAAACAATAGTAGAAACAACACTGGCCAAAAATCTTCCAAAATTGAAGAAAAACAAGACACTTAGAGTAGCTCAATGAATCATAACAAAGAAAAGTACAAAGAAAAGCATGCCTAGACAAAGCAGAGTCAGACTACTTAAAACTAAAGACACAAGAACATTTTACAAGCAACCAGAAAGTAAAAACAGGTGCATTGCCTTCATAGAGTAACAAGAAACTCACAGCTTACTTTCCAACAAAAATGATGGAAACCAGAAAAATAAAAAAAAGTGTCTTTAAGGTGCTGAATGAAAGCAACTGCCAAATTAGAATTCTATATGCAGTGGCAATGTTCTTCAAAAATGAGGCCACATGAAGATGCTATTGAGAAAAAAGGAAAACTGAAAGAATTCCTCACCTGCTGAATCTTACTAAAAGACTCACTCAAGGCACAAACTGAATTCTTCTGGGAGGAGATAAATGATGCCCAATGGAAGTACAAAAAAATTGAATTCAGATTTTTAATGGTATATATATGGTTAAATATAAGTAAATGTTGACTATATTAAACAGTAGCGTTAATTTTGTGGGATTAAAAATTTATGTAGGGGCTTCCCTGGTGGCGCAGTGGTTGAGAGTCCGCCTGCCGATGCAGGGGATGCGGGTTCGTGCCCCAGTCCGGGAAGATCACACATGCCGCAAGGCAGCTGGGCCCGTGAGCCGTGGCCGCTGAGCCTGCGCATCCGGAGCCTGTGCTCCGCAACGGGAGAGGCCACAACAGTGAGAGGCCCACGTACCGCAAAAAAAAAAAAAAAAAATTATGTAGAATTAGAATATGTGCCCCCAAAGCACAAAAGTTGTAGGCAAATAAATAGACCTGTTTTGTAAAGGTTCTTGTGTTGTCAGTAAAGTTGTAAATGCTCCAATTTATTTTAAGTTTAAATAAGTCAAGGATGTATGTTGTAATCTAATGCGTAAGCATTGAAAGAATTATAAAAGAATGCATAACTACGATGTCAATAGAGAAGAAATACAGAATTTTAAAGAATAATTGATTAATCCTAAAAGTGGGAAAAGAAAAATACAGCAACACAGTATAGAAGTAGCAAAGAGGAAACAGTATGATAACAGATTTAACTCCAAATATATGTCCAATTATATGTGAATGAATTAAATTCTCAAATTAAATACAACTTTGTATTGCATATGAGACACAGCATAAATTTAACACAAAAAAGTTACAATAATGCAAAAACGTATTGCATGAAAACATTAACCAAATAAAAGCTAGTACGGCTGTGCTAATATTAGACACAGGAGACACTGAGACATATATATTATTAGATATAAAAATTATTTTCAAAATAATAAGGGATCTTTCAGAAAGGTATTCTAAATCTGTAAGCTCTTGATAATTTAAAGTCAGAAGTTAAAAAGTAAACAGGAAGATCTACAGTCATAGGGAAAGATTTTAATGCTTATTTCTTAGTAATTAATAAAACTAAAAAACAAACGTCAGCCAGAAGCTGACTTCATTCAGCTAACCCCAACCAAAACTAGCAGAACTACAGCCTGCTTGCACACCCATGAGAAGGAAATAAATGCTTGTCATGGTGAACCACTGAGTTTTGAATTGTTTTAATGAAGCACTATTTCAGCTGAAACCTGACGAATACAGCTTTCAAAGATTCAGTAGACCCGTGGGTAATTCTTAATTTGCATCTGTAATTCACGAGGCCTTCGTGAAATTAAGCTAGAGGTCATGAAAAGACTGGAAAGTCAAATAATACTGGGCAGTTAAAGATAAGCATATTTAAAAATAATTAATATTTATTGCATGCCATTGTTCTATAATTTTTCACAATATTTTAGTGCATTAATACATAGAAGTATATGTGTGATTATATTGTATGTGTGGTGCTGGTTGGTGGTGGAGGGAACATTTTCCTTCAACAGAATAATCCAACACTGCCTTTCCCCTACCCTGCAGTGAATACTAGAAACATCGGTAGGGTTCTTATTTACTTCTGGTGACGTTTCTGACTATTCCTCTCTTGTGCTAGTGTGGATGAACACTGTAAGCAAGTGCATGGGGAGCCTGAGGACAGACATAAGAATTGGTTCTGCACTTTTATTTGAAGCATCTGGAACATCACAAGGTGCATTCTTGGTTTGCACACAGACATATGCACACATATCTGTGACTCTGTCATAGCCCTCAGTCTAATTGCACAAATGTTCCCATTTATATATCTTTCGCATGTAGCAAAAGGTGCCACATGCCAATTTCTTCCTCAGAATCATATGCCCCAGAACTGCTATGCAGGTATATTTTTATTACCTCCTCCTCTCACTACTGCCAGTAGCAAATGAGGTAGTAAATCCATTCTAGGCTTTCACACTCAAGTCCCTTAGCATTTTGCAAGGCCAAAACACAGATGGGTACTATTTTTAATTTAAAAGCACAGTCAGATGTTAAAAAGAAAAAGAGCTATCCCTCTAAAAAACTAAGATCAATAAATATACTCTGTTAAAAACGACTCAATTTTAATTTGTCCTAACTTATAATAACCAGTCTTATTTTTAAATATCTTAATTGTGATTGCTTACAATCTTGTTTTATTTTACTGCTAATATCTATGCTAGATGCCTAAGAGGTATAAAGAAATGAAAAGCTCTCTTATACTGTTTAACACGCATAAGTATATGAATGTTTTTCACATCCTTAAACACTGGAAACTATGCAAATCAAACTTTATTTCTTGTAGTTGTGAATAATTATGACACTCACTCATCCAATCACAGTAGTCAAGCACAGTATATCCTTTGTATTCTTTTGGTTCTATATTTTTCTCTACTCAGAAGATGACAGTAGGCATAATTTAAGGGGTTTTTAATTACAAAATCCAATCAGACTTAACTAAGATTTATGCTTTTTTTCAAAATAGCATTTTATGTTAAGATAATTGTAGATGCACATACAATTGTAAAAAATCATACAGAGATCCAACGTACACTTTACGCAGCTCCCCTCCACCTCGAAAAGCATCTTGCAAAACCATAATACACTATCACAACCAGCATATTGACAGTGATACAGTCAAGACACAGAAGATTTCCATCACAACAAGGAACCCTCCTGTTGCTTTTTATAGCCCCCCCCACCCTCTTCCCACAGCCACTTTCTCCTTAACCTGTGGCAAACATTAATGTGCTCTCCATTTCTATAATTGTGTCATTTAAATGTTATATAAATAGAATCATGAAGTATGTAACTCTTTGGGATTAGCTTTTTCGCTCACCATAATTCTTGGAAGAATCAACCAAGCTGTTGCATGTATCAGTAGTCTGCTCCTTTTTATTCTAAAAAAATAGTATTTCATAATGTAGATGATCATAGTCTGATTAAGCATTCACCCATTGAAAGATATGTTTTTTTTTTCCAATTTTGGCAATTATGAATAAAGCTTTAAAAATGTTTCATGTACAGATTTTTGTGTAAATATGTGTCTTTATTTCTCTGGGATACATGAGTGGAAATATAGATGCTGGGTCATATGGTAATTGCATATTTTGTTTAACAAAAAAATCTAACAAGCTATTTTCCAGAGTGAAACCAGCCTTTTATATCCCTGGAATAAACATAGCATAGATGTGATAAACAATCTTCAGATTCTATTTGCTAATATTTTGTCAAAGATTTTTACAAGTATATGTATGAGGAATATCAGTCAGTAGTTTTCATTTTTTGTACTGTCTTTGCCTGGTTTTGATATCAAGGTAATACTGTAGAGTCTAAAAATTAGCTGGGAAGTCTTTCCTCTATTTTCTGAAAGACATTATGTAGAATTTGTTTCACTTCTTTTTAAACATTTGGTAGATTTCTGTGATGAAACCATCTGGGCTTGAAGATTTCTTTTTTGGTAGTTTTCAAATTACAAATTAAATTCCTTAACAGTTATAAGGCAATTTAAATGATCTATTTCATAATGGTGAGTTATGGTAATTTGTGCTTTTAGAGGATTTGGGCCATCTAATTTGTCAAGTTTATATACATAGAGTTGTTTGTAGTATTTTCTTTTTATTCTTTTGATGTCTACAGTCTGTAGTGATCCCCTCTTTTATTCCTGACATGTGCCAGGTAATTTGTGTCTTCTCTCTTCTTTCTTTGTGTCTTGTTAGAGATTCATCAATTGTATTATTGTTTTCAGAAAACAAGTGTTATTTCATTGCTTTTATCTATTGTTTTTTATGTTTTTAATTACATTGATTTCTACTCTTTTGTCCATTATTTCCTTCCTTCTGCTTTCAGTTTCAGTTTGCGCTTCAATTTCTATGTTCTTGAGATAGCATCTTAGATTATTAATTTGAGCCTTTTCCTCTTTTCTAATATGTGCATTTAGAGCTATAAATTTCCCTCTCAGCACAGCTTTAGCTTGGTCTTGCGAATTTTGATATATTGCATATTCATTTTCATTCAGTTCTTTATCTTTTTAATTTCCTTTAAGATTTCCTCTTTTTCCCACAGATTATTTAGAAGTATATTGTTTACTTTCCAAACGTTTGGTGATTTCATCTTTCTGACATTGATTTCTAGTTTTTTTTCTACTGTGGGCAGAGAACCCAGAATAGGATATCAATTCTTTGAAATTAGCTGAAGTTTGTTTTATGGTCCTGTCCATGCTCTATCTCGGTATGTGTTCTGTGAGCACTTGAAAAAATGTGTATTCTGCTGTTGCTAGGTGCAGTGTTCTATAAATATTAATTAGATCTTGTTAGTTGATACTTTTCAGTTGTTCTTTATAATTCTTTGAGTCAAGTTGTTCTATCAAATGCTAAGAAAGGGGTGTTGAAGTTTCCAATGATAATTGTGAATTTGCCTTTTTCTTCTTTTAATCCTGTCTGCTTTTATTTCACATATTTGTGGCTCTGTTGTTTGATACATACACATTTAGAACTGTTACATCTTCTTTGTAGATTGACTCTTTTATCATTATATAATGTCTCTCTGTCTCTGATAACTTTGCTCTGAAGTAGGCTTTATTTTATACTAATATAGTTACTGATGCTTTCCTCTGATTAATGTTTACATGATATAATTTTTCCACGTTTTTACTTTCAACCTACCTATATCATTATATCTGAAGTGGGTTTCTTATAGAAGGCATATAGTTGAATCACATTTTTTTTTTTTTTTTTGCGGTACGCGGGCCTCTCACTGTTATGCCCTCTCCCGTTGCAGAGCACAGGCTCCGGACGCGCAGGCTCAGCGGCCATGGCTCACGGGCCCAGCCGCTCCGCGGCATGTGTGATCTTCCCGGACCGGGGCACGAACCCGTGTCCCCTGCATCGGCAGGCAGACTCTCAACCACTTCGCCACCAGGGAAGCCCTGAATCACATTTTTAATCCACCCTGCCAACATCTTTCAACTGGTATATTAAGACCATTCAAATCTAATCTAATTATTGATATGTTAATGTTGCCTGCCATTTTATTTGTTTTCTCTGTTTTCATTTATTTATTTACTTACTTATTTTTGGCTGCGTTGGGTCTTTGTTGCTGCATGTGGGCTTTCTCTAGTTGCGTCAAGTGGGGGTTACTCTTCATTGAGGTTCATGGGCTTCTCATTGCGGGGGCTTCTCTTGTTGAGGATCACAGGCTCTAGGCACGCAGGCTTCAGTAGTTGTGGCACATGGGCTCAGTAGTTGTGGCTAGCAGGCTCTAGAGCATAGGGTCAGTAGTTGTGGCACATGGGCTTAGCTGTTCTGTGGCATGTGGGATCTTCCTGGACCAGGGATTGAACCCATGTCCGCTGCATTGGCAGGTGGATTCTTAACCGCTGTGCCACCAGGGAAGTCCCTCTCCGCTTTCATTTAATGTTCACTTTTTCCTACTATCCTCTAGGTTATATGAACATTTTTTAGGACTCCATTTTAATTATACAGTGTTTCTGAGTATCTCTTCATATAAAATTTTTAGTGATCATGCTAGGTATTACATTATATATACATGATTTACCATAGCCTACTGGTGTTTTCATTGACCAGTTTGAGTGAAGTATAGAAACCTTATCACTTTTTCTGTCTCTTTCTTTCCCCCATTTGTAATATAATTGCTATTAATATTTCCTCTACATACATTTATAGTGACACAACAGAGGTTCATAATTTTTGCTTCAATCTTCAAACATAATATAGAAAACCCAAGAGAAGGAAAGTCTATTGGATTTACCGACATTTTGCTGATCAAGTTCTTTCTTCCTTCGAAAATTTTTTCTTTTATCATTTCCTTTATATTTACAGAAAATCCTTTAGCCATTAGATCTGTTGGCAACAAATTATCTTAGCTTTTTCTTTTTTTTTTTTTTAATCAAAAAATGTTCAGATTTCTCATTCATTCCTGAAAAATGCTTTCATTGGGTTTAGGATCTATGTTGGCAGTGTTCTTGGTTTTTTTTTTTCCAGCAACTGAAAAATGTGCTACACCTTTCTGGACTCTGTGATTTCTCATGAGAAACCTATTATCATTTGAATTGCCTTGCCTATAGCTAAAGTGGCAATTTTCTCTGCATTTATCAAGGTATTTTCTTTTGTCCATAGTTTTCAGGAATTTAATTTTAATATGTTTTGCATGGATTTATTTGGGTTAATACTTTCTGGAATTTTCTCAGCCTCTAGAATCTTCTTACATCTCTTGACAAATTTGGACATTTTTCAGCCATTATTTCCTCAAGTATCTTTTTAGCCCTGCACTCTACCTCTCCTCTTTCCAGGACTCAAAGACATGAATGTTAGATCTTGTGTTGTAGTCCCACAAATATTTTTAATTTTTTAATCATTTTTAAAAATTCAGTACATTTTCTCTCTGTTGTTAAATTAGTAATTTCCATTATTCTATCTTCCAGTTCATGATTGTTTTCTCTGTCCCATTTATTTTACAATTGAGACCATTCAGTTATTGGACTTGGCAGTTCTAAAATTCCCATTTGATTTTTCACAGCATCAGCTTCTTTGTTGACACTTTCTATTTCGTTGCTGAAGTTTTCTATGATCTTTTTTGTTTCAAATGTGTTTGCTTATTGAAGTTTTTCATAATGACTGCATTAAAATCTTCATTAGTTATTTCTAAAATCTCTAACTTGTCACTGTTAACAACTATTGCTTGCCTTTTCTCATTCAGTTTGAAATCTGTCTGGTTCTTGGAATGATAAGTTATTTTTTAAATTGAAATCTAGACATTTTCATTTTCATATTACGTTATGAGACTTTGGGTCTTGTTTAAATCTTCTGTTTTAACTAGTGTTTTCTGACACAGTACATGCACGGAAAGTGAGGACACCAGTTCTTTACTGCCAGGTGAAGTTGGAAGGCCAAGTTCCCCACTTGGCCACTGTTGACCCTGAAGATCAGGGATTCCTTGTTGCTAATGAGCAGAAGGTTGACTTCTGACTATCCACACAGTCTCCACTGACATCATGTTAAGAGTGGTCTCATTACCAGTGGAAAATGGTGAAAGTTCCAACTCTTTTCTGATATGGAGGGGTGCCCTGCTTCCTTTTTTTTCTCAATAAACATGCTATAGGATTATGGACAATTCACACATACTTGAAACCAGTAACACCAATAAATATTGTACATTTAGTTTGAATGTTATTGCTAACCAACTTAAACACCTAAGAGAGTAAAAACATTTATTAGGTATTAATGCCACTGGTATTACTCTTGTAGACAATTTTGTTGGATGTTCCAAATATTAACATAATACTTAATTTGTGGGTAATTTATGTTTTATTATTTTGGGTACATATTTCCAATGAATCTATGAGTCTAGATATTTTAGATACGTCAAAAGGAAATATGTGCATTACCAATATACCTACCATTTTACTTTTAACCTAATAAAAATTTGAGGCCATAAATATATACAAAAATACCTGAGGGCTTCCCTGGTGGCGCAGTGGTTGAGAGTCCGCCTGCCGATGCAGGGGACACGGGTTCATGCCCTGGTCCGGGAGGATCCCACATGCCGCGGAGCGGCTGGGCCCGTGAGCCATGGCCACTGAGCCTGCGCGTCCGGAGCCTGTGCTCTGCAACGCGAGAGGCCACGACAGTGAGAGGCCCGCATACCACAAAAAAAAAAAAAAAATACCTGAAAGTGATTTTTAGATATAAAGCATATGTTGCAATACAAAATATAGCCCTCCTTCCCATATTTTATTCCCTCTATAATGAATACAGTTTTTCCTAAGGCTCTGATTGAGATTATGAATTCTTTGGAAAGAAGAGGCTTTTAGCTGCAGTCAAAATGAAAAGGCAACTGGAAGTGGTTCTGGATGGTGGCATAGGAAGAGCCGGAACTTATTTCCTCCCACAGACACAACAAAAATACAGCTACATATGGGTCAATTCCCTCTGAAAAGAACCTGAGAACTACCTGAACACCTGCCCTGCAACAAAGGATAAAAAGGGCCACACTGAAACAAGTAGGAGAGGCAAAGAAACTCTCTCACCAAAAGCCCCATCCCCAGCATACTGCCACATAATAGAGAGGGATCTCACTAGATGGATTCTTCTATTGGAGGAGTGAGGAACTGGCTCCCCACACCAGGCACTCCAATCCCTGGCATCTAAAACAGAGAAATGAACCCTGAAAACATCTGGCTCAGAAAACCAATGGGGCTGAGCTCTGAGGTTCCCCAAAACTATAAAAAACTAAGCTTCCATCTTAAAGGGATCGTGGGTGTTCACATTCACTCCAATAACCAGCAGTCTGAAAACTTCCAAGTCTCTATGGGAGGGAAAGTTGTTTGTGAATCTAAAAGCATTGTTTGGAGTGGCAGGAGATCATGGAAACATTCTCTGGGGATGGAAGCAATGAAAGACAACGTTGTTGTGCTCCCCACTTAACCTGCTAGCACAGGCAGAAAGTCTTGGACACGGGGGCAAGTAATTGAGGCTGTGTTGCTGAAGACAGAGAGTTCTGCCAGTTGCAGCATTCCCTTCCTCCCTGATTGGGGTGGCCTGGCATGAATGGTTGAGGCATTCTCCTTCTCCCTAGCTGAAGTCTGCAAGTGTGGGCCACTGTGACACTCTCCCACCCTCTAGCTGGGACTGGCAAGTATGAGCAGCCTTGGCATTATCCCTCTCCCTGCCAAAAGTCAACTGAATACTCTCTGCTCTTCTGGTTGGGGCTGGCAAATGAAAGTTGATGGCATTCTCCTGCTCTGAATGAAAAGCTGACATGCAGGCGTAGGCAAAGCACTATCAGGCTGTACTGCTGAAGTCCACAGGTACACACAGCCAAGTCATTTTCCCAGTGATTTCCTGAAGCAAGAGAGCAAGCCTTGTCCCTACACTCTCAAACTGCCTAGCTAAAGAAAATGGGTACATACAATCCGCACAAGGGATACTCCTTGACTGCCTGGCCCTGGTGGCCAAGAGGACTGGTGATCCTGAGCTCCATGGGACTATAACAATTAGAAAGACAGTTATTGGCAAGCCATCACAGTGCAGAAACTTCACAGAGAGAAGACAAACACAACTCCCGACTTCCTGCAAAAAAAGGTCTATCTACTTAGCCCGGAGTTTCACCTTGGGGGATAAACTTCAGGTTCCTGACATATCTAGAGGCTAAGGAGGCACTCTTGGGGAACATAAGCAGGAAGATACCACCCTTGTGCACCCCCTTGGCCTTGAAACAGATCACAAGACTTCCAAGAAAGGAGTTTATACTCTCTTCAGACAGACAGATTTTTGCAACTGTCACCAAGGGAACAATTCCAGATTCCCAGGTTTGGAAGTCATCAGGGATTGACTGCAGCCCCACAGAAATGTATATATCTGCATAATTTAAAAACTGCTGCCTGAAGGTCTGTCATCCAATCAGCCTGAAAACAGGTGCTAAATGATGTTTCTCCCCTTGAAACACTGACAGGTCTCAGCACACCCTCAACAACAGGGACATGTCAAGCATAAAATGAGCAGTACAGAAAATCACAAAGATTCAAGAGACAACCAAGAGCTAGGACAGGGTTGAACAAGAAAAAAAAAAAGTCACTACAGAAAGCCATTCCTTCAATAAAGAAAGAAATAGCACTTTGCCTAAATTATAGAAACAAACACACAGAGCCAAACAAAATGAGGAAAGAGAGAAATATGTTCAAAATGAAAGAACAAGAAAATAACTTCAGAAAAAGACCTCAATGATATGGAGGTAAACAATCTACCAGATGAATCAAAAGTTATGGTCATAAAGAAGCTCACTGAACTCTGGAGAATAAGTCAATAAACATAGTGAGAACATCAACAAAAAGGAGGAAAAAATAAGAAAGAACCAATGAGAGCTGTAGAATACAATAACTGAATTGAAAAATTCACTAGAGGAAATCAACAACAGATTAGATGATACAAAATAAAAGATCAGAAATCCAGAAGACAGGGTAGTGGAAATCACAAAATTGGAACAGCAAAAAGAAAAACAGAATTTTTAAAAATGAGGGTAGGTTAAGGGACCTATGGGAGAACATTCAATGTATAGAGATCAAAGAAAAAGAAGAAGAGAAGGGGACATAAAACTTATATGAAGAAATAATGTCTGAAAACTTCCCTAAACTGGGAAAGGAAACAGAGAGCCAGGTCCAGAAAGCAAAGAGAGTTCCAAACAAGATGAACCCAAAAAGATCCACACCAAGACACATTACAATTAAAATGTCAGAAGTTAAAGATAAAGAGAGACTCTTAAAAGCAACCAGAGGTGTAAAAATAAAAGTTATATAAGGGAACCCCACAAAGCTATCAGCAAACTTGTCAGTAGACATATGGCAGGACAGAAGGGAGTGGCATAATACATTCAAAGTGCTGAAAGGAAACAACTAGAAACCAAGAATACTCTATCCAGCAAGGTTTTCATTCAGAATTGGAGGAGAGATAACAGGCAAGCAAAAACTAATAAAGCTTGGGCTTCCATGGTGGCGTGGTGGTTGAGAATCTACCTGCCAATGGAGGGAACATGGGTTCGAGCCCTGGTCTGGGAAGATCCCACATGCCGCGGAGCAACTACGCCTGTGAGCCACAACTACTGAGCCTGCGCGTCTGGAGCCTGTGCTCCGCAACAAGAGAGGCCGCGATAGTGAGAGGCCCGTTCACCGTGATGAAGAGTGGCCCTGCTTGCCACAACTAGAGAAAGCCCTCACACAGAAACGAAGACCCAACACAGTCAAAAATAAATAAATAAATTAATTAATTAAAAAAAAAAAAAACTAATAAAGCTCATCACTACTAACTGGCCATACAGGAATGGACTTCTTTAACTAAAACAAGAGAAGATTATAAATAGAAAAAAAAAAGAAAAAGAAAATATATGCAAGGAAAAAATCTCACTGGTAAAAGCAAATACATAGTAAAGGTAGCAGATCAACCAATTATAACACTAGTGTGAATGTTAAAAAACAAAAGCAGTGAAAGCAACTATAACTACAATAAGTAGTTAATGGATACAAAACATAAAAAGATGCAACATATGACATAAAAAACATTGGGTAAGGGGAGTAAAAATGTAGTAGTTTTAGATTGCATTTGAATTTCAGTAACTTACAAGTTAAAATAGACTGCTTTAAATATAGATTGTTATATATGAACCTTCTGGTAACCACAATCCCAAAATCTATAACAGATACACAAAATATAAAGAGAAAGAGACCCAAATATAACACTACAGAAAATCAT
The DNA here is from genome assembly GCF_964374135.1 of Grampus griseus. Classification (NCBI taxonomy): domain Eukaryota; kingdom Metazoa; phylum Chordata; class Mammalia; order Artiodactyla; family Delphinidae; genus Grampus; species Grampus griseus. Next base: position 89,970,189 of record NC_139018.1, read on the forward strand.
CAAGCCATAAGGGAAGAGAACAGGAGGAAAAAAAGAAACAAGAGAAAAACTACAAAAGTAACCAGAAAAAAAAAATTAACAAAATGGCAATAAGTACATACATATCAATATTTAATTTAAATGTAAATGGACCAAATTCCCCAATCAAAAGACATAGGTGGCTGAATAGATGTTTTTTTAAATGACTCTTCTATATCATGCCTACAAGAGACTTATTTCAGATCTAGAGACACACGTAGACTCAATGAAAGGGATGAAAAAAGATTTTCCATGGAAATGGAAACAAAAAGCTGGGATAGTAATAATTAAATCAGATAAAATAAACTTGAGAAAAAAGAGTGTAATAAAAGACAAGAAGCGCATTACATAATGATAAAGGGGTCAATCCAACAAGAGATATAAGCAAATCCTCATCTTACTGTTCTTCATTTTGTTGCACCTAACAAATATTATGTTTTTTATAAACTGAAGACTTTTGGTACCTCTGCGTTAAGCAAGTCTATGGGCACCATTTTTCCAATAGCATTTGCTCATTTAATGTTTCTATATAACATTCTGGTAATTCTCACAATATTTCAAACTTGTTCATTATATTTGTTCATTTATATTTGCTGTAAATAAACTTTGATAGATAAGGAGTTTCTTCTTATTTATGAACAAAAAAGTGGTTTCTTGGTTGGAATCTAATACTGGTGAAGATACTCTGAAGACTTGACATGACAACAAAGGATTTAGAATATTACATAAACTTAGTTGAAAAAGTAGAGGTAGCGATTGAGATTATTGACTCCAATTTTGAAGGAAGTTCCATGTGGATAAAATGATATCAAAAAGATTGCATGCTACAGAGAACTCATTCATGAAAGAAAGAATCAACGTGGCAAACCCCATTGCTGCCTTCTTTTAAGAAACTACCACAGTCATCCCAACCTTCAGCAACCTCCACCTTGATCAGTCAGCTGCCATTAACATTGAGGGAAGACCCTCCACCAGCAGAAATATTACAACTTGTTGTAGACTCCCATAATGGTTAGCAGTTTTTATCAATAAAGTATTTTTAATAAAGATATGTGCATTGGTTTTCTTTACATATAATGCTATTGCACATTTAGTAGACTGTAATATAGTTTAAATATAGTTTAAATATATAATGCTATTGCACATTTAATAGACTGTAATATAGTTAAACATTTAGATGCACTGGGAAACCAAGAAAATCTTCTGTTGCTTTATTATGATATTTACTTTATTGTGGTAGTCTAGAAACAAAGCTGCAATATCTCAGATATATGCCTGTAGAATGTTTGTTAACATTTATGCAACCAACATAGGAGGATCTAAATAGATAAAGCAAATATTGACAGAGAGAAAGGAAGAAATTGACAGTAGTACGTAGGGGGATTTTAACCCCCCATTTATATCAATAGGTATATCATCCATATAGAAAGTCATTCAGGAAACATTGGCCTTAAACAACCCATTATATCAAAAGGACTTAATAGATGTACACAGAACATTCCACCCCCAAACAGTAGAATACACGTTCTTTTCAAGTGCACGTGAAAATTCTCCAGGATAGAGCATATTTTAGGCCACAAAACATGGCTCAATAAATCTAAAAATCCTGGATTCATATCAAGCTTCTTTTCCAACCTCAGCAATATGAAACTAGAAATGGATTACAAGAAGAAAAGTAGAAAAAAAACAACAAAAACATGAAAGTTAAGTGGCAAGTTAACAAATAACCAAAGGGTCAATAAAGAAATCAAAGAGGAATCAAAAATACCTTGAGAGAAATAAAATTAGAAACACAACAATCCAAAATGCAGCAAAAGCAGTTCTGAGAGAAAAGATCATAATGATACAGGCCTACCTCAAGAAACAAGAAAAAATTCAAATAAACAACCTAAACTTATACCTAAATAACTAGATAAAGAACAAACAAAGCCCAAAGTTAACACTTTAAAAAGGACATATTGAATTTCAGAGCATAAATAATTGAAATAGAGAGTAGGAAACAATAGAAAAAAATCAATGAAACTAAGAATTACTTCTCTGAAGATAAACAAATTTGATAAACCTTTAGCAAGCTCATCAAGTAAAAAAAGAAGGCCCAAATAAAGACAATCAGAAATGAAAGAGAACTTACAACTGAAACTGCAGAATACAAAGGAACATAAGAGACTACAGTGAACAGTTATATGCCAACAAATTGGACAGCCTAGAAGAAATGGATAAATTATAGACTCACACAAACTTCCAGACTGAATCATGGAAAAAATAAAACATCTGAACAGGCTAATTACTAGTAATGAAATTGAATCAGTAATCAAAAACTTCCAACAAACAAAAGTCCAGAACCAGATGGCTTCACAAGTGAATTCAATTAAAACTTTAAAGAGGAGTTAATACATATCCTTCATAAAAATTCCCCAAAAATTGGGAAGGAAGAAACACTTTCCAATAAATTTTGCAAAGCCAACATTATTCCTATACCAAAACCAGATAAACACACCACAAAACACACACACACAAAATGACAATCCAATATCCCTGATAAATATAGATGCAAAAATTCTCAACAAAATATTAACAAACTGAATTCAAAAACACATTAAAAGGATCATACACCACAATCACGTATAGTTTATTCCAGGAATGCAAGAAAGATTCAACTTCTGCAAATCAATGAACATGACACACAACATTAACAGAACAAAAGATAAAAATCGTATGATTATCTCAACATGCATAAAAAGCATTTGACAATAGCCAATATCCATTTATTATACAAACTCTCAACAAAGTGGTATAGAGAGTAAGTACCTCAACATAATCAAAGCTATATACGAAAAACACAGTTAACATCATACTCAATGACGAAAAGTGTTTTAAGATCAGGAACAAGCAAGGATGCCCACCACAGCCACTTTTATTCAACAGAGTATTGGAAGTCCTGGCCACAGCAATTAGGCAATAAATAAATAAATAACTGGAATTCAAATTGGAAAGGAAGAAGGAAAACCATCACTAATTGCAGATGACATGACTCCAAATATAGAAAGCTAAAGACTCCACATACATACAGACACACACACACACACACACACAAAAAACTATTAGAACTAATAAATGAATTCAGTAAAGTTGCAGGATACAAAATTAATATACAAAAATGTATTGTGTTTCTATACATTAACAATGAACTATGAGAAAGAGAATTTTTTTAAAAATAAGTTGCATCAAAAATAAATTTTAAAAAACTAGGAATAAATTTAACCAAGGTGATAAAAGACTTGTGCTCTGAAAACTATAAGAGAATGATGAAAGAAATTGAAGACAACACAAGTAAAAAAACATACCATATTCATAGATTGGAAGAATTAATATTGTCAAAATGGCCATACTAACCAAAGCAATCTATAAATTCAGTGCAATACCTATCAAAAAACTAATGGCATTTTTCATAGAATTGGAACAAATAATCCTGAAATTTGTGTGAAAAAACAAAAACCTCACATAGACAAAAATATCTTGAGAAAGAAGAACAAAGATGGAGGTATCATGCCCTCTGATTTCAAAGCAAACTACAAAGCTACAGTAATCAAAATTCTATGATATTGGCAAAAAAAAACAGACACTTAGATCAGCAAAACAGAATAGAGAACCTAGAAATAAACTCATGCATATATGGTCAATTGATATATGACAAAGGAGGCAAAAATATACAATGGAGGAAAGATAGTCTCTTCATGCAAAAGAATGACTGTCTTAAACCAACACAAAAATAAATTCATACTGGATTAAGGACTTGAATGTAGACCTGAAATCATAAAACTCCCAGAAGAAAATATAGGCTCTTTGACATTGCTCTTACTAATAATTTTACAGATCTGTCTCCTTAGGCAAGGGAAACAAAAGCAAAAATAAACAAATGGTACTATATCAAACTAAAAAGGTTCTTCATGAAAAGGAAACAAAACAAAAAGGCAACCCACTGAATGAAAGATGTTTGCAAATAATATGTATCTGGTATGTGGTTAATATCCAAAATATATAAAGAACTTATACAACTTGAGTATCAAAAAAAAAAAAAAACCCTGATTGAAAAATGGGCAGAGGACCTGAACAGACACTTCCCCAAAGAAGACATACAGATGGCCAATAGGCACATGAAAAAATGCCCAACATCACTAATCATTAAAGAAATGCAAATCAAAGCCACAATGAGATATCACTTCACACCTGTCAGAATGGTGATTCTCAAAAAGGCAAAAAATAACAATTGTTGGCAAGAATATGGAGAAAAGGGAACCCTTGTGCACTGTTGGGGGGGATATAAAATGGCAAAACCACTATGGAAACAGGAACATATGACTCATACATCAGGAAAAAAAAGCAGAAACTGCCTGTGAAAGAATACAGCTGTCAGATTTAATAGAGAAAAGCTTCAAAGCATCCATTGTAAATATGTTCAAAGAAAATCATGATGAAAAAGTAAAGTAAGATATGAGGACAATGTCATATCAAATAGAGCATATCAATAAAAAGACTGAAACTAAAAAAGAAACACATGACAATTCTGTTATTGAAATAAAACTATAGCCAATTGATTTTTGACAAAGGTGCCAAGATCATTCAATGGGAAATGAACAGTCTTTTCAATAAATGGTGCTGGAACAGGAAAGTCACATGCAGAGGAATGAAGTTGTACCTCTACCTCTCACCATATACAAAAATTTACACAAAATGGATCAAAGACCAAAATGTAAGAGATGAAACTATAAAATTCTTAATAGAAAGCTTATGGGAAAATCTTTATAAACTTGAATTTGGCAATGGATTCGTAGATATGATACCAAAAGCACAAGCAACCAAAAATAAATAAATAAATAAATAAATTAGACTGATCAAAATTAAAAAGTGCTCCAAAGGGCACTATCAAGAAAGAGAAAGTATATAGGGAATGGCCAGTAGGGCAGAGTAGAAAGACCGTGAGCTCATCTCCTCCCATGGGCACACCAAAATTACAACTCTTTACAGAGCAACCATCAATGAGAAAAACATCAGTACTAATAGAAAAGATCTTCTACAATTAAAAACATAAAGAAAAAAACCCACAATGAGTGGGGTAGGAAGGGCAGAGATGGTGTATAGTCAGGATCCACACCCCCAGGTAGGCAATCCACAAGTGAGAGAATAATCATAATTGCAGAAGTTCTGCCCAAGGAGCAAGCGGTCCAAACCCCAGACCAAACTCCCAGCTCAGGGATTGCACAAGGAAAAAGTGCTCTTAGAATGTTTGGCTTTGAAGGCCACTGGGGCTTGCTTTTGGGAGAGCCAGAAAGCTATAGGAAACAAAAACTCCACTCTTAAAGGGTACACACAAAATCTCACATGCTCTAAAATCCAGGGCAGAAGCAGTAATTTGAAAGAGCCTGGATCAGACCCACTTGCTGATCTTGGAGTGCCTCTCAAAGAGGCAGTTGGCAACTGCAACTCACCCTGCGGACATAGATGCTGGTGGCAGCCATTCTGAGGAGCTTATTCTACAACAAGGACACTGGTGCTGGCAAGTGCCATACTGGAATCCTCCCTCTAGTTTATCAGTACCAGGACCCAGACTTACCCACCAGTCTGTTGGAACCAGTTCTGGCCAAGCAGCTAACTGTGCAGGGACACAGACCCACCCATCAACAGAATAGCTACAATACGCACCCCTGAGCCTCACAGTACCCCGGGGCACAGCTCTGCTCTCCCGATGGCCCCAGGCCCCACCCTACCCACCAGGGTGCAGACATCAGCTGCAGGATCCCTGGGTCTTGCAACCGGAGACACTAGGACCCAGCTCCGCCCACTAATGAGTCAGCACTAGCCCTGGAACCCAGCCTCACACACCAGTGAGTGAGCACCAGTCCTGCAACCCCTTAGGCCTGAGCCCCGCCAGGTGACACCAGCTATGGGACACCATGAGCCCCTCAGCCAGCTGCCACAGATTCGGCCCCACTCACCAGTGGGCTAGTACTAGCCCCAGGACCTGGCCTCATCCACCAGCCAGCAGGTACGAGGACCAGGACTCAGTGGGAGATGCAGCCATCTGTGCCAGGACTTAGCCTCGCCCACCAGTGGCTGGCATCCTCCGCACTAGGCAAGGCCTGGCAACCAACCAGGCCAGGGGCCAGCCATGCCTACCCATGTGCCCAAATAGTTGGGGATCCCAATACAGCAGAAGGACCTAGGCAACCCATATATAGGGCATTTCTAGAGCATATAGCTCTGGTAACCACAGCAGAGGGCACTGCTGGGCCCCAAAGAAAGTCTCCTACATAAGGCTACTTCTCCAAGATCAGGAAACATATCTCATCTACATAATACATAGAAATAAACACAGAAAATGAGGCAAAATGAAGCAACAAAGGAATACATTCCAAATGAAGGAATAAGACAAAATCCCAGAAGAACTGAGTAAAGTGGAGATAAGCAATCTACCCAATAAAGAGTTCAGGTTACTTATCATAATGATACACAAAGAACTCAGGAGAAGAATGAATAAACACAGTGAGAAGTTTAACAAAGAGTAAGAAAATATAAAGAAGAACCAAACAGAGCTAAAGAATATAATAACTGAAATAAAAAATACAATAGAAGGAATCAACAGTAGATTAGATGATACAGAGGAATGGATTAACCAGCTGGAAGACAGAGCAGTGAAAATCACTCAAGCTGAACAGAAAAAAGGAAAAAAAAACAAAAACAATGAGGACAGTTTAAAAGACCTCTGAAACAACATTAAGCATTCTAACATTCTCATTACAGGGGTCTCAGAAAGAGAAGAGAGAAAGGGACAGAGAACATATTTGAAGACATAATATCCCAGCAATATGACCCAGCATTTCTACTCTAAGGTGTATATCCAAGAGAAATGAAAACATAACTTCACATAAAACTTTCACACAGATGTTTGTAGCAGCATTATTAATAGCAGCCAAAATGTGGAAACAGCCCAAATGTTCATTGACTAATTCACGGATAAACAAAATATGGTATATTCATAGAATGGAATATTATTCAGCCAGAAAGATGAATGAAATACAGAGACATGCTGCAACATGAATGAACCTTGAAAATAAGCTAAGTAAAAAAGCCATTCACAAAAGACCACACATTGTATAATTCCACTACGTGAAATGTTTAGAATCGACAAATTTACAGAGATACAGAGTCATAAAATAAATTAGTGTTTGCTCGGGATTGAAAAAGGGATAGGGATTAGGAACTTGATAACCTAAAGTAGACAGAGTTTTTTTCTGAGGTGATGAAAATGTTTTAAAATTGACTTTGGCTATGGTTGCACATACCTGTGAATATACTGAAAACCACTAACTGTACATTTTAAATGGGTGAATAGTAACATATATGAATTATACCTCAATAAAACATTTTTTACAAAGAACTTAAATCAATATTAATGTGAACTTACTCTAGGAAAGATTTTTTAAAACATGAATGAATTATTAGCAGTACATATTGTAAAGCCTCCAGCTCAGGTAACTTTCAAGAAAAAGGCAGGCAGTCCTTGGTGTGGGGTGGCAAGATCAAGAGGTTTTGTAATTTTCTTTATCTGTGCTCATTTATGAAGATGGAATTAGGGTAACTCATAATATGTATATTACATAATAACTAGAATACTGTGGTTAATGAGATGTTCCCTCATTCAGGCCAGGATGAAATAAGAATATATCTACTTTAGAGCCAAAAATAAAAATTAAAGATATCAACAATTGACACATTAAAATTTGGATGAAATTTGGGCTGGTATTTTTTGGTAAAGATTGATATAAATTCTGAGTCCACAATAGCAATCAAATATTATAACGATACTTTAAATGTAATGTGTCCTTTAAAGATAGCAGAAAAGTAAATGTGTTTAAAACTTTGTTTTTTTTGCTTTAAAGTATTTACATATTTATTTCTATTGTGTTTTATAAATTATATAATAAATGAATACTGATTACTAAGAGAATCTTAGTAAAAATCATTTCCTCTTTTCACTTCCCAATCACCAATATTTAGTGTGCATAATTCAAGTTATTTTTATTTGACCACAAATATAAATATAAATGCAAATAAACAGAAATTTACATATATCAATATTTTCCATAAATTGGACCAGATATACACATTGCTTAAAACCTCATTTCAATTGTATATATGTTTAAATCTTATCAGAGTGGACTTCCATGATCCTTCTTCTATCATTCTAAACCCTCTTCCAGGTTTAATTTTTACGTAGTTTATGACTATTTGAAGTAAAGGTCAGGGATTTTGTTTATTTTGTTCACAGCTATATTCTCAGAGCCTAGAACAGTGCCTAATAAATATGTTCAATAAATATTTGTAGAATGAATAATGATTGTACATGTTAGTACATAAAGATCTACATTAATTTTTCTAATGGCTACATAGTGTTCCTGTGTTGATGTCTAGTACTACATATTTAATCTGTTCCATATTCATGTGATTTCTGTCCCTTTACATATATTTTCTTAACATGTATGTGTGTAAAACCACTGAGTTCCACTTAAAAATGTTGTGTTGACCTCTTCTTTAATCATAGAACAACTATAAAATGCTAAGGAAAACAATAATCAGAGAATAATAGAAGAATTTTAGAATTTAGATACACAATTTAAATAAAAATTTGAAGAATCTTCTCAAGAAGCAGGGAATAGGACAAATTTTATAAAATAACCAAAATATTTTTTAAATGCAGAGGATTAAACTGGGGTCCATTATTTGACTGATAAAAATTCTAGAGAGCAAGAATCAAATAATCAAACATTTTTAAATGTACATGGGTCTAAAGATTGAATGGATATATCAAGTGCCCAGCAAAATGAATGAAAACAGACATGCATCATATTACAGAAAATTTCTGAAGATTAGAGTTAAGAGATGATCCAAAAGCCCAAAAAGGAAGCAAGAGATGAGATACAAAAAGACATAATAAGAAGACTACTCAGAAGCAGTACTGGCTACTTTTTAAAAATGAACATTGCCTTAGCATTTTGAGGAAAAAATATCTTCGACCTAGAAATCTACTCTGAGTTCTTGGGTGTATAATAAAATAAGGAAGTATAGTAGAGGCACTTCCAAGCACATAATGGCATAGCAATTTTACCTCTACGGATACTTTCTAAGGCAGTTTCATGAGGGAATGCAACAAAAGATAAGGATGTAAACATAGAAATTGGAAAACTTGGGCTTCACGTAAGAATGAATCCATCACTGTTAGTCTGACACAGTGCAGCTAGTATTGAAATAAGCAGCACATATTGGAACACAATGGCAGAGAGGTCTCCCTATATAAAGGGAACCAGAAAAATAATTGATATGATAGAGCAACCTAAATATTTGAGGAACAAATAAAGAAAGATACTGAAAGAGAAAAAGGCAAATGGAAATTAAATATGAAAAAAGTCTACCCACATAAGGAAGTGTGATCAGAATGTACAAGCAAGCTTGGCACTGAAACATTTGGATAGTGATATTAATGTACACTGCATTTGGATTACAAACAGTGTTTTAACAACTTGGGGAAGAGGGGTAGAAGAGACAAGAGCAATGTAAGACAGCTACATGCTCATGTACCATGGCATAAGTAAACAGACCTTTCCTAACTTGAGACTGCTGCTCATTTTCTTTGTAGATATTATGTTATCCTTTTCTGTAAGTTCTTGATATTTATTCTTCACCTTCAGAATTCTGAAACATTAGCAGGATATGCCTAGGTGTGGAGTCTTTCTCCTTTAACCATATTCATCCCTTGATAGGCCCTTTCAATTTGAATATTCCATTCACCCAAAGGAAATTTCCTTCTAACACCTTTTGGATTATTCTCCCTTATCTACCTCTGACTGCATTTATTGGACATCTTATCAAACAGATATGGAGTACTGTAAACATTTTCCATGTCTCAACTTTCATCTCACAGTTTCTGACTCTTGATCTCTTTGCTCAGCATTCTTACAAATTTCCTTGACCTTATCTTACTTATCATTATTATGAGTTTTCTTTTTTTGTTTTTATTTTTGTTTTGCCACTCTAATAGTTGTGTAGCGGCATTCACTACAGTTTGAGTTCACATTTCCCTAATAGGTAATGATATTGAGCCTCTTTTCTTATTTATTTCTCATCCATATATCATCATTGGTGAAGTGTATGATTAAACTTTTCCCCCTTTTTATTGTTTTTAATATATTCTCAATAAAAACTCTTTAAGAAATGTTATAGGCGAACATTTTCTTCTAGTTTGTGGCATTTTAAAATATTTTTTCAGTGTTCTTCATTGAACAAAAGTTTTTAATGTTGACAAAGTTCAATTTACCTTTTTTTTTTTTTTTTTTTTTGCGGTACGCGGGCCTCTCACTCTGGTGGCCTCTCCCGTTGCGGAGCACAGGCTCCGGACGCGCAGGCTCAGCGGCCATGGCTCACGGGCCCAGCCGCTCCGCGGCATGTGGGATCCTCCCGGACCGGGGCACGAACCCGTGTCCCCTGCATCGGCAGGCAGACTCTCAACCACTGCGCCACCAGGGAAGCCCCCTACCATTTTTTTTTTTGAATCATGCTTTTGGTGTTACATCTCAAAGTCCTTAACTAACTCAAGATGATGGAGATATTTTTCACATGTATTCTTTTAGAAGTTACAGTTTTATGTTTTCATTTATATCTATGATTCATTTTAAGTTAATATTTGTCTAAAGTGTGAGGTATGGGTCGAGGGTCATTATTATGCCTAGGAATGTTCAAATTCCAGCTAGTGCTCCAGCATCACATGTTGAAAAAGATTACTCTTTTCATTCAAGTTGCCTTTGCACTGATCACAGATCTTTTTACTACATCGTGAGGCTTTATTTATGAACACCCTATTCTGAGTTGATCGAGTGTCTACACTTTAACCCGCACCATACTATCTTGATTTTGTAGGTTTAGAGTAAGCCTTGATACTGAATAAGTGTGGATATTCCAATTTGTCCTTTTTACAAAATTATTGTGATTTTTATAGTTCTTTTGTCTTTCCGTATTAATTTTGGAATCAAGTTGTCAATACCTATTTTTTTTAAGTAGGTGAGGTTTTTTATTGGGAGTCCATTGAATCTACAGAGGAAAATGGTGAGAACTGACATCGTAACGATACTGCATCTTACTTTATGAAGACATTGTTGGCATAAACATTTTTTGATAGTATATTGGAGATTTGGAGGCACCCAGAGTCATTTGAACATAATTCTGCTAAATAATATGGGTGGTCAAGCTGCATAATTGGGTAAGTTATAAATAAAAAGTAAATAGGGAGTGACATCAGCAAGATGGCAAGAAGGAAGCCCTCCACCATTCTTCCCCCATTAAACACACAAAATCAGTAACAGTTCACAAATTCCCTTTTTGAAAACCCATAAACTAATTGAAAGGCTCCCACACCAAAGGTGAATGCAAAACCAGACTAACTGAAGCTGGTAGGGAGTTCAGGACATCTTTTCACGGTAGTCTCTGCCTCAGGTGTAGCACCATAAAATCAGGAGGAGACCCCTTAGCTCCCAGTTCTCCCAGGAGAGAGAAGAGGTTGATTCATTCATCCAGAGTCCCAACTTTTCTGAAAGGGTTCCCCAGAGGACTGGCTTCTGTCTTGCCAATCTTAGAGCTCCGATGGGCCTAGCACAGTCTAGCAAACCAGGTGAATATGGAGATGGAGACTTCCCTTGTATCACAGGCTGAATGAATAAAACAAACAAAACCCACAATTCTCAGTCTCCCCCTAGGGAGGGAAGGAGTTGATCTATGTGTCTAATTCCCCAAATTCTTTGGGGTTATGCAGAGAACTGGTATCTGACTTACCAGTTTTGGACTCGTAAGTCCACTGAGATATCATCTCACACCTGTTAGGAGAGCTATTATCAATAAACAAATGATCGGTGTTAGTGTGGATATGGAGAAATTGGAACACTTTCACACTGTTCGTAGCAATGTAAAATGGTGCGAACACTATGAAAAACAGTATGGAGTGTGCTCAAAAATTAAAAATAAAACTGCCATGTTATCCAGCAATGCCACTTCTGGGTATTTATCCAAAAGAACTGAAATCACTATCTTGAAGAGATATTAGCACGTCCACAGTCACTGCAGCATTATTCACATAGGCCAAAATGTGGAAGCTATCTAAATATCCATCAGCAACAGATGAATGTAAAAAGAAAATGTAGTATATACATACAACGGGATACTATTCAGCCTTAAAAAAGAAGGAAATTCTGCAACATGCCAAAGCATGGATGAACTCTGAAGACATTATGCTAAGTGAAATAAACCAGTCACAGAAAGACAAATACCACATGATTCTACTTATATGATGTATCTAAAATAGTCAAATTCGTAGAAGCAAAGAGTGGAATAATGGTTGCCAGGGACTAGGGGGAAGAAATATAGGAAGTTACTAATCAATGGAAATAAAGTTTCAGTTTAGTAAGAATAAGCTCTAGAGAGCTGTTGTACAGTATTGTACCTATATCTAACAACGTAGATGTTAGCACTGATGGTAGATATCATGTTGTGTTCTTAACACAATAAAATACATTATTAAAGTTACTAAACAGATGTCCTCACATAGCTTATGAGGTTTCCAAAATATTTTTTTCAATGGAAACATTATGATAAAAGCTTTCCAAGGTGACTATACTAATTTGTATGTTTAAAAATAGCATTATCTGCTAAAGATTACACTTTTTGTATTTTCCCTTTACATGCACATTAACCATTTTTCACTTTTCTATTAAACTGCAAATATATCATGAGTGGAGATCTTATATTATTGTCAACTCTCATGTGCCCTGTCACAAAAACGCATTCAGTGGATAGTCAATGCTACTGCAGAGGAAGTGAATGCATGACAGAACTTCAAAAAAATTAAATGACTCCAAGTGAAAATATTAAAATTCCTTAATCCTTCTAGATAATTCAGTTCCCTTTTATAGGGTCAGTGACCATAGTGATGGCACATTATACAGAATCCTTTGTCCTTGGGTTTAATTGATACAAGAATACATACCTGACTAATTTGCAAGCTCCTCAAATCCATTTTAAAAATAGAAAAGCCTATTGCAATAAACAAATATCCTAAAAGGAGGAAGGGGGTACTTTTCCCACCCATCCCACAACACAAGGCAAGATGAATTATGAAAGATAAGAAGTTGCAAAAGAAAAAGGGAAAGCATGTCTTACACACTGCTTTGCGTTCATGAAGTAATTAATAATATAAAAATAAACATAAGAAAATAACACTATACTTTTACAGAAATTGAATGTGAAAACTTGCCCTTTTGGAAGGGAGTTTATTTTTCTGTATAATACTTACACATCCATACACGTGTGTGTGTGTGCGTGTGTTTGCGCACCATTTCTCCTCTGTGTTCCTTATGGGAAGATTAGGAATACTAGCTAGAAATACAAAAGAGATGAGCTCTTGTTTTTCTTGGAGGTGGGGGAGTCATTTGAGGGATTATTTTTGAGTATGATAAGCACATGATGAGTGTACACAAAATATTCACAAACCTCATAGGAAGCTTTGAAAACTTGAATTCCTAAGGATAAGTGGCCTTTTTGTTTATTTGTTTTGTTGTTGTGTTTTTTGTTTTGTTTTTTACTTCTTTCCATTTTGTTGTGATAATCTTGGCTGATAAGAAGAAAAAATAATGTTTGTGATCTTGCCAAGATATCTGCTAAAAAAAATCATCTGTTTGGCTATCTAACAAAAATGTGATTTTTTTTTTTGATTCATGTATTTAAGGGAGGAAAACATTAACGATGGAAAGGACATGGAGGGGGGGACCTTCAAGATGGTGGAGGAGTAAGACATGGAGATCACCTTCCTCCCCACAAGACATCAAAAATACATCTACATGTGGAACAACCTCTACAGAACACCTACTGAATGCTGGCAGAAGACCTCAGACTTTCGAAAAGGCAAGAAACGCCCCACATACCTGGGTAGAGCAAAAGAAAAACAGAGACAAGAATAGGGACAGGACCTGCACCTCTGGGAGGGAGTTGTGAAGGAGGAAAACTTTCCACACACAAGGAAGCCCCTTCACTGGCAGAGACAGAGGGTGGGGGGGGAAGCGTCGGAGCCACAGAGGAGAGCGCAGCAACAGGGGAGCAGAGGGAAAAGTGGAGAGATACCTGCACAGAGGATCAGTGCCAACCAGCACTCACCAGCCTGAGAGGCTTCTCTTCTCACCTGTAGGGGCAGGTTGGGGCTGCGAGCTGAGGTTCGGGCTTCAGAGATCAGATCCCAGGGAGAGGACTGGGGTTGGCTGCATGAACACAGCATGAAGGGGGAGAGTGCACCACAGCTAGCGAGGAGGGAGTATGGGGAAAAGTCTGGAACTGCCTAAGAGGCAAGAGACCATTGTTTCGGGGTGCACGAGGAGAGAAGATTCAGAGCACTGCCTAAACGAGCTCCAGAGACAGGCACGAGCTGCGGCTATCAGTGGGGACCCCAGAGACGGGCATGAAATGCTAATGCTGCTGCTGCAGCCACCAAGAAGCCTGTGTGCAAGCACAGGTCACTATCCACACCTCCCCTCCTGGGATCCTGTGCAGCCTGCCACTGCCAGGGTCCGTGATCCAGGGACAACTTCCCCGGGAGAGCACACGGTGCGCCTCAGGCTGTTGCAATGTCACACTGGCCTCTACCACTGCAGGCTCATGTCGCATTCCAATTATAACAACCGTACCCCTCCGTTACCCTGGCCTGAGTGAGCCAGAGCCCCCTTATCAGCTGCTACTTTAACCCCGCCCTGTCAGTGAAGAACAGATGCCCTCAGGCAACCTACAGGCAAAGGCGGGGCCAAATCCAAAGCTGAACCCCAGGATCTAGGCGAACAGAGAAGAGAAAGGGAAATTTCTCCCAGCAGCCTCAGGAACAGCAGATTAAACATCCACAGTCAGCACGATGCACCCCGCATCTGTGGGATGCCTGAATAGACAACGATTCATACCAAAATTGAGGCGGTGGATTTTGGAAGCCACTGTAGACTTTGGGTTTGCTTTCTGCACCTAATTTGTTTCTGGTTTTATGTTTATCTCAGTTTAGTATTTAAAGCTTATTATCATTAGTAGATTTGTTTATTGATTTGGTTACTCACTTCCTTCTTTTTATATGTATTTTTTCCCCCTTTTTCTCTTTTTGTGAGTGTGTATGTTTCTTTGTGTGATTTTGTCTGTATAACTTTGCTTTTGCCATTTGTCCTAAGGTTCTGTCTGTCCGTTTTTTGTTTGTTTGTTTTTAGTGCTTTTTATCATTGGTGGATTTGTTTTTAGGTTTGGTTGCAATCTTCTTTCATTCTTTTTTTTATTACTTTAAAAAGACTTTTTGTTGTTGTTGTTCTTTTTTTTTTGCAGTACGCGGGCCTCTCACTGCTGTGGCCTCTCCCATTGCGGAGCACAGGCTCCGGACACGCAGGCTCAGCGGCCATAGCTCACAGTCCCAGCCACTCCGCGGCATGTGGGATCTTCCCAGACCGGGGCACAAACCTGTGTCCCAGCATCGGCAGGTGGACTCTCAAGCACTGCACCACCAGGGAAGCCCTAAAAAGACTTTTAATAATACTTGTTTATTTTTTATTTTAATAACTTAATTTTTTTTCTCTCTTCTTTTCTTTCTTTTCTTCTCCTTTTTCTTCTGAGCCATGTGGTTGACAGGGGGGTATTGGTGCTCTGGACGGGTGTAAGGCCTGAGCCTCTGAGTGTGAGAGCCAAGGAAGGTAAAAGCGTGGAAATAATTACCACAGAGCAGAATAAAGACAAAAGAATGAAAAGAACTGAGGAGGGTTTCAGAGACCTCTGGGACAACATTAAATGCACCAACATTTGAAAAAGGGTCCCAGAAGAAGAAGAGAAAAAAAAAAAAAAAGGCACTGAGAAAATATTTGAAGAGATTATAGTTGAACACTTCCCTAATACGGGAAAGGAAATAGTCAATCAAGTCCAGGAAGCACAGAGAGTCCCATACAGGATAAATCCAAAGAGAAACATGCCATGTCACACATTAATCAAAAATTAAATATGAAGAAAATTAAATGCAGCAAGGTAAAAGCAACAAATAACAAACAACAGAATCCCCATAAGGTTAACAGCTGATATTTCAGCAGAAACTCTGCAAGCCAGAAGGGTGTGGCAGGTCATATTTAAAGTGATGAAAGGGAAAAAGCTACAATTAAGATTACTCTCTTCCCAGCAAGGCTCTCATTCAGATTCCACAGAGAAATTAAAACCTTTACAGACAAGCAAAAGCTAAGAGAATTTAGCACTAAAAAACAGCTTTACAACAAATGCTAAAGGAACTTCTCTAGGCAAGAAACACAAGAGAAGGAAAAGACTTACAATAAAAAACCCAAAACAATTAAGAAAATGTTATTAGGAACATACATATTGATAATTACTTTAAATGTAAATGGATTAAATGCTCCAACCAAAAGACATACACTGGCTGAATGGATACAAAAACAAGACCTATATATGCTGTCAACAAGAGACCGACTTCAGACCTAGGGACACATACAGAGTGACAGTGAGGGGATGGAAAAAGATATTCCATGCAGATGGAAATCAAAAAAAAGCTGGACTAGCAATTCTCATATCAGACAAAATAGACCATAAAATAAAGACTATTACAAGAGACAAAGAAGGACACTACATAATGATCAAGGGGTCAATCCAAAAAGAAGATATAACAATTGAAAATATTTATGCATCAAACATAGTAGCACATCAATACATAAGGCAAATGCTAACAGCCATAAAAGGGGAAATCGACAGTAACACAATCATAATAGGGGACTTTAACACCCCACTTTCACCAATAGACAGATCATCCAAAATGAAAATACATAAGGAAACACAAGCATTAAATGATACATTAATCAATATGGATTTAATTGATATTTACAGGACACTCCATTGAAAAACAACAGAATAAACTTTCTTCTCAAGTGCCAATAGAACATTCTCCAGGACTGATCATATCTTGGGTCACCAATCAAGCACTGGTAAATTTAAGAAAACTGAAGCTATCTTTTCTGATCACAACGCTATGAGACTACATATCAATTAAAGGAAAAAAACTGTAAAAAAATACAAACACATGGTGGCTAAACAACATGATACTAAATAATCAATGGATCACTGAAGAAATCAAAGAAGAAATCAAAAAATACCTAGAAACAAATGACAATGAAAACATGATGAACCAAAACCTATGGGATGCAGCAAAAGCAGTTCTAAGACGGAAGTTTACAGTAATACAATCCTACCTCAAGAAACAAGAATCATCTAAAAGAAAAATCCTAACCTTATACCTAAAGCAATGAGAGAAAGAAGAACAGAAAAACCCCAAAGATTGCAGAAGGAAAGAAATAATAAAGATCAGATGAGAAATAAATGAAAAAGAAATGAAGGAGACAATAGCAAAGATCAATAAAACTAAAAGCTGGTTCATTGAGAAGATAAACAAAATTGATAAACCACTAGCCAGACTCATCAAAAAAAAAAGGGAGAAGAGTCGAATCAATAGAATTAGAAATGAAAAAGGAGAAGTAACAACTGACAGTGCAGAAATACAAAGGATCATGAAAGATTACTACCACCAATTATATGTCAATAAAATGGACCTCCTGGAATAAATGGACAAATTCTTAGAAAAGCACAACCTTCTGAGACTGAACCAGGAAGAAATAGAAAATATAAACAGACCAATCACAAGCCTGAAATTGAGACTGTGATTAAAAATCTTCCAAAACACAAAAGCCCAGGGCCAGATGGCTGCACAAGAGAATTCTACCAAACATTATAGAAGAGCCAACACCTAACCTTCTCAAACTCTTCCAAAATAGAGCAGAGGGAGGAACACTCCCAAACTCTTTTTCCGAGGCCACCATCACCCTGATACCAAAACCAGACAAAGATGTCACAAAGAAAGAAAAGTACAGGGCAATATTACTGATAAAACATAGATGCAAAAATCCTCAATAAAATAACCAGCAAACAGAGCCCAACAGCATATTAAAAGGATCATACACAATGACCAGGTGGGGTTTATCCCAAGAATGCAAGAATTCTTCAATATATACAAATCAATCAATGTGATAAACCATATTAACACACTGAAGGAGAAAAAGCATATAATCATCTCAGTAGATGCAGAAAAAGTTTTTGACAAAATTCAACACAAAATTCAACTCAAGAGAGGGACCTTACCTCAACAAAATAAAGGCCATATATGAGAAACCCAAGGCCAACATCGTTTTCAATGGTGAGAAACTCAAACCATTTCCTCTAAGATCAGGAACAAGACAAGGCTGGCCACTCTAACAACAATTATTCAACATAATTTTGGACGTTTTAGTCACAGCAATCAGAGAATAAAAAGAAATAAAAGGAATACAAATAGGAAAAGAAGTAAAGCTGTCACTGTTTGCAGATGACATGATCTATATAGAAAGAATCCTAAAGATGCTACCAGAAAATTACTAGAGCTAATCAATGAATTTGGTAATGTAGAAGGATACAAAATTAATGCACAGAAATCTCTTGCATTCCTATACACTAATGATGAAAAATCTGAAAGACAAATTAAGGAAAATCTCCCATTTATCACTGCAACAAAAAGAATAAAATACCTAGGAATAAACCTACCTAAGGAGACAAAAGACCTGTATGCAGAAAACTATAAGACACTGATGAAAGAAATTAAAGGTGAAAAAACCAAATGGAGACATATACCATGTTCTTGGATTGGAAGAATCAACACTGTGAAAATGACTCTGCCACCCAAAGCACTCTACAGATTCAATGTAATCCCTATCAAACTACCGATGTCATTTTTTATAGAGCTAGAACAAAAAAATTTCACAATCTGTATGGAAATACAAAAGAACCCAAATAGCCAAAGCAATCTTGATAAAGAAAAATGGAGCTGGAGGAATCAGGCTCCCTGACTTCAAACTATACTACAAAGCTACAGTAATCAATACAGTATGGTACTGTCACAAAAACAGAAATATAGATCAAAGGAAAAGGATAGAAAGCCCAGAGATAAACCTACACACATATAGTCACCTTATCTTTGATAAAGATAAGCCAAGAATATACAATGGAGAAAAGACAGCCTCTTCAATAAGTGGTGCTGGGAAAACTGGACAGCTACATGTAAAAGAATGAAATTAGAACACTCCCTAACACCATACACAAAAATAAACTCAAAGTGGATTAAAGACCTAAATGTAAGGCCAGACACTGTAAAATTGTTAGAGGAAAGCATAGGCAGAACACTCTGACATAAATCACAGCAAGATTCTTTTTGACCCATCTCCTAGAGAAATGGAAATAAAAATAAAAAGAAAAAAATGTGACCTAATGAAACTTAAAAAGCTTTTGCACAGCAAAGGAAACCATAAACAACATGAAAAGACAACCTTCAGAATGGGAGAAAATATTTGCAAACGAATAAACAGACAAAGGATTGATCTCTAAAATATACAAGTAGCTCATGCAGCTCAATATCAAAAAAACCAACAATCCAATCCAAAAATGGACAGAAGACCTAAACAGACATTTCTCCAAAGAAGATATACAGATTGCCAATAAACACATGAAAGAATGCTCAACATCATTAATCATTAGAGAAATACAAAACAAAACTACAATGAGGTATCACCTCACACAGGTCAGAATGGCCATCATCAAAAAGTCTATAAACATTAAATGCTGGAGAGGGTGTGGAGAAAAAGGAACCCTCTTGCACTGTTGGTGGGACTGTAAATTGATACAGCCACTATGGAGAACAGTATGGAGGTTCTTTAAAAAACTAAAAATAGAAGTACCAGATGAACCAGCCATCCCAGTCCTGGGCATATACCCTGAGAAAACCATAATTCAAAAAGATTCATGTACCACAATGTTCATTGCCGCTCTATTTACAAAGCCAGGACACGGAAGCAACCTAAGTGTCCATCAACAGATGAATGGATAAAGAAGATGTGGCTCATATATACAATGGACTATTATTCAGCCTTAAAATGAAACGAAATTGACTTATTTGTAATGAGGTGGATGGACCTAGAGACTGTCATACAGAGTGAAGTAAGTCAGGAAGAGAAAAACAAATACCATATGCTAACACATACATATGGAATCTAAAAAAAAAAAAAGGTTCTGAGGAACCTAGGAGCTGGACAGGAATAAAGACTCAGAGGTAAAGAATAGACTTGAGGACATGGGGAGGGGCAAGGGTAAGATGGGACAAAGTGAGAGAGTGGCACTGACATATACACATGACCAAATGTAAAACAGATAGCTAGTGCGAAGCAGCCATACAACACAGGGAGATCAGCTTGGTGCTTTGTGTCCATGTAGATGGGTGTGATAGGGAGGGTGGGAGGGAGACGCATGAGGAGGAGATATGGGGATATATGTATATGTATAGCTGATTCTCTTTGTTATACAGCAGAAACTAACACACCATTGTAATGCAATTATACTCCAATAAAGATGTTAGGGAAAAAAAAAAGAAAAGAAAGGACATGGAGGTTGGGTTGGGTAAGACAAATGGACAGAACTGGAGTTTACTGAAAGTCTCCTAACTGCTATGCATCATGTTCGACACCTTAAAAAGTTAATAACTTTTCACCATTTTCTTACCTTCATTTTAGAGGTGAGTAATTGAAGATGAAGGAAGTGAACCAACTGGCTCAACTCATGAATGAAACTCATGAATGAAACTCTTAAATGAAACTTGAAACACAACACATGAATGAAACTCTTCTGTAAAACCCATGATTATTCTCTTTTTAATTCATTTATTAAATTAATGGTGACTTTGTTGTTGACCAGAGATATTTCCAAATATCATTAGATATGCTAGCAACCTTAAATAATTTCCTAACTCAATGAAAATTATATCAAATTTCAAAGCCAACATCATAATTTAAAAGATAAACTTATCTATAAAATGCAAATCTTAATGACTACTTTTAGAAAAGATTATTTAGTTGGAGAAAACTTCTTGGTTCTCAACATTCTTAAACTTAAAAAGCACCTGAAAAACAAAGAACACTCTCTCAACTGAGCTGGTTATTGAAAAGATAAATAAAATTGATAACCATTAAACCAGCCTCACCAAGAAAAAAAAATAATGTGGGCCCAATAAATAATATCAGAAACAAAAGAGAAGATACAACTGACACTACTCAAATACAAAGGATCACAAGAGATTACTATGAACAATTATATACCAACACTATGCACATGGAACATTCTCTAAGATAATTTACATGTTAGACCACAAGACAAGTATCAGGCAAAAAAATATATGTATGTCCCAGGATAGGAACAACCATGGAGACTGAGAGGTTAAGAGAGGAGTGATCAGAGAAGCTCAGTTTGATCTTCCAAAGGAACAAGTGCAGCTTGGATGGGGGTTTCATCAGACTGCCTCAGAGGAGGAGTACAAATTTTACTGATCTCTGCTATCTTTGGAGTATCAGAGTGGAAAGGGATGATGTCACTGATGGAGAGATACTGACAGGTCATTATATATCAGAAAAGCCAGCCTAAACTACAGTCAGTAATTGCTAGTTAGAAGAAGGGATGACAGAACCTAGAAGAGGAAATGTAGTTTTTTTCTAACAAGTCTGATGCAAGAATCTCAGGTAGGGACAGATATTGTACTACTCAAAGAAGTAGTACAATGAAGAACTAAACATTGCTATTCTTCCCAAAAACTGGAAAGGGAAAGATGAAACTTCAAAGGGTAAAAGGAGACTGCAAGGGAGACTGCTATGGAGGTCCCCCAGCATCCAGGTTGGTGAGTCTTCAAGACACTTTACTAGCTGTTCCATTATGGGAAAATAAGTTAACCTTTCTGAGTCTGTTTCTCATCTACAAAACGGACTGTGATGAGAACTGAATAAGATTTTTAAATGTAAATATCATAGTGTGAGCTAAGAGGTTACTGAATACAAAGTGAGCATTCAGTAAATATTTATTATTAATTAGGGACAGATTATAGGAGACTAAGTGTGTGATCTAGATAGCAATGCTATTCTATCAGATGCATCTCTGCATCTCTGCTTCCTCTGACTCTTCATATACTTAAGTCAGTGCTATAAGCAATGCCAAGAGGTACTGCAGAAAGTGTCTCAGTGCTGCTGACAATACCTAGATAGAATATATTTATTATAAATAGGTATGTCCAGCACTGATTTCACATCTCTAGGATTCCTGCAGGTACATCCTATCTCTGGGACTTCAAAGCACAATAATTTGGTTCAAGATCAAGATGGTGGAGTAAGAGGATTCTGAGCTGACCTCTCCAACAGACACACCAAAACTACAAATACATATAGAACAACTATCTCTGAGAATGACCTGAAGACTGACAGAACAGATTTTTTTACAAATAAGGATATAAAGAAAAGGCCACATTGAGATAGGTAGGAGAGTCCAAGACGCAGTCTAGTCAGAAAGCAAACCTCTGCTGCAGCCACCCATAAGCAAGAGGAATATCACAACTGCAAGAGATCCCCCTGAGGAGCAAGGGGTCTGAATTCCACTTTAGTCTTCCCAGCATGGGGGACCTGCACTGGGAATACGGGCCCCCATAAATTCTGGCTTTGAAAAGTGACAGACAGGTCTTACGTCTGGCAGAGCTGAGGGGCTGTGGGAAACCAAGATTCAGCTCTTGAAGAACTTGCATACAAACCTACTCACTCCAAGTCTGAACACAGAAACTAAAGCTTGAATAGCAACTGGGTCATATGAGAAGGTGATTCATTGACTAAGTTTAAGGCATGTGCTAGAAGGGCAGGGATTTGGTGGACTCTCTCTGGGAATGGAAACATTAACCTTAAATGACACTTTTTTTTTTTAAACATCTTTATTGGAGTATAATTGCTTTACAATGGTGTGTTCATTTCTGCTTTATAACAAAGTGAATCAGTTATACATATACATATATCCCCGTATCTCTTCCCTCTTGGACCTCCTTCCCTTCCACCCTCCCTATCCCACCCCTCTAGGTGGTCACAAAGCATCAATCTGATCTCCCTGTGCTATGCAGCTGCTTCCCACTAGCTATCTATTTTACATTCGGTAGTGTATATATGTCCATGCCACTCTCTCACTTTGTCCCAGCTTACCCTTCCCCCTCCCCATGTCCTCAAGTCCATTCTCTAGTAGGTCTGCATCTTTATTCCTGTCTTGCCCCTAGGTTCTTCATGACCATTTTTTTTTTTTTTTTTAGATTCCATGTATATGTGTTAGCATACAGTATTTGTTTTTCTCTTTCTGACTTACTTCACTCTGTATGACAGACTCTAGGTCCATCCACCTCACTACAAATAACTCAATTTTGTTTCTTTATCCATTCATCTGTTGATGGACACTTAGGTTGCTTCCATGTCCTGGCTATTGTAAATAGAGCTGCAATGAACATTGTGGTACATGAATCTTTTTGAATTATGGTTTTCTCACGGTATATGCCCAGTAGTGGGATTGCTGGGTCGTATGGTAGTTCTATTTTTAGTTTTTTAAGGAACCTCCAAACTGTTCTCCATAGTGGCTGTATCAATTTACATTCCCACCAACAGTGCAAGAGGGTTCCCTGTTCTCCACACCCTCTCCAGCATTTATTGTTTGTAGATTTTTTGATGATGGCCATTCTGACCTGTGTGAGGTGATACCTCATTGTAGTTTTGATTTGCATTTCTCTAATGATTAATGATGTTGAGCATTCTTTCATGTGTTTGTTGGCAATCTGTATATCTTCTTTGGAGAAATGTCTATTTAGGTCTTCTGCCCATTTTTGGATTGGGCTGTTTGTTTTTTTGATACTGAGCTGCATGAACTGCTTGTAAATTTTGGCTATTAATCCTTTGTCAGTTGCTTCATTTGCAAATATTTTCTCCCATTCTGAAGGTTGTCTTTTCATCTTGTTTATGGTTTCCTTTGCTGTGCAAAAGCTTTTAAGTTTCATTAGGTCCCATTTGTTTATTTTTGTTTTTATTTCCATTTCTCTAGGAGGTGGGTCAAAATTAAACAACACTTTTGATCAGATGACTTAATAGATATATGAAAAACATTTCATCCAAAAACAGCTGAATATACGTTCTTTTGAAATGCACATGGAACATTCTCTAAGATAGTTTACATGTTAGGCCACAAGACAAGTATCAGTAAATTTAAGAAGATTGAAATCATATCAAGCATTTATTTTACCACAACAGTTTGAAAACAGAAATTAATTACAAGTAGAAAAATGGAAAAAACACACACTCAAACACACACTCAAACACTAGCCTTGTTTAGTAGCAAGGCTAAACAACTTGCTACTAAACAATGAATGAGTCAACACAGAAATCAAAAAGGAAATTAAAAATTACCTTGGCACAAATGAAAATGGAAACACAACTGCTACAAAATCTGTGGGACAAATCTTAAGTAGTTCATGGCTATATAAACCTACTTCAGGAAACAAACAAACAAAAAAAACCCAAAATCTCAAATAAAGAATTTAACCTTACACCTAAAACAACTAGAAAAGAAACAAATGAAGTCTGAAGTTAGAAGGAGGTAAATAATAAAGATCAGAGTGGAAATAAATGTGATAGAAGCTAAAAGGAAACAATATAAAAGATCAATTAAACTAAGAGCTGGTTATTGAAAAGATAAATAAAACTGATAACCATTAAACCAGCCCCACCAAGAAAAAAGAAGAAAGTGGGCCCAATAAATAATATCAGAAACAAAAGAGAAGATACAACTGACACCACTCAAACACAAAGGATCACAAGAGATGACTATGAACAATTGTATACCAACGAATTGAACAACTTGGAAGAAATGAATGAATCCTAGAAACATAGAATCTTCCAATACTGAATCAGGAAGAAACAGAAGATGTGAACATACTGATCATTAGTAACAAAACTGAATCAGTAATGAAAACACTCCCAAAAGAAAAAAATTCCAGAACCAGACAGCTTCACAGGTGAATTATACCATAATTTTAAAGAAAATTTAACACCTATCCTTCTCAAATTATTCCAAAAAAATGAAGATGGGCGAATACTTCCAAACTCATTTTACGAGACCAGCATTACCCTGATACTAAGATCAGATAAAAATGCTACAAGAAAAGAAAATTACAGGCCAATATTCCTGATGAACATACATGCAAAAATCCCCAACAAACTACTAGCAATCTGAATCCAATAATACTTTAAAAAAATCATACATCATGATCAAGTGGAATTTATTCCAGGGATGAATGAAGGTTCAATATCTGAAAATAAATCAACATGATACACTACACTGCCAAATTGAAGAATAAAAGTCATATCATCTCAATAGACACAGAAAAAGCATTTGACAAAATCTGACATTCATTTATGATACATACTCTCAACAAAGTGGCTATAAAGGGTATGTACCAATATAGGCTATATACAAATACAAAACCAAAAAAAAGCAGGTACAGTCAGGAACAAGACAAGGATGCCCATTATTGCCACTTTTATTCAACATAGTATTGGAAGTCCTAGCCACAGCAGTTATGCAAGAAAAAGAGATAAAACACATTCAAATTTGAAAGGAAGCATTAAAATTTTCACTATTTGCAGAAAACATAAAGAAAAGTCTCAAGACTCCACTAAAAAAAAATTACAACTAATAAAATTAATTCAGTAAAGTTGCAGGATATAAAATCAATATATGAATATCTGTTGCATTTCTATACACTAATAATAACTATTGGAAAGAGAAATTAAGAATACAATCCCATTTACAAATACATCAAAAAGAATAAATTAATTAGGAATAAATTTAACCAAGGAAGTGAAAGCCTATACCCTGAAAACTATAAGACATTGATGAAAGAAATGGAAGATGACATAAATAAATAAAAATATATACACCATTCTCATGGATTGGAAGAATTAATAGTTAAAATGTTCATACTACCCAAAGCAAACTACAGATTCAATACAATCCCTCTCAAAACATCAACGGCATTTTTTACAGAAGTGGAACAAATAATCCTAAAATTTGTATGAAATAACAAAAGACCCCCAAATAGCCAAAGAAATCTTAAAAAAGAAAAAGAAACCTGGAGGTATCATGCTCCCTGATTTCAAACTATACTACAAAGAGGTAGTAATCAAAATTATGTGATACTGGCACAAAAACAGACACACAGGTCAATGGAACCAAATAAAGGGCCCAAAATAAACCAATTCTTATAAGGTCAATAATTTACAGCAAAGGAGCCAAGAATATTCAGTGGGGGAAAACTGGTGCTGGGAAAACTGAACAGATAAATGAAAAAGGATGAGATTATACCACTATCATATACCATATATAAAAATATACTCAACATGGACTAAAGACTTAAATGTAAGACCTGAAACACTAAAACTCCTAGAAGAAAACATAACCAGTACACATTTTGCCATTGCTCTTAGCCATATTTTTCTGGGTCTGTCTCCTAAGGCTAGGGCAACAAAAGCAAAAATAAATAAATGGACTACATCAAACTACAAAGCTTTTGCACAGTGAAGGAAACTATCAACAAAACAAAAAGGCAACCTACTGAATGGGAGAAGATATTGTCAAATAATGTATCTGATAAGGAGTTAATATTCAAAATATATAAAGAACTCACACAATTCAATATCTAAAAAAATTTTTGATTAAAAAAATGAGCAGAGGATCTGAATAGACATTTTTCTAAGAAAGACATACAGATGGCCAACATGCTCAAAATCACTAATCATTAGGGAAATGCAAATCAAAACCACAGTGAGATATCACCTCACACCTGTTCAGTTTGCCTAGCATTAGAAAGACAACAAGTAAGAAGTGTTGGTAAGGCTGTAGAGAAAAGGGAACTCTCATGAACTGTGGGTGGGAATGTAAATTGGTATAGCCACTATGGTAAAAATGTATGAGGTTACACAAAAATATTAAAATAGAACTACTAAATAATCTAGCAATTTCACTTCTGAATATTTATCCAAAGAAAATTAAAACATTAATTTGAAAAGATAGATACACCTCTATATTCACTGTGGCATTATTTACAATAGTCAACATACAGAAGCTTGATAGATGAATGGATAAAAATGATGTGGCATATATATATAATGGAATATTAGTCATAAAAAAAGAATGAAATCTTTCTATTTGTGCTAACATGGATGAACCAAGGGAGTATTATGCTAAGTGAGATAAGTCAGAGAAAGACAAATATCATATGATTTCACTCATATGTGGAACCTAGAAAGCAAACAAATGAACAAACCAAACAAAACAGAAAAACAAGTAGACTCGTAGATACAGAGAACAAACTGGCGATCACCAGAGGGGAATATACGAGATTGGGAGAAACAGTTGAAGGAATTAAGAAGTACAAACGTTCAGTTATAAATAAGTCAGAAGGATGTAATGTACAGCATAGGGAATATAGTCAATAATATTGTAATAATTTTGTTTGGTTACAGATGTTTCTTACACTTATTATGGTGATCAATTTATAATGTATATAAATGTTAAATCACTAGTTGTACACCTGAAACTAATATTGTATATCAACTAAACGTCAATAAAAAAGGAAAAACATAATATATACAGGGAATAAATAAATTAAATTTTAATTATGTTTGATATTTTCAGTGTTTTATAACTCAAAATGAAAGATGGGGAATTATTATGAAGATGCCTGATTGTAAATAAATTAAAGTACACACAGACATACATATGTACCAACTTATGTATCTATGGGAGATTTTAGCCACTTAAAAAATACAGAATTTAAAAAGTAAGGTAAAAGCACAATAATTTAAGCCATGACATCCCAAAACTATATTTTCACTTGAGAGGTAATGTGTTTACTTGTGAATAAACTGGAAAAGAGATTATTAGGGACAATTTTTGAAGTTGATGCTACTACACTGACTCTTGTGTGTTAGCTAAACTTTGAAGTTTATGTCTTTAATCAAATCTGCAACCATACAAAGTTGGCAAAAAATGTATCTTTGAAATAACATTCTGAAAAAATGTAAATGTTATCCAAGGAAAATGTGTTAGGAAGGGAAGAAGAAAAGTAATACTTGTTTATACTCATATTATGTGATCCTCAAAACAATATTCAATGAGTATTTTTTATTTTATTTCAAATTTGTGAAAAGTAAGGCTGAAAAGTAAGATATGATCCAATGTGCATAGCTAATAAATGCCTTAACAAGGATTCAAACACAGTTTTATTATTTTAAAAATAATCTCAAAAATACACAAGTAGAAATTACATGCTACAGAAAAATAGAACCTAAATAATAAGAAAAATTTAAATAACCACTCCTAAGCACACAATGTAATCATGTTAAACATCTTAATGTATAGTGCTGACATTTTAACACACACATACATTTTTAATGAAAATGTAATTATACTCAAAAGCAGGTTTTTGAAACATATGTCAACAATATTTAAGGCAATATATCATATCAACAAATACACTTTTAAAGCATCACTTTAAATATCTATGTAATAATCTAGTTTTGACTTACCATTTCTCCACTATTCTTTTACTGTAAATAATATTTTTATGAACATCCTTATAGTCATACAATTTCACTTCTGTTCCAGAAATGTATTATGAGGAAATATATAAAGACATAGGCAAAGGAATAGGCAAGTTTATAATGTTAATTCTTCACATCAAGTTTTCTTCCATTTATATCAATTTTATACATTTTATCATATTACATCAATTTTTAGCAGCACATGAGAGTGTATTTTCCCCAAATCTATACAAAATATTGTCTTGAAATAATTGTTAGCAATACATTAAAGAAATAAATACACATTTTAGTTTGCATTTCCATTATCAGAAATAGTAAGATTTTAAAATGTTTCCTGGCCAGTTGTATTTCTCCCTTGATGAATTGCTCCTCCATGTCCTTTGTATGTTTTCTACTAGGTTGATTCCTGTTTTCCTAATTAATCTATTACTACTTTATTTATCAAACTTATTTTTTTGTAACTTTGAATTGTTTTCACTCAAGTATTCAAATAACCAGTCTTTTTCTGCATGGCTTCTACCTTTGATGTGCTTCCTTGAAAATCTTTCCCCATACCCAGATTATACAAATATTCATCTGTATGTTCTTTTCTCTATGTTGTTTTCTATTTTACACTTTTAATTCATCTTGAATTTATTTCATCATATGAGATAAAGAGACAATGCTGTATTTAACAAATAGTTACCGACTTGTCACATTTTAAATAATCCACCCTTTTGCCACTACTTAAAGATGTTCATTTAGTTATATTCTTAATATTTGCATCATTTAAATTTATAAGTCTATTTCAATGATTCCAGTTTTATAATGGGTAATGCCTGGACAGCCTAGTCCTTGAAGACCTTTGAGACCAGAGGTAAAGAGGTGCTTCTCTTACCCCAAGTGGACCAGAAAGAACCCATTTTATTTGGGTGCCAAAAGACTGTTATTACGTAAGTCTGTCTCTTTTCTTTCCCTCTGTCTCTTCTATCATGTGTATCTAAAGTGGTAGAACAACCTAACTACTAACTTCCATTTATAACTAGGAATCCTCCCCCTCTTTCCGTAGGGTAAAAAGCAATAGTAAAATACATATGTGTTTTACGCAAACTTTGAATGTCTTCATTTTCTTTGAAATTACCCACAAGTTAAGGACATAAAGCTAACCTCTGAAACCAGAAAGTTAGTTATCAATCAATTACTCAACTTAAATACCATTTCCTCAGGGAAGAATTTCCAGACAATTTGATAAAACTAATTCTTCATGTGATTATTCAGTGTAAGACTTTTTCTATAAATTTTCATTTCCTCGAGTGCAGGACCCTTGTCTGTCTTGTTTCACTGTACCTAGTACCTCACATAATACCTGTACTACAAAGGATACACAACTATTTTGATTAATGGATGGATTATACTTTAGTGTTTGATTAGTTCTTTGCTTCCTTGAGAGGTTATTTAATTAAGTTCCCTTAAAATAACTAAGTGATTTTAATTGGAAACACCATGAATTTATAAATGTGTTTTTGGAAGAAGTGAGATCATTACAATCTTGAATCTTCCCACCTGGGAACATGGATATCACTTTTTATTAACTTAGGCTCACTTAATGTATGTCAAAAAAAGTTTTGGGGCTTCCCTGGTGGCCCAGTGGTTGAGAGTCCACCTGCCGATGCAGAGGACATGGGTTCGTGACCCAGTCCAGGAAGATCACACATGCCGCGAGGCAGCTGGGCCCGTGAGCCATGGCTGCTGAGCCTGCGCGTCTGGAGCCTGTGCTCCGCAACGGGAGAGGCCACAACAGTGAGAGGCCCGTGTACGGCAAAAAAAAAAAAAAAAAAAAAAGTTTTGTTTTTCTCTTCATGTAGTTTTCTCACATTTGCAATTACATATACTCTTATGTAGCCCATTATTTGTTTTGCTATTCTGAATGAGTTTTTTTCTGTATGTTATCAAAGTATTTATTACAAATATATAAAAATAATAATTTTTACTTATTTATAAGGCAACTGATCATCTAACTGAATTCTCTCAAGTTCTAATATTTAGTTTTTTCTCTTCATTTTCCCAGAAAGATAATTGTGTAATGTGCAAATGATGTTAATATTTGTATGTCTAACA
Organism: Grampus griseus; assembly: GCF_964374135.1. Lineage (NCBI taxonomy): Eukaryota > Metazoa > Chordata > Mammalia > Artiodactyla > Delphinidae > Grampus > Grampus griseus. The sequence continues at coordinate 90,000,974 of NC_139018.1, forward strand.
ACTGGTACAGTAGTAAGCACTTAGAAAATATTGCTGAAAAATGTGTTTTGTGGATATATTGGCTAAATATTTGTTGAATGAATTAACAAATGAATATATTTTAAAATATTCAAAAGAACTTTAAAAGTGCTCAAGAATTAGTGACACAAACTGAAAGTTCCTTTCACATGCTGTTATTTTGTATATGTTTTATTTCTTTGTTCTGCCTCGCTACATGTACAAACCCTAGTTAAAAGTAACTAGAATCTAGGAATAAACCTACCTAAGGAGACAAAAGACCTGTATGCAGAAAATTATAAGACACTGATGAAAGAAATTAAAGATGATACAAATAGATGGAGAGATATACCATGTTCTTGGATTGGAAGAATCAACATTGTGAAAATGACTCTACTACCCAAAGCAATCTATAGATTCAATGCAATCCCTATCAAACTACCACTGGCATTTTTCACAGAACTAGAACAAAAAATTTTGCAATTTGTATGGAAACACAAAAGACCCCGAATAGCCAAAACAATCTTGAGAACGAAAAAAGGAACTGGAGGAATCAGGCTCCCTGACTTCAGACTATGCTACAAAGCTACAGTTATCAAGACGGTATGGTACTGGCACAAAAACAGAAAGATAGATCAATGGAACAGGATAGAAAGCCCAGAGATAAACCCATGCATATATGGACAACTTATCTTTGATAAAGGTGGCAGGAATGTACAGTGGAGAAAGGACAGCCTCTTCAATAAGTGGTGCTGGGAAAACTGGACAGGTACAAGTAAAAGTATGAGACTAGATCACTCCCTAACACCATACACAAAAATAAGCTCAAAATGGATTAAAGACCTAAATATAAGGCCAGAAACTATCAAACTCTTAAAGGAAAACATAGGCAGAACACTCTATGACATAAATCACAGCAAGATCCTTTCTGACCCACCTCCTAGAGTAATGGAAATAAAAACAAAAATAAACAAATGGGACCTAATGAAACTTCAAAGCTTTTGCACAGCAAAGGAAACCATAAACAAGACCAAAAGACAACCCTCAGAATGGGAGAAAATATTTGCAAATGAAGCAACTGACAAAGGATTAATCTCCAAAATTTACAAGCAGCTCATGCAGCTCAATAACAAAAAAACAAACAACCCAATCCAAAAATGGGCAGAAGACCTAAATAGACATTTCTCCAAAGAAGATATACAGACTGCCAACAAACACATGAAAGAATGCTCAACATCATTAATCATTAGAGAAATGCAAATCAAAACTACAATGAGATATCATCTCACACCAGTCAGAATGGCCATCATCAAAAAATCTAGAAACAATAAATGCTGGAGAGGGTGTGGAGAAAAGGGAACACTCTTGCACTGCTGGTGGGAATGTGAATTGGTACAGCCACTATGGAGAACAGTATGGAGGTTCCTTAAAAAGCTACAACTAGAACTACCATATGACCCAGCAATCCCATTACTGGGCATATACCCTGAGAAAACCGAAATTCAAAAAGAATCATGTACCAAAATGTTCACTGCAGCTCTATTTACAATAGCCCGGAGATGGAAACAACCTAAGTGCCCATCATCGGATGAATGGATAAAGAAGATATGGCACATATATACAATGGAATATTACTCAGTCATAAAAAGAAACGAAATTGAGCTATTTGTAATGAGGTGGATAGACCTAGAGTCTGTCATACAGAATGAAGTAAGTCAGAAAGAAAAAGACAAATACCGTATGCTAACACATATATATGGAATTTAAGGAAAAAAAATGTCATGAAGAACCTAGGGGTAAGGCAGGAATAAAGACGCAGACCTCCTAGAGAACGGACTTGAGGTTATGGGGAGGGGGAAGGGTGAGCTGTGACAGGGCGAGAGAGAGTCATGGACATATACACACTAACAACCGTAGTAAGGTAGATAGCTAGTGGGAAGCAGCCGCATGGCACAGGGATATTGGCTCGGTGCTTTGTGACAGCCTGGAGGGGTGGGATAGGGAGGGTGGGAGGGAGGGAGACGCAAGAGGGAAGACATATGGGAACATATGTATATGTATAACTGATTCACTTTGTTATAAAGCAGAAACTAACACACCATTGTAAAGCAATTATACCCCAATAAAGATGTTAAAAAAAGAAAAAAAGAATACAGGGTATTTGGCTAAGTCACAATAGGACATCAATAGATTCACTAACCATCATGGCAAAAGTTGTCATTTCAGGGTATTTATCAATGTATTTTGAATTATAGAGTCATAAAATATATTCGAAATATATGAACTATGTTTTTTGGCCTGGATGTGGAGGAAGATTTTTAATATGTGCCTAGATTTTGATTTTTAATTACACAGGTGACTGCTTAAACGTTCCCTTTAATATAGAAAATTAAAATGTTTAAGTTGAAATTGATAAGTATTTTTATAATTTTATAAACAGACTGAAAGATTTCTTTCTGAATATATCTTTTAAAGCAAAGCACGTGCAGTTTGGTCAGTACAGAGTTATCTGTCTTTAACTTATGTGTCTAATATACAACGAAAGTAGGTGACGGAGCCGCTATGAAGTTGGAGATAAAATGCCTTTAGATGTTACTCTAACAAGACTTGTGTGCTATTAGTATTCTCTCAGGGATCAATTTTAAAAGTTGTAACATAATAAAAAATGGTTGGACTATAAAAAAAAAAAGTAACTAGAAGGAAAAATAAAGTAACTTAAGGGAAGTTCTGCTACCACATAGGATGCAAAACTCTTACAGAAAGCATCACACTCTTCCTAACAATGAGAAACCTCCAGGTAATGTATAAAATCATAATTTGAGTCCTTCACCAGATGCCTTCACAGGTGAATTCTATCAAACATTTAGAGAAGAGCTAACACCCATCCTTCTCAAACTCCTCCAAAAAAGTACAGAGGAAGGAACACTCGCAAACTAATTCTACAAGGCAACCATCACCCTGACACCAAAACCAGACAAAGATATTACAAAAAAAGAATATTACAGACCAATAACACTGAAGAATATAGCTGCAAAAATCCTGAACAAAATGCTAGCAAGCAGAATCCAACAACATATTAAAAGGATCATACACCATGACCAGGTGGGATTTATCCCAGGAATGCAAGGATTCTTCAATACATGCAAATCAATCAATGTAATACACCATATTAACAAATTGAAGAATAAAAACCATATGAGCCTCTCAATAGATGCAGAAAAAGCTTCTGACAAAAATCAACACCCATTTATGATAAAAACTCTCCAGAAGGTGGGCAGAGAGGGAACCTACGTCAACATAACAAAGGCCATATATGACAAGCCCACAGCAAACATCATTCTCAATACTGAAAACCTGAAAGCATTTCCTCTAAGATCAGGAACAAGATAAGGATGTTCACTCTCACCATTATTATTCAATATAGTTTTGGAAGTCCTAGCCATGGCAGCCAGAGAAGAAAAATAAATAAAAGGAATCCAAACTGTAAAAGAAGAAGAAAACTGTCACTGTCTGCAGATCATATGATACTATACATAGAAAATGCTAAAGATGCCACCAGAAAACAACTAGAGATAATCAAAGAATTTGGTAAAGTTGCAGGACACAAAATTAATACACAGAAATCTCTTGCATTCCTATACACCAATAACAAAAGATCAGAAAGAGAAATTAAGGAAACAATCCCATTCACCATTGCAACAAAAAGAATAAAATACCTAGGAATAAACCTACCTAAGAAGACAAAAGACCTGTACTCAGAAAACTATAGGACACTGATGAAAGAAATCAAAGAAGACACAAGCAGATGGAGAGATATACCATGTTCTTGGGTTGGAAGAATCAATACTGTGAAAATGACTATACTACCCAAAGCAATCTACAGATTCAATGCAATCCCTATCAAATTACCAATGGCATTTTTCACAGAACTAGAACAAAAAATCTTAAAATTTATATGGAGACACAAAAGACCCAAATAGCCAAAACAATCTTGGAAAAAAAAAAAAAAAAAACAGAGCTGGAGGAATGAGACTTCCTGACTTCAGACCATACCACAAAGCTACAGTACTCAAGACAGTATGGTACTGGCACAAAAACAGAAATATAGGTCAATGGAACAGGATAGAAAGCCCAGAGAGATAAACCCATACACCTATACTCAACTAATCTATGACAAACGAGGCAAGAATATACAATAAAGAAAAACTGTCTCTTCAATAAGTGGTGCTGGGAAAATTGGACAGCTACATGTAAAATAATGAAATTAGAACACTGCCTAACACCATACACAAAAATAAACTCAAAATGGATGAAAGACCTAAATGTAAGACTTGACACTATAAAACTCTTAGAGGAAAACATAGGAAGAACACTCTTGGACATAAATCACAACAAGATCTTTTTTGACTCACCTCCTAGAGTAATGGAAATAAAAATAAACAAATGGGACCTAATGAAACTTAAAATCTTTTGAACAGCAAAGGAAACTATAAACAAGACAAAAAGACAACCCTCAGAATGCAAGAAAATATTTGCAGATGAAGCAACTGACAAAGGATTAATCTCTAGAATATACAGACAGCTCTAGCAGGTCAATATCATAAAAACAAACAACTCAATCAAATAATGGGCAGAAGATCTAAATAGACATTTCTCAAAAGAAGACATACAGATGGCCAAGAGGCACATGAAAAGCTGCTCAACATCACTAATTATTAGAGAAATACAAATCAAAACTACAATGAGGTATCACCTCACACTGGTTAGAATAGGCATCATCAGAAGAAAATCTAAAAACAATAAATGTTGGAAAGGGTGTGGAGAAAAGGGAACCCTCTGTACTGCTGGTGGGAACGTAAATTGATACAGCCACTATGGAGAACAGTATGGAGGTTCCTTAAGAAACTAAAAATAGAATTACCATATGACCCAGCAATCCCACTACTGGGCATATACCCAGAGAAAACCATATTCAAAAAGACACATGCACCCCAATGTTCATTGCAGCACTATTTACAGTAGCCATGTCATGGAAGCAACATAAATGTCCAACAACAGATGAATGGATAAAGAAGATGTGGTACATATATACAATGGAATATTACTCAGCCATAAAAAGGAATGAAATTGGGTCATTTGTAGAGACATGGATGGACCTAGAGACTGTCATACAGAGTGAAGTAAGTGAGAAAGAGACAAACAAATATTGTATATTAACACAGATTTGCGGAATCTAGAAAAATGGTACAGATGAACCAATTTGCAAGGCAGTAGTAGAGACATGGCTGTAGAGAACAAATGTACGGACACCAAGGGGGGAAGGGGAAATGGGATGAACTGGGAGATTGGGATTGACACATATACACTACTATGTATAAAATAGATAACTAATGAGAACCTGCTGTATAGCACAGGGAACTCCACTTCGCTGTACAGGAAAAACTAACACAACATTGTAAAACAACTACACCCCAATTAAAAAATATATATTTACAAATGCAATAAACAAATAATGAAAGCAAGAGCCAAACATTTTATTTGTCTTGAAATATAATATCGAGAAGTAATCGATTCTTTTAATAACTAAAATCAGTAGACATAAAAAATTTTTTAAAAAATAGAGTCCTTCAGAAATTTGAGATTACAAGCCAACCAGATGATGTAGGTTTCAAAGAATAAGCATTTCTTCCATTAGGAGATGGAACACTGAACCCTTATTTTTGACAGAGCATAAGAAGAAGTAGCAGATAAGAAAATAACTAAATAATTTAACAAACTCTTAAATCTGTTTATGCCTTTGTATGACAGTTTAAAATCTCTAGATGTGTTAATCATATAAACTACATCAATTCACCACATTTTTTTCCAAGGGTCTCTGTACTAGGTGCTCATAAAGATTGGTGTCTGGGAAGGACACCTAAAGGAATTCCCCTGAAAATGACAGACATCCAGTCTGCCCTGGTTTTAGGATGGAACAGGAGAATCTGTAGAAGTCTTCCTGAGCTCTGGACCCTGCATAAGAACAAGGTGAGGATCAGCAGTCCCTAGAGAAAAGGTTACATATTACCCCCACATACCAGACCTTTCTATGCTGCAAAGCAAATATTGTCTGACATTAAGCGAGGAGCAGGGGATTTATCCATACTGCAGACCAGCTCTAACATAAGACAAAAGTCATCTGCCAATGAGAGAGAGAAAGGAAACACTTTCATGTCTGGTTACTACCCTAACACCACAAAAAAGTTGGCTGCCATTTGGGGAGGAGGGAAAATCCTTTTGTCCACCAGATGCTGCTATATGATATATAGAGTGCTACTGCCACGTGTACTCAACTTTTCCCTCACTACCACCAATAAAAGGCAAAGTTAGACTGCAATGGAAAGGGAGGCAAAGAGAGAGATAACTCATCTTGCACTATGTTAAAGTCAGGAGTTGTCTGCCATTAGAGAAGGATGAGAAAAACTGAAAAAGATCTACCCCTGAGACTCACACACACAATGCCTGCCTCAGACTGATGTTGAAGCAGAAGAATAGAGATATCTCCCTGCACCCACCATGATCTTTTACCAAATCATAAGCAATAACAGTCTGTGACAAAAGAAGAAGCTAGAGCACAGAGAGAACGACTATGTTATGCAAGCATACAGGGCAGCACACAGGGCCTGCTGAAAGCTTAGGGTAGAGAAGGGATAACTGAGAAAATCTTCTGGAACTCCAGGCCACAGACAAGGGCAAGGTAAGGCAGTCCACTACAACAGAAATTTGAAACCTATGGTTCACTGAAGGTAACTATAGAAACAAAAAACGTAAACTCAGTACAATTACTGACTAGACTGACTTTAGCTACACACAAATGCCTTAACTACAGTGTGCCCATTTCTGGGCATAAATTATACATACTTCAGTCTCTATTGTTCTTTTATCACAATGTGCATCATTTTAGACATAAAAGTTATAAGGCATACACAGAAAAAGAAAAATGGACCCATTGTCAAGAGATAAGACACTTAACAGAACCAAATCTAGATATGCCCAGATATAGAAACTATATTGAAATAAGCATGATTAATATGTTAAATAATCTAGTGGAAAAATTGGACAATGTACATGATCAGCAAATTTGAACAGAATTAGAAAGTATAAAAAGAGATCAAATGGATATGTTAGAAATTTTTTAAAATATGATATCTGACCTAAAGAATTCCTTTGATGGTTCTATTAGCAGATTGGACACAGCAAAGAAAAGAAAAATTGTACTTTAAGATAGTTTGATAGTAATGATCCCAACAGAAACACAAAGGAAAAAAGAAAAGACTAAAAAACAAACAAGTTAGCTAACAATAACAACAAAGAGAAAAAAAATACATTCAAAATCTGTGAGGCAAAATAAAACATAAGAATATATCTGTAATTGGAATCCCAGAGAAAGGAGAGACAGACAAACAGACAGACACAAAAGGGCAGGAGAAATATTTAAAGAGATAAAGAAATCATGACCAAGAATTTTCCAATATTTACATATGATAATAATACACAAATACAAGAAACACAATGGACCCTAGAGAGTATAAATTCAAAGAAAAAAACTCCTAGGCATTTAATAGTTAAAAGGCTAAGATCCAAAGATAAATAGAAAATATTGAAGACTTCCATAGGGTGAAACATTTCAATCAGAGAAACAAAATTAAAATTATAGCAGACCTCTCATCATACACTTTCCAAATCATGGAACAATAAAAAGTATTTAAAGTACTAAAAGAAAATACTGTCAAATTAAAATTCCATACACAGCAAAAGTATCTTAAAAAAAGGGTGTAATAAAGGGGTTTTTTTTTTTTAGCTAAACAATAGCTAAGAAAATTTGTTGCCAACAGGACTGCACTATAACAAATGTTAAAAAGTTCTTTGGCAAAAGGAAAATAATACCAGATGGAAATTTAGATGTACACTAAGAATGAAGAGTATTAGGTCTGATTAAAGAGTTAGCAATGAGTTAGTAAATAAAAAATATTATCTTTATATTTAATCTCTTTAGAAGATAATTTTCAGCATATAGAAAAAAAATACTAATATATTGTGGCTTTTATAACATATATAGGAAAACAACACAGTCCAAAGAGAAAGAAACAGAAATATAATGTTGTAAGATTCTTACATTACATCTAAAATGGTATAATATTATTTGATGGTTCACTGAGATAAGTTAAAACTGTATATTGTAAGCCCTAGAGCAATCACTAAAATAGGGGGGAAAAGACACAATAAAAAATTTTTAAAAAATGTGTTTGAAAGACAAAATGTCACAGTAGTTTAGAAAGCATTTTGTCTGTTTCTTCTAAAGAAAAATATAATTTTACCATATGACTCAGAAATCTCACTATTGGATATTACACAAGAAGGAAAAAAACTTAGGTCTACACAAAGATCTGTATGTAAAAATTAATAATACCTTTATTCATAATTTTTAAGAACTAGAAACAGTCCAACTGATTGATACATGTGATAGTTAATTTTATGTGTCAACTTGACTAGGCTGAGGGATATCCAAATATCCTGGTAAAACATTAATTCTGAGTATGTCTGTGAGAATGTTTCTGGAATAGATTTGCATTTGAATTGGTAGACTAAGTAAAGAAGATCACCCTCACCAGTGTGGATGGGCATCATCCAATCTGTTGAAGGCCTGAAAAGAACAAAAAGGCAGTGGAAGGGTGAATTTACTTTCTTTGTCTTAGCTGTGATATCCATCTTCTCCTGCCCTCAGACAGGACATCAGCACTCCTGGTTCTTGGGCCTTTCAACTCAGACCAGGATTTACACCATCAGCTCGCACTATTGGAGATATGTACACACACACGTCTCCATCCTACTGATTCTGTTTCTCTGGAGAACCTTGACTAACACAATAAGTAAATTTTAGTATATCCATACAATAAAATATTACTTGTCTATACAAAGTTATATAGCTCTGATACTTACAACAACATGAATTAAATCTCAAAAAACATTAGGCTAATGAAAGAAGACAAAAAATAAGACTATATACACTATGATCCTATTTATATGACAAACTAGGAAAGACAAAACTATCAAGACCACAACTCAGATCAGTTCTTTTCTTGGAGGCAAGAGTTGAGGAGAGAAGAATGACTGAAAACTGGCAGGAAGGAACAATCTGAGTAAAGGATATATTCTATGCTTTGATGTTGGTAGTGGTTATATACATACAAACATTTGTCGAAAGTCATCAAGCAATACACTTAAAAAGGGCAAATTTTATTATGTACAATTTTTACCTTAATAAACAATTTTAAAATGCATTTTTAAAAAAAGTGACTGAAGTGACAACAGAGAGACACAAAGAATTTTTGTGAAAGGGAAGACACACCACATTCCATTGGGAGACAACATTTCATTCCCCTTTAGTCCTTTAGGGTGGCAATTCTTGCCTGTAGGAAGTGATTACTACGTGCTCTCTGATATACCGTAATTAGACTAAATGCTTTGAATCTCACCTGAAATTCATGAATCCACTGTAACACTGTTAAAAATAATACTGGGTAACATTTATGTCATGATTTATATGTGGCACGTCCTGTTTAAAGTCTTTATGGGGCTGACTTTCCAAGATGCCGGAGGAGTAAGATGATGTAGAGTTAACCTCTCCCCACAAACACATCAAGAATACATCTACAAATGGAACAAGTCTCACAGAGCACCTGCTGAACACTAGCAGAGGGCCTGTGACACCAAAAAGGACAAGAAAGATCCCCCTGTAAACATCCCCCTGTAAACAGGTGGGTTGAAAGAAAGAAGAAGGGAAAAGGAAGAGGAGAGGAAGCAGGATGGGACCTGTGTACCTGGCAGGAAGCTAAGGTGAGAAAAAATTCCCACACCTGGGGAAGCCCCCTCACTGGCGGGGAGATCAGCTGGGACAGAAGGGGAGCTTTGGGGGCTTGGAGGAGAGCCCAGCAACTGGTCTGTGGAAGGCATGACAGAGTGAGACCTACACAGATGGTCTGTGCCGCAGCACTGTATGCCCCAGACTGAGACAGGTGTCTGTCAGTGTGCACAGGGGCCGGGAGCTGGACTGTGGGGTTTGGAGAGCTGACCTGGGGATGGACTGCTGTTGGCTGTGAGGAGATGGCCCGAGGGGATGGGAGTGAGGGGTTCTGCAACCAACTTCTTGTGGAGGAAGCCTGGACTGCTACAGAAGCAAAGCTCCACTACTGAGTGACATGCAAAGAGCGGCTGCCCACTGCAGCCTCTCTCCTCACACACCAGCCCCTGCCTCCACAGGCACTAAGAAGGGCTCCTGCCAGAGTTGGCTCTCACGTCCCTGCCGTCTCCTCCTCCGTCACCCCCACCCCATGCCTGGATGACCCACTTACCCCGATCACCACCTGATGGGCTCGCGTTTTCCAATCGCTACCGCACCCTCCCGCCTGGGTGGCCCACTCACCCCCTATCACCACCTTGGCTTCTTCCTGCCTGATGGGCTTGTGTTCTCCAACAACCTCTGGATCCAACTCTGGTGGGAGGAACACAGGCAGAGGTGAGGGTGAAACCACAGCTGAGCCCCAATGGCCATGTGACTAAGGAAGAAGAGGTGAAATCTCTCCTCACGGCTGCACAGACCACAGAGTTATACCATCCTTGACGGTTTCCTAAATTCAGTGCCTGCAAAAAATCTGAAAGGACAACAAGTGCTCCTGCAGCTGTGATGGGTCTGGCTTTAGAAGCTGTAGGCTTTGTGGGCAGGTACACATGGGGGTTGGGCCAGGCAAGAGTCTAAGCTGCCTCCTTAGCTCCCACAGTGGTTCCAGGTGCATGATTACTGCAGTCCTGGGACATGACCTCAGCGGATCTGTGCTGGTGGCCCGGTGAAAACAATGCCTGGGAGTCACCAGGGCCAATTGCTGGCATATCCACAATTAAGGTGGGACTGAGAGCAGTGCCAACACCAGTGTATTTTGTAAGCCTACACAATGAGCAAAAGGGGACATAACAGAGCACATTCACAGGTGAACAGATCCAGAGGAGTAATACTCAGTGGCTTCTCTCCCAGTGGGAGTGCTCCAATCCTGCCTACCTCACACCGTAGATAAGAAACACTGCTAAGAAACAGATCAGGGGGCCTCTACTCAAACAACTAGTGAGCAGACCCTGTCCCTGAAAGGGCAGTGACAGCCACAGAGCAAAGGGGAGGCCCCACTAAATATCCAGGTCATGCTCTGGTTGCCACAACATCAGTCAAATTCCCAATCAAGAGCATAGTGGCACAAGCCTCTGAACCAACCTCACACACCAGGGGGCACAAGCCAGAAGCAAGAGGAACTATAGTCCTGTAGCCTGTGGAAAGGAAACCACAAACACAGTAAGTTAGACAAAATGAGGTGACAAAGAAATATGTTGCAGATAAAGAATCAAGATAAAAACCTACAGTAACAACTAAATGAAGAGGAGATATGCAATCTACCTGAAAAAAAAATTCAAGGTAATGATAGTAAAGATGATCCAAGATCTCGGAAAGAGAAAGGAGGCATGGATCAAGAATATAAAAGAAATGTTTAACAAAGGCCTAGAAGAACTGAAGAACAAACAGAGATGAACAATAACTGAAATGAAAAATACACTAGAAGGAATCAATAGCAGAATAACTGAAGCAGATGAATGAATAAGTGAGCTGGAAGACAGAATGGTGGAAATAACTGCCATGGAACAGAATAAAGAAAAAAGAATGAAAAGAAATGAGGACAGTCTCAGAGACCTCAGGGACAACATTAAACACACCAACATTCAAATTATTGGGGTCCCAGAAGAAGAAGAAAAATAGAAGGGCCTGAGAAAATACTTGAAGAGATTATAATTGAAAACTTCCCTAACATGGGAAAAGAAATAGTCACCAAAGTCCAGGAAGCACAGAGAGTCCCATACAGGATAACCCCAAGGAGGAACACACTGAGATACATATTAATCAAACTAACAAAAATTAAATAGAAAGAAAAAATATTAAAAGCAACAAGGGAAAAGCAACAAATAACATATAAGAGTTTGATAAGGTTATCAAACTCTGCAGGCCAGAAGGGAGTGGCATGATACATTTAAAGTGATGAAAAGGAAAAATCTACAACCAAGAATACTCTACCCATCAAAGCTCTCATTCAGATTCGACAGAAAAATCAAAAGCTTTATAGAAAAGCAAAAGCTAAGAGAATTCAGCACCACCAGACAAGCTTACAGCAAAAGTAAAGGAACTTCTCTGTGTGGGAAAGAGACCAGCAACTTAAAACAGCCTTATAAATATATAGACTGCTGTATCATCACCTCATGAGAAATGCAAACTGAAAAACTACAACAGATACACACACAAAAAAGAAAAAGTAACACAAACACAACAATAAAGAGGGTCATCAAACCACAGGAGAAGAGAACAAAAGAGGAAGGGAAGAAAAAGACCTACAAAAACAAACCCAAAACAATTTTAAAAATGGCAACAGGAACACACATATTGATAATTACCATAAATGTAAATGTGGTAAAGGCTCCAACCAAAATATACAGACTGGCTGAATGTATATGAAAACAAGACTCATACATATGCTTACAAGAGACCCACTTCAGACCTAGGGAAACATACAGACTGAAAGTGCAGGTATGGAAAAAGATATTCCATGCAAATGGAAATCAAAAGAAAGCAGGACTAGCAATACTCATATTCGACAAAATAGACTTTAAACTAAAGACTGTTACAAGAGACAAGGAAGGACACTACGTAATGATCAATCCAAGAGGAAGATACAACAATTGTAAATATATGCACCCAACATAGGAGCAACTCAATATATAAAGCAAATGCTAACAGCCGTAAAAGGGGAAATCAACAGTAACACAATAATAGTGGGGGACTTTAACACCCCACTTTCATCAATGGAGGACCATCCAGACAGAAAATCAATAAGGAAACACAGGCCTTATATGACACATTAGAGCAGATGGACTTAACCGATATTTATAGAACGTTTGACAAAAGCAGCAGAATACACATTCTTCTTATATGCACATGGAATATTGTTCAGAATTGATCACATGATGGGCCACAAAGCAAGCCTCTGTAAATCTCAGATACTTGAAGGCATATCAAGCATCTTTTCCAACCACAACACTATGAGATTAGAAATCAATTACAGGAAAAAAAAAACATAAACAACACAATCACATGGAGGCTAAACGGTATGTTACTAAATAACCAATGAATCACTGAAGAAATCAAAGAGGAAATCAAAAAAATACCTAGAGACAAATGACAACAAAAACACGATGACCCAAAACCAATGGGATGCAGCAGAAGCAGTTCTAAGAGGGTAGTTTATAGCAGTACAATTTTACCTCAAGAAACAAGAAAAATCTCAAATAAACAACCTAACCTTACACCTAAAGCAACTAGAGAAAGAAGAACAAACAAAACCCAAAGTTAGTAGAAGGAAAGAAATCATAAAGCTCAGAACAGGAATAAATGAAATAGAGACAAAGAAAACAATAGCATAAATCAATGACCCTAAAAGCTGGTTCTTTGAGAAGTTAAAAAAAAAATGATAAACCTTTAGCCAGACTCTTCAAGAAAAAAAGGGAGAGGACTCAAATCAATAAAATTAGAAATGAAAAAGAAGTTACAGTGGACGCCACAGAAATACAAAGGATCATAAAAGACTACCACCAGCAACTCTACATCAATAAAATGGACAACCTAGAAGAAATGGACAAATTCCTAGAAAGATATAACCTTCCAAGACTGAACCAGGGAGAAACAGAAAATATGAACAGACCAATCACAAGTACTAAAATTGAAATTGTGATTAAAAAATTCCCAACAAACAAAAGTCCAGGATCAGATGGCTTCACAGGCAAATTCTATCAAACGTTTAGAGAAAGCTTAACACCCACCCTTCTGAAACTGTTCCAAAAAATTGCAGAGGAAGGAAAACTCCCAAACTCATTGTATGAGGTCACTATCACCTTAATACCAAAACCAGATAAAGATAGCACAAAAAAAGAAAATTACAGGCCAATATCACTGAGGAATATAGACACAAAAATCCTCAACAAAATACTAGCAATCAGAATCCAACAATACATTAAAAGGATCATACACCATGATCAAGTGGTATTTATCCCAGCAATGCAAGGATTTTTCAATATCTGCAAATCAATTAGTGTGATACACCACATTAACAAATTAGAAGAATAAAAAACATATGATCATCTCAATAGATGCAGAGAAAGCTTTTGACATAATTCAACACTGATTTATGAAAAAAACTCTCCAGAACGTGGGCACAGAGAAAATATACCTCAACATATAAAGGCTATATATGACAAACCTATAGCTAACATCACACTCAACAGAGAAAAGCTGAAAACATTTCCTCTAAGATCAGGAGCAAGGAGAAAGAGAAGAATGTCCACTCTAGCCACTTTTATTCAACATCGTTTTGGAAGTCCTAGCTACAACAATCAGAGAAGAAGGAGGAATAAAAGGAATTCAGATTGGAAAAGAAGAAGTAAAACTGTCACTGTTGGCAGTCAACATGATACTATATGTAGAAAATCCTAAAGATGCTACCAGAAAACTACTACAGCTCATCAATGAATTAGGTAAAGTTGCAGGTTATGAAATTAAAACACATAAATCTCTTGCATTTCTATACACTAACAACAAAAGATTAGAAAGAGAAATTAAAGAAACCATCCCATTTACTATCATGTAAAAAAGAATAAAATACCTAGGAATAAACCTACCTAAGGAGACAAAAGACCTGTATTCTGAAAAGTATAAAATGCTGATGAAAGAAATTGAAGACAACACGAAAGATAAAAAAATATACCATGTTCTTGGATTGAAAGAATCAGTATTGCCAAAATGACTACACTACCCAAAGCAATCTACAGATTCAATGCAATCCCTATCAAATTACCAATGGCATTTTTCACAGAACTAGAACAAAGAAATCTTAAAATTTGTATGGAGACACAAAAGACCCCGAATAGCCAAAGCAATATTGAGAAATAAAAATGGACCTGGGGGAATCAGGCTCCCTGACTTCAGACTATACTACAAAGCTATAGTCATCAAAACAGTTTGGTACTGGCACAAAAATAGAAATATAGGTCTATGGAACAGGATAGAAAGCCCAGAAATTAACCCACACATCTATGGTTAATTAATCTACGAAAAAGGAGACAAGACTATATAATGGAGGAAAGACAGTCTCTTCAATAAATGGTGCTGGGAAAACTGGACAGTTACATGTAAAAAAATGAAATTAGAACACTCTTTGAAACCATACACAAAAATAAACTCAAAATGGATGAAAGACCTAAATGTAAGACCAGACACAATAAAACTCTTAGAGGAAAACATAGGCAGAACATTCTCTGACATAAATTACAGCAATATCATTTTTAATCCATCTCCCAGGATAATGAAATAAAAATAAACAAATTGGAACTAATTAACCTCAAAAGCTTTTGCACAGCAAAGGAAACCATAAACAAAATGAACAAACCCAGAGAGTGGGAGAAAATATTTGCAAACAATGCAACCTAAAAGGGATTAGTCTCCAAAATTTACAAATAGTTCATGCAGCTTAATATCAAAAAAAAAAAATCTACCCGATTAAAAAATGGGCAGAAGACCTAAATAAACATTTCTCCAAAGAAGACATACACATGGCCAAGAGGCATGTGAAAAGATGTTCAACATCGTTAATTATTAGAGAAATGCAAATCAAAACTACAATGAGATATCACCAGACACCAGTCAGAATGGCTATCATCAAAAAGCCCACAAAGAGTAAATGCTGAAGAGGGTATGGAGAGAAGGGAACCCTCCTACACTGTTGGTGGGAATCTAAATTGGTACAGCCACTATGGAGAATAGTATGGAGGTTCCGTAAAAAACTAAAACACAGAGCTACCACATGATCCCGCAATCCCACTCCTGGGCATATATTTGGAGAAAAACATGGTCTGAAATAATACATGACCCCCAATGTTCACTGCAGCACTGTTTAGAATAGCCAAGACATGGAAGCAACCTAAATATCCATCGACAGATTAATGGATAAAGAAGATGTGGTACATATATACAATGGAATGTTACTCAGCCATTAGAAAGAATGAAATAATGCCATTTGCAGTAACATGGATGGACCTAGTGATTGTCATACTGAGTGAAATAAATCAGACGAAGACAAACATCGTATGATATCACTTATGATGCATGCGGAATCTAACGAAAGGGTACAAATGAACTTATCTACAAAACAGAAATAGAGTTACAGATATAGAAAACAAACTTATGGTTACCGCGGATAAGAGGGGGAGGGATAAATTGGGAGATTGGTATTGACATATACACACTACTATATATAAAAGAGATAACTAAGAAGGACCTACTGTATAGCACAGGGAACTCTACTCAATACTCTGTAATGGCCTCTATGGGAAAAGAATCTAAAAAAGAGTGCATACATATATATGTATCACTGATTCACTTTGCTGTACACCTGAAACTAACACAACACTGTAAATCAACTATACTCCAATAAAAATTTAAGTAAATAAATAAATCAAGTCCTTATAGGTATTATTTAATTTAATCCTAAAAATAACTCTATGAGGCAGATGCTATTATTCCTGCATAGATGAGATGAGCAAGGCCCTAAGACGTTAAGATAGACAGTGGAGAACTGGGAAGCCCAGGCACTCTGACTCTTTATCTTGTTCCAGTGCCTTTTGTCTCTCTCACCACAGATCCACTTCCCAGTCTTCCCCACCCTGCTGGGACCCTGGAAAGCTGACTTGGAGTATGGACTCCAGTGAAGATTTCTCTTTCCCTCCAGCTTCTGGTTAAGTTCAGCAAATAAAAGAAGGCAGAAGAGGGATATCTGCATATTTATTACTCTGGTTTCCTCCTTGTAAGGTGGCTGCTGGCATCAGGCCTTCCTCTATCAAAGGTTACAACTTCTGTTAGGTGCCATATCCTCTTTGAGTTCTGGTAACTATTCTCCTGACGTCATTACTCTGGAAATCCTAGGTATTCCACTAGCCCTTTAAAGGACGATTGCACCTAGGGTGCTTTCACAAACTTCAGAGTGAGTGCCTTCTTAAAGTTTATGCCCTCAGTCCCTTGCCTCATCCCTGGTACCCAACTATCTAGTGTACCATCTGTTTTCTGCTGGAAAGAAAACCTTACACCTAAAGCAACTAGAGGACTACATGTTCTAACCATGATCTATTGCTCTCCATTGCCTCCTCAAATGCTCAGAAATAGTAAATGAAATGGTCCTTCAAGATGATGACCCCAGGGTCAAGGCTAAAAGGCTCAATCTAGAAGCAACACATTTTTTAAATAAAATAAATGGGAAAAAAAGAAGTATTTGAAAAGTTGATTTTCATGACAAAATTACTGGTCTATTCTTGAATGGTTTGAAAATTGTTTCTATAGTATGCCCTGATGTATTTTTTGAACAAAGGTTACTGTTGGATTCAAAGCAACATAGGAGCCATCACTGACAAATATTTATACCACTAAAATAAGCTTCCATGTCCATGGAAATCATCTCGGAGTTTGTAACAGGCTAATCATCAAGCAAACTGCATACAAATTCTACCTCAGTAGCTCTGAGGTAGGATCCTGAAATCAACATTTCAATAGGCATTCCAGATGATTCCAACGCACATGATCCATGGATTACACCTAGAGATGGAACTAGGCTGTTACTCTATTGAAGCTTCATAGAATTGGCATATTTTTTGCTGATTCCATGATATTTTTTATACTTTCTCAATTATCCATACCATCACCAGGTGCAACTAGGTTCACTTGATAGAAGCCATGGAAATGGCAACTGGTGGCCAGAAGATACAAATATTCTGAAGTGTAGTGGAAGATCTCACCAACCCACATGTCCAGTGGAGAATAAAACAAAACAGAACAACAAAAACAACACACTACTACAATATTAGTGAATAAGAAAGACTCATGGGTAAAGATTCATAATAAAGATAAAGATTCATAATAAAGATTCTTTATTAATTCGTAGAATTTAAGGTGCCATGACAGCTCAGTGGATGAAGCTATTTTTAGGTAGGCTGCCTTTATACTGTCACACAAATCATATTTCAGATTTGTCAAGTTCACTCTGAGTATAGCATCTTACTAGCACTAAAGTTAGACAAATCTTTAAAAGCACCAAATTTCTATCCTCAAGCTATAGTAATTTAAGATGATAGAGATGAAAATAAATGCTATGAAACATATGACACAAATTACTATTCTTCCTTTATATACTCTTTTCCAATCACATTCATTACAATGACATTTATCATCTACTTAATTCAAAATATTTCCTATACTTCAATGAAAGAATTAAAAATAAATAATAAATAAAATATTTATCTTTGCAACTACATACTTTCCATAAATAACACACAAGAGAACTCTGAGTATAAATTCCTTTGTTTTGAATGATGGTTTGCTTCTTTTGGTAACATATGCTCAAATAATAAAGCTTTATCTGTCCTACGAGAATCTTTCTTGTAGTTGTTTTCTATTTTGTGTGAGGAAATTTGCAAGCTGAATGCTACATTAACATACATTTAATGTGACAATGAGATGACATGTAAAACACTGACTGCCCCTTCCCTTCCAAATATTTAAATAGAAAAATCTATTCAAATTACAACTCTCAGGTTTTCTGGCAAATGACATCATGCAGCAATTTAAGGGTAGACTTGGTGAAGCAACGATACAGCTTTATCATCTCACTTTTCTCTCAGTATAAGCATACCAGGTTCTGCAGCTGAAAGTTTCGAGTGATTCTGAGTCCAATTTTTTTTTTCAGTAAAGAAAATAACAGTGGAATTATGATGATTTGAAGCTACAACAAATAATGTCTATCTTGTAGAGCCCTGGTCTGTACCACCCGACTTTCAGAAACAACCATTTCATAAAAGCCCCATCTACTTTTGTTTTAATTCACAATTATTGAAATTTTAATAAGGATTTTGCAGCAATATCAGGCATCACATGATGCCAGGGATGAATTATAACTTTATTGCAGCCCACACTGACAGCCAACTCATAAAAATGAATGACATTTTATATCATAACA
This sequence comes from Grampus griseus, assembly GCF_964374135.1. NCBI lineage: Eukaryota > Metazoa > Chordata > Mammalia > Artiodactyla > Delphinidae > Grampus > Grampus griseus. Next base: position 90,020,149 of record NC_139018.1, read on the forward strand.
TCTCATAGGCCATTCAGAATGTTAATAGCTTACTTCATCTTTCTTTAGCATAATGAGGCAGACAGTATAACAATATTCAATGTGAAAATGAAGATTAAGAAAATTTGAATTGAGGCAGGAAAGCAACATTTAACAGGATTCAGACAACATTCAGATTAAAAGTTTCAATTAAAACACCGTTAGCAAGATTTTTTATCACAAAAGCAAAGCTTTGCCACCAAGACCAATCACTATTTTGAAGAATATTTATCTGTAGACACACTTAGTTCTTCAACCTCTATTTCTAAAATGTTCCAAAGTTTCTTACCCAGTTCAGCAATGCAAGATTCATTGGCTCAGATAGAACTATAAAAGGTCATTAAATTAAAATACTTGCAAAAGACACCTTATAGACACATAACCAAAATAATATTTCTCTTTGTGAAAACCATTCTTTAATCAAATAGCCTTAAACTTCTACACATTTTAAAATTCTGTAGTTTACCTTTGGATTGAGATTAATCAAAAGACAGTTGAGGGTATGTGAATTTTTAAAAAAATGTATATATGATTTATAAATATAAATTTATATAAATACAAAATATTATATAATAATACATTATAATATTATATATATTATGTATTTTCTACTTCCATATATATGGAATTAAAAATACAAAAACCATGAAGAATGAATGAAACAAAGTGAGTTGTCTGTATCTTTGTACAGAATTGAGAAATTCATTTTTATCATCTTTCTATGAATTTGAAGTATCAATACAGAACATTTTTACTTAGTTGGGGTGCCCAAACTGCCAGAATGAAGCAGACAGAGAAAGCAGTCAAGGCTAGCCACAGATGGGGATAAATGGGTTTCGCATTCTGAAGCTGAATACAAATTGAGGAAGGTAAGAGTGTTAGGGACAGATTAGCTGTGTCTAATAGACTTCTAATGCCAATAATATAATAAGTAAAGAGAATGATAATGTGTTATTTTTGAGTGTTGTCATATTGCTTGTGTGGCTTATTTATGATGTCAGAAGAAACCAAGATACTAGAAAATACAATAATATTATTTCACATTTTAAAACTAAGATTATCATCTAATTAAATTTGTTCCTCATTTTTCAAGGTGTTAGAATAGTATCAATTCCCTTTAATGAGTGCTATGTCATCGTTAGTTATTTGAGATTTTCCAGAAACTTGTCTATTTAGTAACATTACTTAAAATTTTTTTCATTCTTCTTATTTGGATGGATTTTTTCTTTCTTGTTCAGATGACTGCAGTGTTTCTTGACCAATTATTTAAAATTTTCTGACTTATGCTAACTGCACATTTGTTTTCATGTATTACCTAACTGTAAGAAATCTTCAGAAAACAGTTTGCATTTTCATTCAGTGATTCAATTACCATGAACTCTTAGGGGTAATTAAAAATTTTATGATGGTACTATTACATAGCTACTTTTAAATAGATTTAACACTTTGTTGAATTCTTCGAATTTAACACATTATGTTTTTTCTTGGAAAATCTCCCTATACCCATCCATTGTATTTAATATTTATTCCATTAATGCATTATAAAGTCTTTTATGTGTAACTTCTGACCATGAATAAAAGGAATAATTGCTTCCATTTTCTTTCCTTTTCATTATTGCCCTAGCTTCACATACTATGATACACATTGTATTTTGGATCCTAATCTTAGGAAATCAAAGTCCATCCTTCCTTTTTAGAGATGGTGACCTCTAAACTTTATCTTTTTATACAGTACTTTTGTTTTTTGTTTGTTTTGTTATGTTCTAAATGTGATGGGTTTACTTTATTTTACTCTGATGCAAAACCAAAGAGTCCACTACCACACAGAGGCCAATATATTACAAGGTCATGAAAAAGTGGTGTGGGACATGCAGGACGTGATGGACAACTGGAGGGTTGGGTCACCTCCTTTGTTACATGACACTGCACCGTCTCTGAGGAAAACATTTAAAACAACACTACAGAACTGAACTGAAATGTGGCACAAACATGACAACTTCCGGGCATGCCTTCAAGCACCTCCCTTAGGATGGGCTCAATATCTAGCCCTCAGTGTGGGGAGGATTATATTTCTTTGGAAGAATAAAAGTTCACACTTTTGAAATTTCACAGAATTTTAAGCCAAAACATAGTGGGTTCATTTCTCTTCACCTCCAGGGACAAAGCTGATGCTTTACTCAAAACCACATTAAGCTTCTAGCTCAAATCCCAGCCCGACCTTGTGCCCTCCTGCATTAAAGTTCTTTCCATTGATTATTGCTGACACAGTCGGTTTCACTCCTGGTCGGAAAGGGTCTGAGAATAACCCAGTCCAATCAGACTGGCATTATTTACTTTAGCAGACAGAGAAGTTCTACAACCCAGCTTGTACTTAGCAGCAATGCCAAAATGGCTGTTGGTACTGCTGGCCATCCACGCGAGGTTTATCGATATTTCAATCTTCTCGTTCACTTTCTGGTAGATTGACCCTCCAAATTCAGTGTCATCGTTCACCTGAGTGTGCAGCTGGAAGTCTGCGGCCTTGTAACCCAGGGAAAAATTATTCTGAGACAGTTTGGATTTGGCTGTGTCAAAACTCACCTGATGGCCAGCAAGCCAACCTTCAAAGGCCAACACAGCCCAGCCAAAGATGGTTGGTTCCGAAAAATCTATGTCAAAGTTACTGCCAAGACTGAAACAATCCCATTTATAGGAGGCCTTCAATTTCCCACTCTTCTTTCCTGTGTTCAGTACAAATATGGTATCAAAAGAGTCAATTTCAAGCCTTCAGCCAACTTATTCTCCAAAGAGATTTCTGTCCCAAGAGTACTGTCTATGTTCTACCTTTGAGTGAAGGTCAGTCCATAGTTACAGATCTTGTATTCGGTCTCTAGGTTGCCTGATCCTTTCCCTTATCAGTGTAAGCATGACCAGATGTAGAAAATTCCACTCCACTACATGACTTGATTCTCAGATCTATTTTGACCATGCCAAACCCATACCCTTTGTTGAAGATGTCCTTGGCAGCCTTTCCTAGGTCACAGTAAGTCAGTGTGTTATACATATCTCTGACCGGAGGTCCTGTCCACTCCGTCAGGAGGGCCTGTCCACTCCCTATACAGTAAGTTTTAAGTGATATCTACTGTTGTTAAAGAATATATCTTTGAAATCAATGCAATTTACTGTTCACTCTCACAAGGACAATGACAACATATATTTTCCAAAGTTTTAAAATGAGAGACATCAGCCTCCTTTGCCGGCCCTAGTTGTCCTTGTTGATACCTGAATAAGTAACTTAATATTTTTGAACATTAACTTGTCTCAGACATAAAATGGGTATATCCTTTTTGTTTTACTTTGGTAAATAAGTAGGCTAGATTGACCTATTTTCCCCTCTTTTCTTTCTTGTCAAATTGGAGCAGTTTTAAAAATTGCTAAATTTCAAAAGAGTAAAATAACTTTCAGGAATGCTGTGGATCAAATCAAGGAGGGAAGATGCAAAGAAGGGGCAGTGCAACCATTTAAGTAAAACAGTCAGAAATAATGACTTAGATGTCAAGTTTGGCCCAGGAAAGCACACAATATGGTGGCTAAAGAATGGGTTTTAGAGTCATACTAACATAGATCTGAATCAAATTTACATTGTGGCCTTTTTTTAATATGAATTTATTTATTTATTTATTTATTTACTTATTTATTTTTGGCTGAGTTGGGTCTATGTTGCTGCACGTGGGCTTTCTCTAGTTGCAGCGAGTGGGGGCTACTGCTCGTTGTGGTGTGCAGGCTTCTCATTGAGGTGGCTTCTCTTGTTGCGGAGCACAGGCTCTAGGTGTGTGGGCTTCAGTAGTTGTGGCTCACGGGCTCTAGAGCGCAGCTGTGGTACACGGGCTTATTTGCTCTGCAGCATGTGGAATCTTCCCGGACAAGGGCTTGAACCCGTGTCCCCTGCATTGACAGACGGATTCTTAACCACAGCGCCACCAGGGAAGCCCTACATTGTCGCTTTTGACACATTACCTCTTACCTCCTTGTGTCTGGTTTGTTTTGTTTTGTTTTGATAAATAAAATAGGAATAATAAAACCTGCTTCTGAATGCGGGTATAAGAATTAAATAAAATCATGGAGGTGAAGCGATCAGCACAGTACCTAGCAAATAACTATTTGTATTTTTATGTACTAGCCTCCATTTATTTGAGACTTAATGACAAGATGGCATGAAACAAAGAAAACCTACCCTGGCAGTATAACTCAAAAGTGACCTTTCTGTTTCAGATATTTTAGTAAAGTTTTGCACCATATTTGAGACTACATTTATGTAAAATTCAAGCAGCTCCTCTAAGAAATAGCTCAAACCAACCCTTGTGAAAAATGCCCCTTTCTGGATGAAACTGCTTTTGAAGATGATGAATGTAAAACTGTCTAGGTGTGCAAATCTAGATGTGCAGTTTTCTAACGCAGCTATAGAATTAATCTGATAAAATAACATTATAAATCACTGCAAATGTACACTGTGTGGCTTCTAAAAATTAAATTGGTATTCTTGTTTGAGTTGTGAAAATTATGTATTATGGCTTAGATTGTGTCAAGTAAACAGTTCTGGTGGAGTAGAGGAAAGAAAGACATAAATCAAATCTTTCTGACTAATGATTTAAATAAAGGGATAATTTGATTTAATTCGTATCTCACTGATCCTAACTCTAGTCAACTTCTGATTAGCTGTGAGTGGAGATACATAAGGCAAACAATTCAAATAGTTTAGGAACTGATGTGGCAAGTGATGTTATGTCAGTCAAAGAACCTCTAGCCTCTGCTCAATGAAAAGAGATTGGCTACTCACTGGAAATCATGAGCTAACTTAAGTGGTATTCAAGAGATATATCCATAGGTAATGACAAATCAGACTTATCATATGGATGAGTGAGTCATAGACAGTATTATGGAAAGAAGATAGCTTGGTTAACTTAAGAAATAAAAATGAAAAGAAAAAGAAAAGAAAGACCAAAGAACTCACAGATATATAATCTAGACAAAACTCTCTGGCAGCACCCTGGCTGGCCAAACTCATTGGCATTAGATCCAGCCCAAATTTAGCTTGAACCTCTATACAGTCACTTATTAGCTGTGCTATGTTTAGCAAGTCGCTTAACATCTCTGAGCCTTGTCTTGGTCATCAGTAAATAAGAATAACAACACTTCATCCGCATTGTTGTAAAAAGTATTCAGATAAAATATGCGAAGCGTATTAGCAAAAAAGTAAGTACTCCATAAATGGTAGCTATTCTTACAAATTGATGATGGTGATGACTACCTCTTGCCTACAAATTGCCCATTTTTGAGAGCCCTTAAGATTCTTTTCTGTCGAGAGGCTGCCCTTTATGTTTGTTTTAACTGGATCTCACTTATGTATAAATGAGTGGAAGTAGAAAATAATATAATTTGAATTTATACAATTTTGTATGCCCACCCCTACCCCAGTCCCCACTTTGGTTGGTATTATGAAAAGATAGGAAGCTGATGCAGAAGCCGTCGCATTTATTCTAATCAAGCCTGGTCAAGAATGGAGAAACCAAACCTCATTGGTTATCTTCTAAAAAATTACAGAATTAAATGAAAACAGTTATACATGACAAGGTTTTACCAGTTTATAATTACAAAGCAAGGTCATATTATTTGGTAGTCCTGAAATTACAACAACTCAGAATCCCATCCCACTACTCTGCAGCGGTTTGTTCTTTAGTCTTACTTCCCCAAATACTTTCTAGATACCTCAGAGTAGGCTTATACATTCTACATACCTGTTATGATGCCCCTTACAGCTCAACCATCCATTTGGCTGGCTCCACTGCTGACCACCTCCCCAGTTCTTGAAGCACTTACGTATGTGCTAGAACATCTGGGATGACTTTGTTCTGTATGAGAGACAAACACTTTCCTTAATTCTCAACAGTGACAGCTGAGACAATGCTGCAATACTTAAACAAGATTTACAAAAGTTCAAGAATAAAAGAAGAAATATTAGTGCAGTGCAGATAGTGAAGTGCTGCTAGATGTGACCAGGACACAAACACACAAATTTAAACCCAGGCCCATTCTTAACAGTTTCCAATAGGCTGTCACCTGCCTGGTTTCCTGAGTGCAGCCCTGAAGCACAAAGTGAATTACTTTTTGCAAAATGTCATATTCTTTTCTAACTGCCCTTATTCCAAGGGCAATAACCACAAAATTCAGAGAGGAAAACACCTCATGGCCAGAGCCCCAGATCATCTTTCCAGTCCTCATTTCTTGTCTCCTCTTGAAAGAAAGATTTATGCTCAGTATTTCCAAAGCTCTCAGAGGACACCCATCTCCACGTCCTGAGGTGAACCTACTTGATGAGTATCCATGGAATAATTCCAGCACGTACAATTGCAGGATATTGTATCCTAAAGCTGGGTACTCAGACAATTCTAGGACACCGGCTGACTGGTCCACGTTGAGCTTCTGTTACCCAGTCCAATCTCCTTTTTACTATTTTTCCACTGCTATGGGGTGAAAATCAGGCTTGCGTATCTTTTTTTTTTTTTGTGTGTGCAATCTCTGTGGCACCTGTTGCCAATCTAATAAAAGACTTGTTGTACGAGATAAAATACAAACATTCCCGCCAAGATTAAGTGAAAATGTTCAGAGACGGTAAAATCTAAATCCTTACATAAAAAAGAAACCATCAGCTGACCACAAAGCAGAATATATGCATAGTCAGACTCCCATTCATATGCACTAACCAGAATACTTGTCTTCCTGGTCTTAAAATTTCTATTCACGGTTTCTCACTTTTAACACTGATTTTTAGGAGGAAAGTTTCCATTTCTTTTGAAATCCAGGGATAATCTGTCAACATTTCTTAATAATCTACATTAAAACTTTTGACATTCACTAACACCAAAAAAGTTTGTTAAAAATAAAGGAATTCTTTTTTAAGTTAATTCATGCTTTTCTCAGGGATAATTGGTGGATACTTGCTTTACATTTACATAATTAAATGACCACAGTTTTGCAATTTTTTCATTAAAAAGGAAATCCTCAAAGGTAAATTCATGTTACAACCTCTTTAAGACAGAAAACTGCCCAGAGCTTTGAAATTACTGTCTTCCATGAAGGTTTCAGGAATTTAAAAAGAAAGTAATATGCTTTTAAGAGTCTTCATAAAAATATGATATTCATTACAATCATTTGCTTTTCAAAGGGTAGAACCTTTGAAATGGCATAGCCTCCAGGTAGCTGCACTCCACAAGCTCATGGCTTACCCCAAACTAAGTATTCTTAACAGAAGTGGAAAACAGGGTCTTTTACTTGCTGCAAACTGGGGAACGCAGTCCTACTCCAGCACTAAGGGCTTGAGAACAGAGCATTAGTGTGATCATGCTCCACTTTCTCTTATCTGTCCCTAGAGCAGACACAACTTGCAAAATCTTATGCAGTGGCTTTGAATCAGGAAAGCAGAGGTGTAACTGTGGTATCATTTATGTTACTGGGGATCACTTTAACTTCTTATTTCCCCAAAGCCAGAGATTACTCTTTTGGGCTCTTACTTGTAATGAAGTCTATTTATTAATTATGTCAATTTATAATTGTTCTGTTAAGTGGTTTATCAATACTCAATCTTGTGTTGTTTGGGAATCAAAATGATTAGCTTTTTTAAAAGTCAAATTCTGAGTCATATTTAGATATTAACCCAGAGTTCACAACTAGAGACAGATGATGAGAGAAGACTAATAGGGAGAATCCAATTTACCAGCTAACTGTCATAGATATTCACCATTACAATAAATGTGAGGTACAAGAAGAAAAGCCTCACTGAAAACAACCAAATGTACATCAAGAGAAGAATAAGCAAATAGTAGTATATTCATACAATGGAATACTGTGTGGCAATAAAAAAGAACAAAGTACCTATAACACAGAAATATAGATGAATTTCAAAAACATATAGAGCGAAAGAAGTCAGACACAAAGGACTACATATGCTGTGGTTCCAATTACATGAAGTTCAAGAACTGGCAGAACTAACCTTATACCTTCTATAACCTTGGTTATAGAAATCCAATCACTGCTTGCCTTAGGTTGGGGGAATAGTGACTGGAAAGGGGCATGAGGGAATTTAATGAGATAGTGGAAATATTTCATGTCCTGATTAAGGTCCTAGCTAAGTAGGCATATACATTTTAGACATATTTCAGTCTATGAATGTAATACCTCAAAAAATAAAATAAAACTGAGGAGAGGTAAATAAGAGAAAAAATTTTCCATGCTAATCTAAAGAGGAGGTTTGCCTCCAAAAAAGAAGCCTGGGAGAGGTTTGATTTAAGCTAGAACAAAAATAAGGCTTGTGAGGAAAGAACAGATATCAGGGGAAAAAAAGGTTTCTCTAGGGATCAAAAAAGCAGAAATAGATAAAAATGATTGTGGTTCTTGTGAATTCAGTGTATAGCAAAGTATTTTTATGAATCTATTTACAGAACTTAGCATGATGTGGTTTTCCAATCTGGCATAATGATTTTCAATCCTAAATCTCTTCTGCTCTAACTACTGGATCTACTGTAATATTTAAACAAGTGCAAGAATAAGTAAAAAAAATCATAAGAAGGAAGAAAGAAAGAAAGAAAGAAAGAAAGAAAGAAAGAAAGAAAGAAAGAAAGAAAGAAAGAGAGAGAGAGAGAAAGAAAGAAAGGAAGGAAGGAAGAAAGAAAGAAAGAAAGGAAGAAAAAGAAAGGAGGGAGAGAGGAAGAAAGGAAGAAAGGAGGGAGGGAGAAGGAAGGAAGGAAGAAAGAAAGGAAGAAAGAAAGAAAAAGAAATCTCCCTTGAAATACTCACTAAAATCTGAATTTGCAAACTGTACCAGTCAGGGTACTGGGGAAAAAATACATGATACACTTAAATGGGGATATTTGAATAGAGTAGAATGAATAAGCTATTTAAAACTTGTGGGTAGATACACCAAAAGGGATAATGCTGTATGTGTCCTGTAGCTGGTACTGTCTCTAGGCCTAAAGGGGCAGAGAGTAACAGACTTATCAAAACCTGGAGACAAAATGTCTGTGTGAACAGAGCCACCTTGAAGAACACTGATTTTCTTTTGAGGAAGACTCATCCTGTGACCACCCAGAAGGGAGAGAGATCTTTTATCTCCTTCCTTGCTCACCACTGATAACGATAACTGATAACCCAACTGGAAGCCAGAAGATAGGTGACCACATCAAGATGCTCCATATCAAGAGATTCCTAAGCCACAGGAATACATGAGGAAAAATGGAGCACATCCACACACTCCATCTGCTTCATTCTAATCCATTCACGACATGATCTGAAAGTGGAAGTGGGCTGGAAAATTGTGAGGTAGTCTACTTAGTATCACAGTGTTGTCTTTCTTATATGTAATTCACACAAACATGTAGAGTTTCTCTATTATAATTTTAAAAACAGAATCAGAATACCTGAGAGTGAAGTTGGCTGAATTATACAACTAGCTTAGAGGTAACCACCAAAGAAGCAAAATAAATTTTAACTTTCATGTGTTATAATTTCTCCAGCGATACTTTAATACAACTATGTCAAACACTACTATCTTTCAACCATTGTTGGACCACTCATAATTCAAATCCTACATTAACATCTGTCAAAAGGATAAAGCTGGGGACCCCTAGACTACAAGGGAGGGAGGAGAACAGTAGTATAGAATGTGTCATTGTTATTTTTTCCATGTACTATTATTATACCTGTGCACAGACCTCACAGATAACACCAAAGAGAATAAATACATATATTATTTTGAGGAGAAAACACTCCAAATACTCTATCATTTTTTAAGAAATATAGCATGTTCTTTTTACAGATCACATGTTCTGATTATATGTGTTTGATTTTTATGGGTCTGTGCCAGTTTATTATGAAAATATATATGTATGTTTTATACATACATAAAACATATATAGAGGGGAAAAGAGAGACAGAAAGACAGAGAATGAATGAAGAGAGAGATGAGAGAATGTAAATCTCCTGGACAACTCTAGTCATTAGGACCATCCATGGGTCAGCTCCATGGAACAAAAATGTAAAACAAGATTAGTTGAAACAAGGTAGTTTATATCTCCTTCACATTAAGCCCACACTGGTATGGCAGCCTGCTTCACAGAGTAATAAGAAACCAGATACTGCGATGGAGTTCTAGCCATGCTGCAAGGATCCAACCTTTTTTCCGTGTTCCCCAAGAATGCTGCACCACCACATCCTTATTATAGCCAGAAAGAAAGAGAACATGGAAAGAAAAAGACACGCTTGTTCCTTTCAAAGGCATAAATGTGAAATTCCCATATCTCCTTCACTCTCTCATCCTTCTGGCCAAAACTTATTCACAGGGTCACACCTTTTTGCAAGGGAGGCAAGAAAATATAGTCTTTTTGGGGGGTGGCCACAAACTGAACTACAAAAGAGGAAAACATGGATACTGAGGACAAGGAGCCAAAGTCACCTGGGGTGACTCAGCAGGTATTTGTCATGAAAATTGGTTCCTTGGTATTAGAAAGGAATGTCACAAGGGATTCATTCCCATGTTTACCTAAATATACCCCACAAGAATTGTTGACAAAGTGCCAGATTATTCAGTGCTCAACTTACACATAAACACGCAAATTAAGGTTAAACATCATATGGGTGCAAGATAAAATACTATGAACCAGAGAAGGAAATTATAAAGGAAAATCATTAGTGTGGACAAGACAAGCTAGGATAGAAAAAAGAAAGGAAGACAGAAATAAAGAGTAGGGAGAGCGGACAACACAATGATTAACGAATGCAATCAAGCACTGCAGTATGGAAATGGGTATGATTTTATAAGTATCTTTTTTGTTTTTATTAAGGAAAGAGAAAAACATGAAAGCCAATGAAATGTACATGAATAAGTCTTTTACTATTGTGTGCAGCTAGGGATCAGTTATGCTAGAGACTCTGAAAGATATAAAACATGCCTATAATTTTGACCTTATAACTGTCTCCCTGAGGAATGAGAAAACTGTGTACTTTACTTATGATTTCCTGATTTTATTTACTGATTGAGGGTTGTACCTGGAAGCATCAACTTTCTGGCATTTCTTGCTTGCCAGGACGAATGCCCAGAAAATGCCCTCAGGCAGAAGGTGTTGAAGTAGAAAGCTTTTTGGAATATATAGGAACTGTCAACTGAAGGGGCAGGTGATTTCCAGGATGGCCTTAAGAGGCATGAGTGGAGGATGAACAGCATCTGTTACAGGAAGTGACCAAGATATACAAGATGTCTGCTCTTATGGTTCTTATAATGCATGAGAGCTGATGTACAATAAACAAGTAAAAAAATACATGGATAAGGTAATTCCTGAGAACAAAAGAAATATGCTATACAAATAAAAAAGAATCATATGACAAAGAATGACTGGAGGATAGAATGAGAGAAAGAAAAGGGAACAAGGAGAAGCCAGATTAGGTATAGGTATCAAAGAAACTTTCTCTGAGAAGGAGGAATTTGAAATATGTTCTGCAAAAATCTGGAAACAGAACATTCCAAACAAAGCAAAATACAAGAACAAAGACTCCCAGGTAGAATCAATCTTGGCATGCTCAACAGTCAGAGAAAAGGGAGCAGAGTGAGGAGGTAGGGAGTGATAGGAGATGACATTGGAGAGGGGGTCAGATTACATGGATCCATAGATCATTGTAAGTATAAAAATGTTATATCTCATTTACATTTTTAAAATATCACTTCGGTTACTCTGTAGAATATGGATTTTATGGGGGCAAGAAGGGAGTTATCACAATAAGTAGTCCAGACGAGACATGATGTTTGCTTAGACTAGACTGGTGGCACTGGAGGTGGAAAGAGGCAAGCAGATCAAGATACATTTTGGATCTTCAGTTCACTGAAGGTGTGGATAGACTGGAGTATAGAAGGTAAATGATATTCTACTCTTCATCACTGAAAGAGAGAAATATAGGGGGGGAAATGGAGTGTTGGGAGTTCAGTAGACTTAGCTCTTGACTTGACTTTGAACCTATCTAGTTGTTTCATCTTAGCTCAGCCAAACAGCTATTTTAGGCTTCTGCTTCTTCATTTCTGAAGTGGTATCAATAATAGCATCCCTATGACAGAGTTTCTAAACTTAAAAACTATAGGGATAAAAGAGACTTGACAATTTCTATATGTGCTATATAAATTTAAGGTATTATTAGGGATGTCTTAAGTTGCTTTTAAAAAATTCCATGCTGTTACTTGCTGCTCTTTTATAACCTTTTATTTATGATAATTAATGTGATTAGTGTGCTAATTTTCTACAGCTGTGCCCTGGGGCAATCGTGCAACAGCTGTAATTTTAAAAATTGGGCAAATAAGTAAATGTCAACCTGTAATAAAATCCAAATGAGTCCCTGATGAATGTTGATGGTGATGGGTAATTTCCCTGATAAAATATTGTAACTGCCCAGTTACCTTGGAATAGCTGATTTCTCAAAGCAATTACCTTGTTCTGCATAGTGAAGTGTCATCAGAGGGAATTTTAACACATAATGGTGATTTTTAATTTGCTAATTTAAATATCATATTTATCAATGAAATAATAGCATTTTAATTCAGATTAGGTCCAAAGAGAGAAGTGCATATTACATAACTATAGAGTGCACTGTTATACAATGATAAGGCCCTCCCTTGGTCCCTTCCAGATGATTAGCACTGCTATGACTCTACAATGGAGTTATAAGTAACTGGTGCAGTACAAGAGGCCTGCTCATTTCTTACCTGTTTTTAACTATCATTTATTTTTTAAAAATCTTTCCTCCTGATAAGGAAAAAATCTTATTGAAGAAAGAGCTAAAAAGCAATTGGATACAGCCTCCCACCTGGAACCTGACCAAATCTTAAGTCTAAGACATATTTAAGCAGTCAATCTCTAACTCTCTGTTTTCTGAGAGTCATATGTTAGATTTCATAAGATCCGCAAGCAAACTATAGAATCATACTGACAGTATGGAGTTCTAACATTTGTCATGATAGTGTTCACTACTCATCAAATTTTTCACTTTTGGTTAGCTTTCTGTTTTGCTTTTCACAGCATAATTCTCACAGAAACCATCAGTTCAAGAAATCCAGGAAAAAAAGAGCTTAAGATCCTGACTTGAAAATGAATTCAAGAATCACAAAGTAATTGCCTATAAAGATATAAAGCATTAGCAGAATATGAAATAATTTTTTTAATTTAAAAATTAAAAAGGAGAAAAAAGATTTGAACAAACACTTCACCAAAGAAGATATACAAATGGCCAATAAACGCATGAAAAGATGATTAGTACTATTTTTTAAATTTTATTTTATTTATTTTTTTATGCAGCAGGTTCTTATTAGTTATCTATTTTATACATATTAGTGTGTATATGTCAATCCCAATCTCCCAATTCATCACACCACCACCACCACCCCTGCCACTTTCCCCCCTTGGTATCCATACGTTTGTTCTCTACATCTGTGTCTCTATTTCTGCCCTGCAAACTGGTTCATCTGTACCATTTTTCTAGGTTCCACATATATGTGTTAATATACGATATTTGTTTTTCTTTTTCTGACTTACTTCTCTCTGTATGACAGTCTCTACATCCATCCACATCTCTACAAATGACCCAATTTCATTACTTTTTATGGCTGAGTAATATTCCATTGTATGTATATACCACTTCTTCTTTAACCATTCGCCTGTCAATGGACATTTAGGTTGCTTCCATGACCTGGCTATTGTAAACAGTGCTGCAATGAACATTGGGGTGCATGTGTCTCTTTGAATTATGATTTTCTCTGGGTATATGCACAGTAGTGGGATTGCTGGGTCATATGGTCATTCTAGTATTATTATTCATTAGAGAAATGCAAATTAAAACCACAATGAGATGCCACTATACATATACCAAATTGACTAAACTTTAAAAATTAAACAAAATTGAAAGTGATAATGAGTAAGAGAATTCTCCTACTTTGCTGGTGGGGATGCAAAATGATACAGTCCCTTAGAAAACTGTCTGGCAGTTTCTTATAACTTTAAACATACATTTACATGCAACCTAGAAATTCCTCTCCTAAGAATTTTCCCCAACAAGTGGGGGTTGGAGAAGTCCATGTAAATATCCCTATGCAAATATTTATAGCATCATTACAATTCCCTAAAACAGGAAACAACACAAATGTACACCAATCAGCTAGCGATAAACAAATTATGATACACAGATACAATAGATTGTTAACAATTATAAAAGGACAGACCTCAAATCCATGCAAGAACATGGATTACTCTTACAAAAGACACAAAGAGTGACAAACTATTTCATTCCACTTACATGATAGTCTGGAAATGGCAAAAGTATAGAAACAGAAATCAGATCAGTGGTTGCCAAGACAGTTGAGGATTTAGTACATAAAGGAATTTACTGGGATGATGGAAATATTCTATATCTTGATTTTGATGGTAGTTACATGATTGTATACATTTGTCAATAATCACAGAACCATATACCTACAAAGGGTGAATTTTAATAAGTGTAGATTATGCACTAATAAATATGCTTTTTAAAAATTTATTAAGATGGTATTATGACTAATTTTATGGCAATAATTTGAAAATCTAGAATAAATAGATAAATTTGAAGAGGAATACTACTTACTAAAATAGACACAGGAAAAACAGAAAATCTGTGTTTTCTGATATATATTCATGAAATTAAATATTTACTATATTCAATTTTGGAATACTACATGCCAGAATTCACTTATAAACTTTTTTTAAAAGATTTAAGAAAATAATACTAATTGTAGTCTAACACTTACAGAAAATAGAAGATGTGGAAACCCCTTCCAGCACTTTTTATGAAGCTAACATTATCTTGATAGAAAATCTGACAAGGTACTACATGAAAGAAAAGCACAATCCAGTCTTATCATAAAAATTGATGCAATGCAAAAATCCCACACAAGTATTTTGCAAAACAGCTCCAGTAACATATAAATATTAAAAACAGCCTAAAAGATTTCTTTTTTATCCTAGAAATACAAGGATGTTTTAATATTCAAATATCAATAAATAAACTTTGAGTTTGATAATTGTACTGTGGTTATGGGGAGATGTCTTTGTTCTTAGAAAATCAAGCTAATTAGTTTATGGATAAAGGGGACAATATGGCAAATTACTCTTAAAAGATTCAGAAAGAAAGAGAAAGAAGGAAAATCATAAACAAACGGGCAAAATGTAAACATTTGGAAAATCTGAATGTATGGTAGTTTCTTAACTTTTCTTGCAACTTTCCTATTAGTTTGAAATATTATCCCCTTCTCCCAAATTTGCCAAAAATACATTTAAAAATCAATCTGTATAATTCACTAGTGAATGAAAAGACAAATCAAAGAGTTTTCTAAAATCTATGAAGAATGGCATAGATTAGAAATCAAAACCAATTAGAAATCAAAACCAATTTATGTAAAAGCTCAGCAAACTATAGTAGCTTTTTAATTTAATAAATGTCATCTTCAAAAATATGAGAAAAAATCTACAAGTGAAAATCCTTCTTAGTGTGAAATATTATTTTCCCTCCAAGATAAAAAGTGAGGCTAGATTAGTTACACTCATCACTTCCATTCCATTTCATCCTCTTTTATTCAAAATCAATGCAAAGACATGGAGTAAAAGAGTAATGATTAGAAAGGGAAAAATGTCACTTTTGATTTCAGTCTATATGTTGGTGTTCATGTGATATCCAAGAGAATTTTCTACTAAATTATTAGAAATAACACAGTTAGTGTGGTTTCTGATATAAGGCCAATATTTAAATTTCTTTATACAACAAATAGAATACTAAAATGCGAAAATGATACTACTTAGAATAGATCAAAACATCAAATACCTTGAAATAAATCTAATCGAATATATGAAAAATCCCAAAAGACCTATATAGCACTATTGAGTAAAACTGAATCAAACCTAAATAAATGGAGAGATAAAATATGTTCCTATATGTAAAACCCAAATTTATATATGTGTTCATCTTCCTAAATTAATCCATTGACTACAACAGCAATCATACTTCCAGCAGGCTTATTTATTTTCAAATATTGACACATTAACTCTAAAATTTAGATGAAAATACAAAAGTCTAAGAGTAGCTAACATCTTAAAAAAAGAATAATAAATTACTTATAGTACCAGATATCAAGGCCTATTTTATAAATATAGTAACGAAGAAAATAAAGGAGTATTGCAAGGGTGGATAGACCAATATGACAGAATGGAGTCCTGAAAAAGAACAACCTGGTTTTATGACAAAGGGGGCAGTGCAGTGTAGGAGGGATGATCTTTTCAATAAACAGTGCTTAGCAACTGAATATCCATAAGAAAAAACAAATCTAGACTCTTACCGCACATCAATCCCCAGAATCATTTTCATTTATTGTAGATATAAATGGGAAAGGTAAAAGCAATAATAATTTTAGAAGACAACATAGATGAATATCTTCAGGGCCTTGTCAGGCAAAGATTTTTTTAATAGGTAATTAAAAAAACATTAATAATTTGAACTACATTAAAATTAAGCACTGCAGTCCTGAAAAAGGCACCAGTAAGAGTTCAAAAGCAAGCCAAGAGACTAGAAGAATATTATTGCCACTCATATAGTTGACAAATGGCTTGCATGCAGAATACACAGAATCTCCAACAATAAGAGGTAACCCATAAGAAAAATGCTAAGAGTTTTGAAGAAGCAGTTTACAAAAGAGGCTATACAAATATCCAGTAAACATTTGAAAAAGTACTCAAGTTCACTAATCTGCAACTAAATGATAATTAAATCCACCATGAGAAACCATTACACATCCACCAGAATATCTTTAAAAAAATTTTAAAGTGTTGATGAGGTCCTGGAGGAACTGGAAATCTCTTACAATGCTTTTGGGGATGCAACTTGAACAACCACTTTGGAAAAGGGTTTCACATTATCTACTACATTTGAACATACACTTAACTGTATAACTCAGGAATTTCATTTCTAGGTATCTATTCAAGGTATCTATTCAACAGAAATATGTGTACATATTCACTACTAGAAATTTTTATAAATGTTCACAAAAAATTATTTATAATAGCCTCAGACTGAAAAAAATTGTATAGCAAGACAGGAAAGAAAAAAGTGTTATACACATAAATTGGACTACTATACACCTAGCGAAATAAGTATGATAAAGAACAATCACTTATGTGAATTTCAATCATAATTTTGATCAAGAGGAATAAATACAAACAAGGACATTCTGTATTAATACACTTACATAAACTTTTTAGGTTTAAATTATTCTACTCCATTAGAAGTCAGGATAGTGGCTACATTTTGGGAAAAGGGGTAGCATAGTGATTAAGATGGGGCATGAGGAGACTTTGAGGTCCTGTTAATCTTCTATTTCTTAACCTAGTATGGTAGTTTCAAGCGTGTGTTCACTCAGTCCTAATTTATTGTGCTGTATACTTATGATTTGTACAATTTAATGTATGTATACTATATTCCAATGAAACATTTTAAAACGAGAAACATTGAAATAAAATGGCATCATTTTATTTAGTGGAGAAACAGGATTATGTCAAAAGGACCAAACACACAGCTAGAAAGATTTCCCACTAGTCAATTTTGTGACAACTTGAGCATCAAAAAGAAAAATGATTTCAGTGGGTTGGAACACAATGGATCAATAAAAATCCAAGAGTCCATAATGATTTTAAAAAAAGAAAAGCTGGAAAAAACTCATTTGTCACCCTTCATCCTTTGAGGCAGCTGTTAAAACAACTCCTTACTTTGAAAACTGATAACTAAAGATAAACATTTAAGTACTCACATTGCCCTTCCAGTGAAGAACTATATTTTAAGACAACAAAATAGCCCCAGTTGATGAGGGAAAGCTCTACTTTAAAGGTATTTCCATCACCAGCTAATATGGAGAAGGAATAATTTGAGTTAGGAAAAAATAATTTCACAAACCCTCAATGAAATCATCGATTCAAGCAATTTTTTAAATCCATTAAATGAATATTTTATGGGGGAGCATTCATAGAGTCCCATACTTGCAAAGGGGAACAATCTAATTAAATGATAGAAGGGTCAGATATCACATAAACCAGTGATCAATCTTACCATCACTAAGAGTGAGTCAAACTAATATTGTGTATTTTGTGATGTGATGCACAATGAGGTACAAAATATCACTTATGATTTATTCTAGCCAAGCATGTTTAACTCAAAACCATTAAGCCTTAAGATATAACTGTAGATAAAGCAATACAAACTAAGTGATTCCACAAGAAAGCAATCAGACAAGTCCAGAAGGTAGGATATTTTGTAGACGAATTGGCCCCATTCCTTCAACAAGTCAGTGTCATAAAAAGGGGGAAAGTTCTAGACTAAAAGGTATTTAAGGGGCATGGCAATCAGATATAATGTGTGGTACTGCATTGATACTGGTTTGAAGAAATTTGCTCTAAATAACATTTTAAATTAACGGGAGAATCTACAGTTTGGGTATTTTATGCAATGAAAATGTACAAAAATATAAATATGATGATTGTTGACTGTAAAGCAGGTTACAAAGCAATAATATAGGAAATTTACATTTGATAAAATATAACATGTAAGGCTAGAGGAAAATGTATTAACAACGGTGATCTGTAAGTGGTGGGACCATTTTGGCCCATTTGGTCCTCTATATTTTCTAATTTTGCTACAATGCATATATGTATGTTGTTTTTGTAATAATAAAAAGTAATTTTTAAATGGGCTAAAATTTCTCAACAGCAAATTATATTTGTACACGTTAAAATAGGTAAAATATCGGGCTCTATGGCAACTACTGACTGTACATCATCCAGTCAATATAGATGTACCTATTACCTTACTTTTAAGATATAATTATGAAATCCTGACCTTATTAGGAGCTATTAGCACAGTAGATATGTTTACTGAACTTGGAAAAGTTATATGGTATCACTGTTTACTTATGTTCTAAGTTTGATATTTGTACAGTATTTTAAAATTATACATTGTTTTTTTATATATTTGGATATTTTGATAAAAATATATGCGTATTCAATAAAATATAGAATATTTATATAGAAATTAAAAATTGTAAGCAGCATCACAACCTAGAAATAACTTCTAGTTCAGTTATGGGTTTGTCTTTTAAATAATCTATGTCTATCTATCTATCTACCTATCTGTCTCTCTATCTAAATAGATACTGAACTAATACTGATTTGAACAAATAAGACAGATACAGAGATAGATAGATAGATAGAGAGACAGATATCTTAATTGTTCAAGCCAGAATCAGTTCAATATCTATTTAGGTGGATGGACAGGCAGACAGAAAGAAATAGAGCTATAACTAACTATAGCCTATGGTAACCATCCCTTTCTATGTTATAATTTTGTGTGTTTACTTTAGGACTCTCTCCTTTATGTTGTTTTAATGAGCTTAAATATTTGTCTATATTTTTTATTTTAATTTTTAAAGTTTGGATTAATTTTGGATTAAATAATGGCTCTTGGATTTATTCAATAGTTATACTGTTTTCTATTTTCTAATTCATTCATTTCTATTTTTATTCCTCATTTATCCTTTATTTTGATCCGTTTCACTGTTCCATTTTTAAATTCTTTACTTGAATGCTTAATTTATTAACTTAAATTTTTTCTTTTTTATGTTAAATTTAGTATTTATAGTAACTAGCCTCTGAATGCTGCTATAGCTATGTTCAATGTTTTAAAGCATGATGCTCTATTATTATTTCTTAGATTTCAACTTAATTTTGATTTGCTCTTTGACCCAATGAAATGATTGACAGACCTTTACACCAGGTGGTATAGATATTCTGCTTACAGTTGTTATTATTAATATCTAGTCTTATTACATGGTCATCATGGATTAAGCTCTGCATTGCTTTTCCATTTCTGAATATCCTGAGGTCTTCCTTGAAGCCCAGTACTTTGTTGACTTTAGCTTCTTCCATGAGCATTTGAATGAATATCCACCTACTAGTTCTCCCTCAATAGTTATTTCTGTCCTCCTTAATCTCACTTATGTTTTGCCCACTTGATCTTTCATCAGCTGAGAAAAGAGTACTATAAATTTCTTTTAAAAATGTTTCTACTTCCTGAAGTTTTTACTTTATGAAGTTTGTAGACATGGTATTTAGTAAATTAATATTTATAAGTTATTTATGTATATTATCTTTTTATTAATATGTCTGTATTTGTCCCTTTAATATTTTTTAACAACCACGAATGAAACTAACTTGATATTAATATTGTGATCCTTGTTTTTCTTCTTAGTTTTCATTTGCCTGTCATACCTTTACCCAAAGCTTCCCTTTCAAGGTTTTTGAGTTAATTTTTATTAGATATGTTTCTTATATACAGTAAACTAGTGGCATTGTTACTAGAGATAATTCTGAAAGGAATCATGATTCCTCTCCGAGGTTCAACTGTAGAGAACTAAATAAAGAGTCCATTTACAGAGATATAGCTAGGGTTAAAAAATATATGAGAAAGCAAGAGATGCTCAGGAACAGAGACATAGCAACCACAGGAAGCCATAAAGAGACAAAAGGATGGAGAGTGTCACCAGAGCCAAGTGAGTGCTGGAGCTACAAGGAAAGGTCCCCAGCAGGAGCCATACATGGAGAAATGCTGCCAGAGGCATAGGACCAAAGTAGGGAGGAAACAGGGTAGAAACAACCCCTTCTCCCTCCTCCTAACTTGAACCCTACTAGAGCCTCCCATTGAGTGTATTCTGCTAGAATTCAGATCACAAAGGAACCTGGATGACCAGTTCTGTATCCATGACCAAAAAGAAAGTTAGAGAAGGAAAGAAAATAGATATAGGAAGCAAACGGAAAGGTTCCAGAACACTATGCCCACTCGGCATCCATTCTTGAATGCTTTTGCATCTTTTGCTAAGATTAAGAAAATTATTAAGAAAACCGCAGTTCTGTTATGACTTAAATTGTGACAGGGTATCAGCAATTCAGCCATAATCCAAACTGAAACGTAAATTTTAATGTTACCCACCATCAGTAGGCTTCATATAAGACAGCAAGGAGTGTGGTACGAGGAAAGAAATGCTCAATTAACATAAATACGTTAATTAGCTGCTATTGTTCTTGCCTTTGATCATGAGGCCAAATTTGATCACTATAATTTTTTTCTATCATCCATTCCATGTTCAAACTACACTTTGCTAAATTTCTGAAGGACAGGATTTTGTGTCTCATGAGATGACCCAAATCTTCATTTCATAGGACACAAAACTAACAGTCTTTGGTGAGCCTGTCTTTATTTTGTGGCCACACTGTTTCAGTGACTATTTTTATGGGACATGTAAGTGATAAAAGGCTCTATAGTGAATCTCCTGGATTCCAGACCAGTTTTTCTAGCCCAATTTTCTCTTGCTAATCAGAATTAATCACTCTAGCCAGTAGAGTAAACTTCATTGTTGTCAGTTAGGTCAATGGCATTAGAAGTGAAAAATGACAAGGGTGCAGTTTCAAATCTCAATTTAATAGAGACACAGCTGTATTTCTTGGCAGAGGTCTTCCTCCCTTGGAAAGCAAAACCTTCAAAGTCACCCAGTATGCACAAGGTTTCAGGGAAGATAAACAAAATTTTGTAAATAGGATATTAGGTAGAATAATGAGAAAGATTCCTCCCGATTCTACCTCTTAGTTCCTGGACCTTCATATTCTGGCTTTTAAGCATATGGAACCATGTATTGGCTGACGGTATAATCTATTAGGCCAGTACCACAATTTCAGACAATACTGTCTCCCAACTGGCACTGTAACTGAGCCTCCAGGAAGCCATTCCATCATTCTATTAGGCCAGCTGCTTACTGGCAATGAGACATATGGAGAAACATGAGTTTCATGGCTATGAATCTACTGTGACAATTCTTTTACTGTAAAATGAGTTTCCTGATCAAAGGCAATGTAGCGTTGGACATTATGGCAATGAGTAAGGCATTCTATAAGGCCATGTATGGTGATACTGGTAGAAGCACAGAGGGCAGGTAAAGAGGAACCCATTTCCAGAATGTGTATCTGTTTCTACGTGGACAAATCATTGCTTACTCCATAATGTAAAGAGTTCAATGTAATCACCCTGCCACCAGGCTGGTGTCCCTATGGAATGGTGGCATATCAGGAGCTCAGCATTGCCTCTGGTACTGGTTGGTTGGACACTAGTGACAGTTACCAAATCAAGCTTGCTAAAGAGTAGTCCATTTTGTTGAGTTAATGCATATTCACCAGCCATGCTACCATGATTACTACATGGTCCCAATAAGTAAGCACTAGAGTCACTGGTAAAAGAGGTTTACAGACAACCATCTATGGGAGAAGTCATACACCTGACACATTTGATTACTGAGCACCTTCTCTTCAGAGGATTTTCTGATGAATACAAATATGGGTTGAGGGAGATTCAGCAAATAAGGCATAGACTGTAGGAGTCTGAGTTACCTGATCATACAATGTACTTGTGACTCCCATAACTGTTCAGACCGTTTCATATAAATAATTTCCATTTCATAACTTATAATGCTAATGTACATGCACTTTAAGATTTGATAACTCAGAGAGCAATAGCACCCAGTTGGCATGAACACTTCAAAGCACACAGTTACCTGGTGTCCCATTCTCAAGTATTTTACTGATATTTCTTCCTGGGTCCATTAGCAAGTCAGAAACTGCTTTTCAAACCGAGAATATTTGGCAGAAGCAGGTGTGGCTTTGCTTCAAAATATTAGGCAAATGAACTGCAATTCTCTTCTAGGACCTAGCTAGAAACTTCAGACAGCATCTCTCTCAGTCACAGAGACTTCCAGTACCATTAGATCTAATGAGTCATTATGCTTACATGGCAGGGGAGCTTATAGGACCAATTGGAGCTGCTGAAAGGATTCTTTCTGCATGGTGGGAAGTACAAAATGCAGTTGCTTGGCATTCTCTGTAAAGGGGATATTCTTATATACCTCACTTTGTAATAGCCACTATATCAGTCAGCATCCTTGCAAGAAACTGATTTCTGCTTCAATGGTCCACCTGACAGACTTTAGTGAAGGGACTATTTACCTCAATGTGAGCAGGATTCAGGTACTCAACAAAGGATGCTGCAATACTCAGAGACTAGAAACAGTGAAAAGCTCTTAACATACAATATTTAGACCTGACGAGACAAGGGGTGTAGATAGCATTATTTAAGTCCAGGAAGAGCTGGTCCTGCTGAGAAAGGTTATTTGGTAGAAACTGTACTCCTGTATAATCATCAGGGACATAGGGAAGAAGTGCTATGATTTTTCTCTCTCCTCGTGCTCTCTGATCTCTTGCTAGTACCTTGAATCAACCCGGTTTGACTAGAAGCCAGCTGGCAGGGGGACCAAGTGACAGAGTTTGCAGTCTGCCTCCCAGAGTACACAGCAGACCAGCAAAAGTTGGAGAAGGGACCTGCTGGAAGAAACAGGATAACCAACACATTTTTTTCTTGTCCAATATGAGGTTTTTTTCTTTAATTTTTAATTTTATTTCATTTACATATATTAGTAAAGATATGCTTAGTTTGAATTTTGTCATCTTATGTAATCATTTCTCCTTTGAATGGTTCTATTTTTTTTACATTTTCCTATAATATATCCCTGTATGTATACATTTGTGTTTGTTTCCCATCAGACTATTAGACTATGAATCTATGTGTATGTACGTATCTCTTACGAAGGTTGCTAATAAAAAAATTAAATCTGACTTTTAAATTTGCAAATATCTATAAAGTAGGGATGAACCAAATAAATTTTTGGTCAAATGCTGAAAGGCTGAGTGTCAAAGTCATTGTTCACCAGAAGCTAAACATTACTATCACAGAATGAATCCAAAATTTTATCAAACTCAGCTGTAACTGCATTTTTGTTAATGAAATTCTAGAAACAAAAATGTAAAGCTTGATGTTATTGTTCAAGACAATAATTTCTTAGCACTGTCAGCTGCTAGATTGCTTCTGTGAGCAACAGCACAGGTAGATGCTAACTTGACTACCTTTTCCATTATTGTACTTATGATGACATTGCCACCAAATTATTAGATCTCCCCCTCTATGATATTAAAGGACTACGGTACAGATTTGAAAATTCTGGATCCTGCAAATAGGGTTGATGGTGAAGACACAGTTTCATTGGTGCAATCCTGTTAGGGAACTGTTGACCGAAACTGCCCACCTTAGCCAGGCACAATAATAACCACTTGCATGAACTGTCTCACAACAGGAAGTCTGGATAAGGAACAGTGTTGCCTCGTAAAACTAACCAGGAGAATTCGGGAGGGGCCACAAGGAAGGAGGAGATGCCAGGCCATAATATGTCCTGCCAATCTCCGAGAAATTCTCATGCTAGAATCCATCTTGGCTGAGAGATGCATGCACCACCAGGAAGGACCCTGAGTCAGACCAAATATGGGCATGAGCAAGATGACTGGCCAGAGATGACCCAGAAAGCTAATCCAGTTACCATAAAACCTGAGACTGCGAGCCATGTGGCAGAGCAGTTCTCCTGGGTTCCATTACCCTGCTGTTCTCCACCCAGGCGCTGCTTCACAATAAAGTCTTTTGCTTTGTCAGCATGTGTGTCTCCTCAGACAACTCATTTCCAAGTGTTAGACAAGAGCCCACTCTTGGGTCCTGGAAGGGGTCCCCCTTCTTGGTAACAATCCCACCAACCAAAGCTTTGCATACTGACAATATTTTCAGAAGCAGAATTAGGATTGTCACCCGGACTTACATCTTTTTATTCTGTATTTGCCTGCACTAATTGCTCCATGAAATCACTTGAGAATATTTGTCAATGTCTTAGTTTTTTAAATGTAGCAATGGAAGAATTAAATTGGCTTTCAAGAAAAAACACTTGTCTGTGAATTTTCAGTCGCATCTAAACTTTCATCATGCACACTAATTTCAGCAACTTACCCAGGTTAGGATGCCAAGAAGGTCTTCACAGCAGGTATCCTATAAGAAACATGTACATTCTAATGGTATATTATAGTGGCTACTTCCTCAGCAAATTCCAGCAAACAATTAATTTCTCTGCAAACAGGCACTGGATGCCAGTAAGTCCTGCTATGCAAAGTACTGCTATTAAGGTTTGTTCCAGCAGACATTGTAACATATAATTGTTGCTGATACATATTGCACAGATTCATGACAAAGGAGTTCCGAGGTTGTATGCATATCACACAGTATTCTTTAACTGAAGATTTTAAGATTCCACTTAGACAAATCAACCTTTCAAAGTAAATATTCAAATATTTACAGTAAATCTGAAGGATTGTGAGATCATTGATCCCACCCAAGTTCAAGGATGCTAGAAATGAAGGTAGAGTAGGTTTGTATATTTTGGTCTCCCAAAGTCTGAGGATAAATCTGAAGGCGAATGGAGATTTGAGCCAATACAGAGTGTAAAGCCAAATGTTGGTGCATTCTTAATGTGTGTGTGTGCACACATGCACACATGTGAGTGCATGTGCGTGCTTGTATGAGAAAGGAACTTTCAAATTTGCAGAGAAAGATTATGGGTTTCTAGTACACACCAAAGAATTAAATGAGGTATTGTTTAAAGTTCACTTCCTAGTACAGTGGAAAGAAAATCTCAAAATAATGGCATTATGGATGACTTGATGGCTAGGTTAACTTCCTCTACTGGGTAAAAGAGAGGGTGCTTTCCTCATTTTTGTGAATTTGGGTCTTTGTTCTAAATTGGGAGTTGTCATGTTTCTGGAATTGAAGAGAAAACTACAGTCAACCAGAATCTAAACTTTCAATCTAGCCAAGAGTTTACTTATTTCACTCAGTTAAAATGTCAATTCTCTATAATACCTGTTAATAATCTCTTTTAGTCTATATTTTCTCCATTATGTGCAATTCCCACCCACCAGTTGCTGATTTATAGTGCAAGCTATTTTTTAAGATAGTAGAATTAATTTTTGAAATATGTATTCCCTAGTTCTACAGACTCAAATCCATATTCACCTCTATGTTTTATTGCTTATTCATCTAGACCACTGGTCAGAAAAAAGATCGAGTATATTTCACATATAACTCAATCACTGCCTCTCTTATTTCCTTTTGTTCACTAGTCAAAGGAGCATAAGGGAGAAACAGGATTGGAGCAAGAGGGCACATAACTGGAAAAGTTTATATATGATCCACCTCTTGAAAAGGTAGCCTAATGTCCTATAGGAAGACTGCTCCTAGGCTTCCATCTGTAAATCATACTATTCTAACTCTTCCAGTTACCAGAGGGAAAATGCCCTTTATTTATGTTGTTATGTTGTTTAACTTGGAAATTAAATAAGAACTTTGTAATAACACCTAAGATAACAGTCTCACAGTAATCTATGTGATCACATAAGATAGTGTGTTTTGTAGTTTGGGATTCCTTAAAAGATTGAGCTACAACTGTGGAGTATCTGATGTAAGGAGTAGAAACCAAATTATACCAAGAGCAGATAAACAACTAGAGATGTTTAGCTTGAAATGAAGATTTTATGGTGATATCAGAGCTGTCTTCAAATATTTGAAGGCTTGACAGTAGATGACCTTGGAGAGAAATTTTATACTGTAATAATTGGTAGAGAAAGAAATGGTATATAGAAGTTTTAGAATAGCAAATTTGAACTACTATAAGAAATTAATGGTAACAATCAGATATTGATTGCATTAAGGGTTAGAAATGCAAATAGAAAGGTTATAATAGAGTTTTGTTGTTATAGATGCTGTAGAGGAAATTTGGGCATTGAATGGGGAGTTAGACTAATTAAGCTTTATTGACTCTTCCAATTATGATGTTCTGTAATTGTATGAAATTATATCACTGACTCTAGCAACTTAGAATAAAAAAATATAACAAATCTAGGTCTTAGTTCTTTTACTAAAAATAATGATAATTATACAACCTATCTCACAATGTTATTATGTGAGTTAAATTGGATAGAACATATTCAATATAGCAGCCCTTAAAGGTGACCTAATGTGTGCAAGATAGTGTTACACACTTAGACTCAAAGATGAGAGAGAGGCAACTGCAGCCTAAAATTCTGCTAGGGTTTACAGTACATAAAGAGATAGCTATACTTCAACATGGCAAATGCTATAATAGAGGTGAATCAAAAAGCATTTTATGAAAATATAAGGTTGGGAAAGTAGGGTTGGTTTGGGAGATGAATTAGGAAAATAATGCAGAAAAAAATGCCATAAATCTCATAAGATAAACAGATAACATACCAAACATATTCAGCATGAGAAAATGCATAGCAGTGAATAAAAGTCTGCCTTAGTTCTCCTTCCCTCCCAAAATAATAAAATGTAAGCCCTACCTGGTGAATAGCAAATAGTAAAGGCTGACTTGATTATGTATTTGAAAACATTTAGTATGGTACACAGCAGACAGCAGGTACATAATACATGCTCTTTTAAAACCAGAGTGTTTGATTTCTGGTTCTAGTAATAACAAAATAATGGATTTCAGACTTATTCTTCTGCAATAAATGACTATAAAACTAGATAAAATACATGATGCAATAGTTTCCAAGCATTGTACAGAAAACAGTATAGAGTTGTGATTCTTACAGTGAACTCCATATTTAAAGCTGGGTTTCTATATACAGCTACTTTTAAAACTTCAGTAAGGAAGGAGAAACCCAAATAGATAGAAGGAATTTTTCCGGATAGAGAAAGATTATAGGATGAAGCTGAGGTGACTGGAATTTATGAATGAGCAAGGTCCCAGGGAGGAAAGAGCTGCAACAAGGAGGCGATCCAAAACCATACATATGGATCTTCTTCAGTTTTTGACTTAATACTAAATTGTGTGTGCACAGGGTAAGATTCCGCAAGGCCAGAGAGAGAACAGTTACTGAGTAGCAATTAGCTGAGCGGTCATACAATGTTGGGAGGCATGAGAGTTTCAACTAGCCAAAGTGAAAAGATCTCACCAAGCATCCCCAGGTGTTTAAGAACCCAGAAAAGTAATGCATAATTAGGGATAGTCTAGCCCCATCAAAAGAAATGCTCTAAGTTTTAGAAAGCTTAAAATCAAGTATAACTGAATCAGGCTTATCTGACAGTAAATTAATTGCTTGCTCAGAACAAAATTCAACACAAGTTCATAGAAAATAAAAATCAAGACTCTCAATAATATAGCCTGGAAAATATGAAGCATCAAATTTTAAAAAAACATTAAACATGAAAAAAAAAAAAAACAGGAAACTGTGACACAATCAGAACAAACAAGCTATAGAAGCAAACCTGTAGATAACCAGGATGTTGTCAATAGCAGACAGGCACATATCAAGTATTAAAATATAGCAAAGATTTAAAGGAAAAGAGGGAAGAGAGAGAAGACATAAGTAATACCAGGAGAGAAATGAAAATTTTAAAATCTTAAATGTAGCCAGTTGGAAAGACACATAATACAAAAGGGAAAGATGATAATGAATACTGCTAACTTCTCATCAGAGCAAATTTAAGCCAGATAACAACTGAAAAAGTATTCTAAGAACTGAAAAGAAGTATCATTCCAGAACTATAAACCCAGCAAAAACAACCTTCAAAAGCAAGGGCAAAATGAACAATTTTTTTTGGATTAAAATAAAAGGTAAGAGAATTTGTTACCAATGGAACAGTACTAGGAGAAACGTTAAAGGAGTCCTTTGTATAAGAAGAGTAGTGATACAAAATGTAAACTCAAATCTACCAAAGACATAGAGTGTCAGAAATGGGAGATATGTGGATAACACAAAAAAAGATATTTTTGTTTCATAATTTATTTAAAAAACATGACTGTTTAATGAAAAATAATGTGTGGTATAGAACATATGTAGAAGTAAAATGTATGTTAGATGTATCAAAGGGAACAGTAAGGAATAATTGGAAACAATCACATGGGCACATAGATTGGTGTGTGTGAACATGTACCTTGCCTCCTTAAGTGTGTCAGTACTCCCAAGTTTGTATGTCTACATGTGGTGACAGTGGCAGTACTGGCAGGGACTGCAGAAGAGCAATCCTTGCTCTACTGGGAAGTTTCAAGCATTGCTTCAAGACCACAAGCACCACAAAAAAATTTTAAATACCTATCAGGTTTTAAGGCATGGAAATAATACAAAATTGCAGAATATTATTAAGGATTATTGTCCTTTCTTTTCAGTAATTAATTCAGTAATTCTTTCCTCTCCCCACCCCCACCCCATTCCCATGAAAGAGCATTTGCCTCCTAAAACAACTGACAGAGGTAATTTGGTCAATGACTTTGTACAGGTCCACTGCAAGTTGTCTTGGATTTCTTTTTCAATTAATGTTGTAAAAACGTGTATGTAGTCTCAGAATAATAAGAAATTCCAGTCTTTCTCCAAGATTTTATAAAACTTCTGGCAATAACAGGATAGGAAATGAGAAGATTTTTTTTCACAGATACCCATTTGAATTATCATTAATTCCTCAAGTTCTGGCACATAAAGCAAATTATGGGTTTTTGTTAAAACATATGAAATAATCAGTTACATGTTAACTGCCGAATGAATAGAACTTCAAAAAAGAATGAAGTTTGGGCTGGTTTTTAATAGCCTATTACTAGTTGGTGCTAGAAGTCACGGGGTGGGGAAGTGGGGCATGTTTACCTTAAGCAATAGTGGCAACAACAAAGAATAAAAAGTTTCAACAGGAAAAGATATAATTTTTATTATCCTTATCTGACAACTTTAAGCTATTGTTGTACTTTGTAATTGTCATATCTGATGATGTTTGTCAGGGAACTTAATATATACAAGGCTTTTTTTTTTTTTTTCAAAACAGTCATTACACCTTCTTACTGAAACATGAGCTTCCATACCAGCTAGAGAAAAGGTTTTTGGAGCCCTAAGACTTATCTAGTTTATTTTGTTCTCCATGTCTTACTTCCTGCTCTTTAGAGGTGTAATAAAAGTACTGGAGAACACCCGTGGTAGGACAAAGGAGAAGAAAAAAGGTTAAAGTATGGGTTTATTATGATAAATTGCTTGTACAAGTTTTGAAACCAGCTAAGTATAGGGATGTCTTTATCCAAACAATTGTATTTCATCTAGAAAAAAGCAGATCATGAAAGCTCCCATTATACTAAGTAGGTTTGAAAGTTATGTGCTTAGTTATTCCTGAGTGTGAATATGAACTCTTCAAAAAGATCTTTAGGTTGATTTCAGTTTTGTTGCCAAAAACAAAGAGAAACTTAAAATCTATCCTAGGAATGTCTTCCTCTTAAGTTTCTTATTACTTGGGTATAAATCAAACACTGCTTAGCTCTGGTTCTTTGAATTATTGGTGCCAGTTTAACAAAGGTCTTTAGCTTTTTGCATTTGATTAGTTAGCTTAATATATTGAGGCATCCTATTCTCTCCAAGTTCTCAAAAAAATTTTATTTTCAGAAATTTATTTTTGGAAGTCCATTCATTAATTAAAAGTTTAGGTTTTATCTTGTTTCTCAATGTTCTAGGGGAAAAAAACCATGCAAATTACCAACAGAAATCAGGGTAATTTCTGCCCATAATATTAGCTTTGATTTAGATTTTTATATCATTCTGGGAATCTTATTTTACAGTTTATTCATTACAATAGGAAAAGCATTTGAGAATGTAAGGTCTATTGTAAGACTTCGAAGAGAATTGTTTCAAATATTTGGAGTTGGTGCCAGCTTATCAGACTGGTCACTTACCTAACAGAGATGAAAACTTATGTGTTAAAGGAATTTACTTTTCCAGATAAATAAATAGCATAAAACCTCACTCCTTTGACATTATATATAATGTATCAACTACATAGGACCCACTGATTGAATACCTAAAAAATATGTAAGAAAATCCTGGAAAAGTGTTTTATTAACTTTAAAAACTCTTCTCTGTAAATATTATATAATGAAGATTGTTTTCCTGTATCTTCTACAGCAATGTCAGCAAGTTTATAAACTGGAGAATCTAGCAATTATGATAATGACAGTAGTTTCCTGACTCAAACTAATCACATTTCCTATTATGTTTTCCATCTTTCTGGATAACTGCAAGTGTATATGTGCTTATATCCACCAAAATAAAAGGAGGGCCTCAATTGGTAGTACATGTCTTTGGGAAGGTAATCTAAAAAATACTGACCTCTAAATTCAATATGACCTTTTAAATAAATTGTACATAATTCTAAGAAAAATGATTATGAAATATTATCAAGCTCAGCAGTAATGAAGGTAACAGTATCTTTGTTCTCACAACCAAAATTTGAAAAGAATGTGAATACCCAAAAATAAGAAAATTAATTTAAAAAATGTGATATAATTGAAGAATTGAAAAGTAGTCATAAATAATACAGTAATGAAAAGAAATAAGCTGCATACATATAATGACATACATACATACAATGACATACATACATACAATGACATGGAAGAATCTCCAAAATACTCTGAGTAAAAAAAATCAAACACAAAAAGTGCCTACTGTAAGATAATATTCATATAAAATTTTAGAATGGGAAAAATCAATCTACAGTGATAGAAATCAGAACAACAGCTGAGATGATGGGAACTGGTTAAAATGTGGCATGAGACATTTCTGAGGTGATGAAAATATTGTCTTCACCAGAATGTGGGTTACTCACGTGTAGGCTTTTGTCAAGAGTCTTTGAACAATGACTTAAGATGTATGTGTTTCACTGTATCCAAAGTATACTATAGTTAAAAAGGAGAAGATTAAAAAAAAAAAACACAATATCTAAAAACCTAGGAAAGTAAAATTCTACACATTAGTCAAAAACCAATGATTTCTGATATTCTTCTTAGTCTGTTAACATGATTTTCATTTTTAATGATCTAGATATTCTCTTATTATTGTGCTTCAGCCCAGAGAGTGAATTTTTAACAAAATGCAAAGAGTATAAATTTCAGTGAGGTACTGGCCAAATAGCAGGCAATGAACAAATTATCACCAGATTAGCATTTGTGGTCTGCATAATAGCTCCCAAAGATATCTACACCCTAATTTCTGGAGGCTGTGAATATGGTAAAGGAAGTTTATTGCTGTAATTAAGTTTATTAACCTTATGATAAGGAGGTTATCTTCCGTCATCCAGGTGGGCTCGATCTAATCACACAGACTCTTAAAAGCAGAGAACTTACTCCAACTGGTAAAAGAGAGATATGGCAGAAGGAGAAACTGAAAAGATTCCAAGTGAGAAGGATTCTATGTGCCTTGCTAGTTTTGAGATGTAGGGGTTCACAGGGAAAGACAGGAATCAGGCCTCCAGGAGCTAAAGCTGACACTAACAAGGAAACAGCGATCTACAACTGCACTGAAGAGTGGAAATGGTGACCAACAACCACAAACTGCCAATAAGCTGAATGAACTTGAAGCAGATTCTTTCCTAAAGTTTCCCAGTAGGAGCTCCACTGGCTGACACCTTGATTTGGACCTTGTGAGCCTCTGACCTACAGAACTGTGAGGTAATCATTTATGTTGCTTAAGCAATTAAGCTTGATATAATTTAATATGGTGGCAATAAAAAACTAAGTATTTCAGAATGAGACTGGAATATGAAGGAATCTTGATTTTCAGAAAGGTTAAAAAAAATCTCACAAATCTTGTGAAAACATGGAAGATCTAGAGAAAATAAAACTGATAATATCTTTTACATCTATATTTAATTTGTATCAAATTCTGCTACATCAGTTCTGTTAGCTCATCCCTCTCCTTTCTGTTTTCCTAGAGCTTCTCCTTGCTTGCATTAAAATCCTCTCTAGGGATAAATTTTATTCTCAATAAAATTTTGCGTATGTGTGCACACTTGGCATTTTAACTTCATTTATATGTAGGAATTTTTTTTTTTTTTTTTGCGGTACGTGGGCCTCTCACTGTTGTGGTCTCTCCCGTTGCGGAGCACAGGCTCCGGACGCGCAGGCTAAGCAGCCATGGCTCACGGGCCCAGCCGCTCCGTGGCATGTGGGATCTTCCCAGACCGGGACACGAACCCATGTCCCCTGCATCGGCAGGCGGACTCTTAACCACTGTGCCACCAGAGAAGCCCTGTAGGAATTTTTTTAAGCCCAAATTCTTATTTTAATTTTCTAGTTATAAGAAAAATAATGGAAAATATAAATATTTTATTTGGAAATCAAACCAAAATCTTTGGAGAGGGCCTCAGGACTTGTGAACCTACAACCAATTTGGAAGAATCTGTTTCAAGAACTGGCATCAGTGACTGATACTGTCAGGTCCCTTCCTTGTTCCCTCACTTATACTCTCCCTCGCCCCTCCTAAAAAATTATTGTGTCTAGTTAAAATAAAGCTTTCCCGTCTTTCAGGAGAGCTTTTACAAACCATTGCTGCTGCTCTTCATCAAAAGTTTCTCCTGAAGTACAATGATTTTTCTTACCTCTGAAGGATATTTTTTCATGCTGGACAGAAATGAAAGATAGAAACCAAACCACATGCAATCTTGCTCCCTACAGTCACCAAGGTGGTAACTTTCTACCACTACTTGAGACCATAATGTTTTGGGTTTTTAAAAACTGCAATCTGATCTCAAAACCTCTCAATAAATGAGAAATATGAAACTAACTGAAAAAGAAACTTTTCCTTGAGCCATTATGCAAGAAACACTAACTGAAATAAGAAATCTTAAAGTTCTTTAATGGAGAAACATTTTCTTATTGAAACATTAAATGATGGTTTATTCACTCCATGATTACAACAAGCCCCAGTGAACAAGTTTGCTATTTATCGTATTTTTAAAAAGAATAACAATTGTAGAAGGACACCTCAATTTATTGGCTTTAATTAAATGTGTTTGTTCAAAACTGATGTAATTTAAATACAATTCATAGAAAAGATTTATGCATAGTTAGTACTGACTTACCTGTCTACATAAGAATATTCATATTCTATTGCAAGTAAGCCTGAATAACATAGAGAACACTATAAAACTTCTGATAATGTTATTTTTTTATTTTAAAGCAAACATTTTAACACATTTGTCCTGCAAATCTTTAGTTCTTAATTCAAATATTATTCATTACTTTCTGTTAGTAATTCTTTTTCAGATACTGTTGTTTTATTTTTTAAACAAATTTAAATAATGATGGACAGTAAATTTTTCTTACTATTTATGAGGCTGGGTTTCTACATTGGGTATCTGAGAATCAGTGTCAAATTTTCATATTTTTGATATTAATTAGCTATTTGATATATGTCTTGTTCATTAAAATTTCAAACGCTTATGTGATTTCAAAATAATTTAATAACTGAGGCTTACATTTTGTTCCACAAATATTAGGACATGGTTTGCTCAAATTCATTTAAGATGAAGTTCCTGATGTTTTTGTTATTTTATGTAAATAACTTTTTATAGCCTAATGAGTGAGAATAAGTTTAGGAAGTAAAATAAATTTTTCTTTTTTTTCCTTGTTTCTCTTTCCAACAACTAAAAACTACATTGAGATTTTAGAAATAGCAATATGAATTCCTAAAATTGTGCATCATCATAATAATTTAACTGAATATTGAGGTTTAGATCAGGAGTTAGAGTGGGTTTAATAATCCTATTGACTATTTCCCTCCTCCTACTATAAGTAACAAACTCCTTCCTTTTGCCATGTTTGAAGTATTAAACTGTTTTTTAAATATAACTGGGACAGGGCTTCCCTGGTGGCGCAGTGGTTGAGAGTCCACCTGCCAACGCAGGGAACATGGGTTCGTGCCCCCGTCCAGGAAGATCCCACAAGCCGCGGAGAGGCTAGGCCCGTGAGCCATGGCCGCTGAGCCAGCGTGTCCGGAGCCTGTGCTCTGCAATGGGAAAGGCCACAACAGTGAGAGGCCCGCGTACCACACACACAAAATATATATATATATATATATATATATAACTGGGACAACTCCAAATGGAGAAACTCTATCATTGAGGTCTATGTTACGTATTATGATCACAACAATAAAAGACACATGCAGAAGCATTTCAAAATTTTTTTTCAGTTCTATATGATAGAACTGAATAATACACTGTAGGTACCATATTGTATCAAGTTGAGGAATAGGAAGCAAAAGAGCAGAATAGAGAAATGATATTTATTAAGTGCATGCTATGGACTAAGCATGTGATAGATTTTCTGTACATATTTATTCACACAAGAACCTTATAAATTGAAAATCATCCTCATTTTACAGACAAGAAAATTGGGACTCAGACAAGTAAAGTAACTCATCTAAGGTCACATTAAGTGGAATTTCTCTCCTTATTTGTCTAATACCAATGCTCATTATCTGGCTTTCTGGAAGGGGAACAAACAGGAGAGGACAAAGAGCGAATAAAGCAGTGAAGCAAGGAATCTCTAAATTCCGTAATGCAGTCAGGGTCATATAGGCATCTTTCTGGAACTATCACCATGAAAATATAGTCCTCTGCCAATATCTCTTACCATTTCTTTGTAGTAAGCTACAGAGAAATATAGAAGGGCAAAGTCTCATCTGTTTATTAAATGCTCCTAAGTGGATATAAGTGTAAAACTTCTAGGTCTTGTGCAGGACCTACCTAGGGTAGGGCAGCGAGGCCCCTGCCTCAGGCGCCAAAAAAACTCAGTAATCAAGGTAAATAATATTCTAATGCAATATTTTATTAAATCAAAGTTAATTTTAAAAAATCCATGATGAGCAACATAGCAACATTTGAAAATAAAGACAATCAATATTACTTATTTTTCCTTTTGCTTCAGGCTCCCACATGGCTTGGCAAGGTATTGTTAGCAATCCTGTCAGACAACTGAGAGTATCTGCTATAGATAATAGGTAAAAATGTTAAGTCAAAGATTATGTGCATTATAAATTCAGATAATTACCATGTTTAACGACTCTAACTGTACCTTTCTACGTTTTAACAGATTTGAAATTAGAATGTCTCCCAGAGGATCCTATATCACATTTGCTGATGGTAAGGCAGCAGTCCTTCTATAGTTATCACTGCTTATCCAGGTAAATGTGGTTGTAACTCTTGGTAGCTTGACTGGACTAGACAAACAAAACCTGCTTAATTTTCTGACAACAAGCTATGTTATCAGAATATTCTTAGGAGTTTCCTATGAATGACCCCCAAAATTATATGATGCCTAATGGTCATTCAAGCTACAAACATACATAAAAGACCCAAGACAACACAGCCCAACAAAACCTAGCCAACCAAAGAATGAACCAAAATAAAGAACTAGGAAGTAGAGACACTTTATAAAATGATGAGATAAACAGTAAATTCTACAAAATACAGAACCAAGATTAAATGACTAAAAACATTTATTCAGAATAAGTTATAAAATCTGGCAAAATAAAAATAATGCAGTCCACAAAACTCCATAGGTTGCATAAAGAAAGGAAAAAAAGTTCAAAGAGTGCTAACTAAATAATCCCTGATAACGATACGTAGATTGATACTGTCTAAAAGTAAAATCTGAAGGTAAAAGAGAAACCACCAGGACTTCTACCACCAGTAATAACAGACTCAGTTGGTATCAACTCTCTCAGGAGAGCAAAAGAAAATTTTCCTCAAGACATTAAGTGTTAATATAACAGTGAAGGATTACAAAAGCAAGATCCAAGAGAATGTGAGTTTGGCATTGAGAACTCCCTTTCTGCTTAAGATTTCTGTTAATTCTAGGAAGTCATAAGATAGATTGTGAAACTGATGAGTATTTCTGACAGCCAAATATGTATATTTTTGTGTGTTTGTAGCATGGGGTAAAAAATTTGAGTAAAGGGCCCTCTAAGTTTTGAGTTGGGGCCAAGAACTACATTCCAGAAAGACCAGCCTACACAGGTACACAAGATTAGTGTCCAGATCATGTGTACATTTGTAGTTGCACTAAAATAACACTGAAATGTTACTTCCCTTAGCTTCCTGAAGAGTAAATTTAATTCCTCTCTAAGGAAAGTTAACATTTTTCTAGACCTCAAATTATTTTCAAATATATAACACCTAGTACTCAAAACAAATACAAATAAATAGGCACATGTGGAGATATGACAGAAAAGAAATCACCAGGAGGAAAAAAAAGACATACAAGAGAAAAAAAATCAATAGAGAAAAAGTTTCACCTTGAAAAATAGGTAAATATCCTTTGTAATTCTTGAATAATAATGTATTTAAATTATTTCAGAAAGAGAGAGAGATAGAAAGATAGGGACACAAAGAGAAAGAACACAATTTACCAATAAATTAAAGAGAGAACATTATACAGGTTCTATAGAAAGCAAAAAATTTACAAAAGATATTCTACGGTCTCAGTTAGTGCAATAACACAATAAAAAGAAGTGATATTTATAAAGATTGCAAAGAAAATGTAAATATTGTTTCTAAGAGGACATGTATTCTTAGTACAAAGAAGATCCAAAATTATCTACAATTAGAATTAAAAAGTAAATTTAATAAGGTAGCTGAAATTATGACAAATGCACAAAAAGTAAAAACTGCTCACCTATACACTAGCAATTGGAAAATGAAAATTTTAAAATGTCATTTAAAAGAGCAACAAAATTATATGCTTATATATGACATCAACAAAAGATGTGTAAGACCTACAGTGAAAACTATGAAAGAGTAATGAAAAAATGAATCAGCTCCACAAAAAGAATAGGCCATACTCAAGGATTAGAAGTCTGAGTAATGTTTAAAGGCCTATTCCTCCAACATTCAATACACTTATCACAGATATAGATATGGATATGGATTTAACTGTAGATCAAAGATACAACAAATTTGGGGACAAAGGAGAAAGAACAATATGTTATGTATTAAAAGTTGTGTGTTTTTTGCTTGCAAAGTAGAAATAATGCACCAAAATGGGATAAGAAAGGAGAAGAAATAAGCCCATCCTTAAACTGTGTATCTAGGTGTCTGTCTTGACTCACCCTGGTATTGGCCCTGATATATCCAATAAATATAAGAAGCTATTCACTATTTATTAAGGAAATTCAATTTAAACAATAAAGAGATACCACGGTACACATACCATATTCTCTAGTATTAACAATACTAACAACAATAACTGTTAATGAAGATATAGAACAATGATAATTCTCAAACATTGTTGGGGAAAAAAATAAATGTGAGTTACCCACTTGCACATTTATACTATAAGACATGTGCAAGGATATTCAGATATTCACAGCAGCATTATTTGCTTTAAAAAAAAAGGTAGAATAAATTTTAAAACTTTATATTGAATACTATACAAAAATGAAAATCAACAAATTAGCACAGCATGTAACAACATTGACCTCCCAAAAAAAAAGGACTGTGTGCTAGTTTACTGTGGTTGTTCTAAAACATTACCACAAACTTAGTGACTTAAAATACAGAAATTTATTCTCTCATAGTTCAAGAGGCTGGAAGTCCAATGTCAGTTTCCCTAGCCCAATTTCACAGAGCTGCAGTCCCTTTGGAGGCTCTAGAAGATAATCTGCCCATTGACTCTTCCAGCCTATTAAGTTACATTCCTTGACTCATGGCACCATATTCCATTTTCAAAACCAGCGGCATCACATCTTCAAATCTCTTTGCTTCCACTGTCACATTGCCTTCTGCATTCTCTTTTATAAAGAAGCTTGTGATGACATTTAGAACCCTCCCAGACAACCCAGGACAATCTCCTCATCTCAAAATCCTTAACTAATTACATCTGCAAAGACCCTTTTTTCAAATAGGGTAAAATTTAAAGGGATTAAGATGTGGACATATCTTTGGGGGCCATTGTCAGCCTACCACAGAGTAGATATATAAATTTCACAACACCAAGAAGAAAATACTCCAAATAGGGGGTATCTTTGAAAATGAAGGAAGGGCTTCCCTGGTGGCACAGTGGTTGAGAGTCCGCCTGCCGATGCGAGGGACGCGGGTTCGTGCCCTGGTCTAGGAGGATCCCACATGCCGCGGAGCAGCTAGGCCCGTGGGCCATGGCTGCTGGGCCTGCGCATCCGGAGCCTGTGCTCCGCAACGGGAGGGGCCACACCAGTGAGAGGCCCACGTACCGCAAAAAAAAAAAAAAAAATGATGGAAGAGGTAGTGATTTATCTTGTAGAAGATGTTTCTAGTAGTTACTGAAGTATTTGTTTTGTGATAATTCCTTTAACAGTGTAGATTTTGCACTTTTATGTTTTGGCCCCATGTGGGGTGTGGGTGTGTATATATATGTGTGTGTGTGTGTGTGTGTGTGTGTGTGTGTGTGTGTGTGTGTGTGTGTGTGTATACAGTTGTCCAATGAACTCATCATGAATTATGTACATGTGTGCGATCTCCGTAAATCTTCCTCTCCTTCTTCATCCTCCATCAAAACACACACGATACACACAAACACAATTAGTACTTTGAGAATTGAGGTCATAGTTAATATATATTTTAACACCAGAGCGTAGCACACACAGTATCTCACACTACACAGTCACTCCCAAGATGCATATTATGAATGAATTAGTGATTAGATTCTATCTTAAACCCAGAACCATCAACCTGGACCCTACTGAAGCTGTGCCATTTTCACTTATGCAGAAGCAGTGCAACCAAAACTAGAGCTTGGGTGGTAGGCAAGTAATCTCTTCCCTGCTCCCCATACAAAAAGACAAAGTCAATGCAGTCTATAGCTGCCATATCCAGAGGTCACAACATTGCCACTATAAGAGCTCTCATTGCTATAGTTTTCCATAAGTGATGTCAACTGAAACCGATGATAGGCAAAAAGATTATCAAATAAATCAAATATGAATCTGACCACATTCTCTCTTTCAAGATTTTGCACCTGAGAATATCATAAAGGAAAGCAATTCAGAGGTAATCATATGCTTAATGTGCAAATCAATAACATGCTGGTCTAATGCTTGACTTCATGAGATTAGTGCTATATAAATGTACACAAAAGAAAACAATCAGGAGTCAAAATTGTCTCTTATCAGAGAAAGTGCTTAAGTTTGTATATTCACAAAACTCCAAATAGTACGGATTAACACAATATGCATTTGAAGCAGCTACAGCCACAATGTTCAACCTGTGTGACAAAGAACATAAACCCAGTGAACTCAAATTTAATATCCCTAATTGTCCCAATGTAAGTAGCACTCAGTGAAAAGAGCATGCAGTCCTTTCCTTAAAAAAAAGAAGAAAAAAAAACACACAGTAAAGGCGAGAATTTCTAAAATGCAATACAAAAATCATTAAATGATAGCACCAAATGATTGCTTTTCACATCTCAATTTCAGATCATCTTCTCATAAAATCACATCCCCTTAATACTGAGGTCCTCTGCTGAGTTTATGATTAACCCCTCTATCCAAAAATTTTTCTCTTCCTTGTCCAGAACCTGTTCCCCTCAAGATTGAGGAGTATCAAAGAAAAGGAGGGATTCAAACAATAAAAGACCCTGTGACCCTGTCCTTTGAAGTAAAAGCCTTTTGCTTCAGTCTCCCAGGCCTCCCCTGAGTCTCCAAAAGCTGGCTTAAGAGTTTAAAATTTAGACTATAAACCAGCCACATAGCAGAGTCACTGAACTCCCAGTTCCCTGAAAGATAGAGATAAAGGACTGACACACATTCTTAAGTTGTTTTTAAATGAAACAGACCCCCACCAGATGAAAACTGCTGATTGCCAGCACATAGAGCTAAGACCAGTTGAAACCAGAAGGTTGATGACGTTTGAAACTTCACCTTGATGCCAACAAAGCACACACTATTGGCTGAACTGAGCATGAGCTGATCACACACCCTGCAGCGCCCCCTCACACTGACTTTAAAAACCCTTCCCTGAAATCCATTAGGGTGTTGGGTCTTTCAAACATAAGCTACCCATTCTCCTTGCTTCACACCCTGCAATAAATGCTGTACTTTCCTTCACCTGGTGTCAGCAGATTGGTTTTACTGCCAGTGGGCAAGCAGACCCAAGTCCAGGTGTGGTAACACTCATTTGCTGTATTTTTTTAAATTTCTATATATATTCATGTAATTCTTATTTAAAAATACTAAGCTCTAAAAATATTTTCCTCAATTAAATTCCTTAGAACCAGAAATATGAAAATAATTCTAAGATATAAATATTCTTATAGATTCATAACTAAATCCTTATATTCCTTATTGAATTAAAATGTACCTTTTGTGTTCCAACTAAATAAAATAAATGGAAGAAAATGAATATTTTAAGAAATGTCAGTTTTCACCACTTATTTCTCTTCTGCACCTAGTAAAATACTAAATAACTAGTTCATCTTTGCATAAATAACTGCTCAACACTCTCCAAGAACAACTGTTTCATTCTGACAAATAGGCAAATGATACAGATATGCCATCCTTGACTCCAGTATACAGCAAAGAGTAGGAGACCAAATTGACAAGACAGTGAGAAGAAAGATGATTTATTCTCAAAGACAGACACGTAAGGTCAAGGTATGAATTTTAGATAGGGGAACAGTTTCTCTTGTGAAAACAGAAACAACTTGGTGATACGTAATGCATTTGCAATGTCAGAAAAAATAAAGTATTAAGTTTCAACTTCAAAATATCAAATATGGTACTATAGTTAACCCAAGGATGTTAGTTTTAGGGAGAACAAAGGGACAAAGAGCCAGACTTGGCTGCACTGCTTCCTGATGCTTCCTCTGAGTCTTAATCAAACTACGGATTCACTATACTTGGGGAATCATTGCTAGAACTTTAATCTGCTTTGTTGTTGCCTTTCTTCTGCTTTTTTGCTGCCTCAGAACTGGATTTATTTATTGATTTTGATTTTGATTTGTAAGAATTTCAAGAAAGTTCTTTTAGTGCCAGACCAAGGTATCCAATTTATAAGGTGTTAGAAATATTTTGAAGATGCTGCCTTTCTACTGAGTCACTAAAGCATTTAATTGGCCTCTAAAATAATAAGTTTGATTTAGAGGCCTGATGCCAGGTTACAGAGTGCTGGCTGGCTTAGATCTGTCCCTTTCAAGCTTAATGAAATAGTATTTGTTCAGCTTCCAAACACACCTTATGGTTAATACTTGATAGAGCACAATATTTTCACCCAGAAAGGGAAGTTCAATACATTTACTCATAACTCCTAACTGAACAGCCAATTTAGAGTCAAACTTCAGTCTATATGTCTCTATTAATTTATATGTTTGGGGAAATTTTAGGTTCACTAGATTCTGTACTCTGAAGCACTTGTATAAAATGTGCTGCCAGAACATGTGTGACTGATTTGGTTTCATTGCTGATACTC
Source organism: Grampus griseus (assembly GCF_964374135.1). Lineage (NCBI taxonomy): Eukaryota > Metazoa > Chordata > Mammalia > Artiodactyla > Delphinidae > Grampus > Grampus griseus. The sequence goes on from NC_139018.1 coordinate 90,062,539, forward strand.
ACAAAATCTTGATTTCCCTAGACTTTCCACTCAGCCAGCTAGTAGAGAAAGGTAATAGCGAAAATAACATAGTACTTTCTCTGAGGAGCTCAAAGTATTTTCTAAATATATCTTCATTAATCCTCACAAAATTCCTGTGAAGTTAACCAGCACAGAGATTATTCTATTTTACAATAGGGACCAAAATCTTGCATATATACATTACTTATCCAGAATTTTGTAGGCTATCAATGTAAAAATCAGGATGAGAATTAGGTTTCCTGTATCTCAGATAACCATATAATTTACTGTCCAAACTAGGGCACTGTGAAAGTGAAAGGGGCAATATTAATAATCATGTCAGGACAATAGTCATAAACTGAGACATACAGTCACACTACCTATAAGCAACTGAATGGCAGAGTGACAGAGCCACAATGCCTAGTGGAAAGTCAATAGTTTAAAACATAAATATAGAACTTACTGGTATGGAGAAAATGTATAAGAACATAATCAGTAAGTCAAAGGACTTGTTTCACTATTTAATTACTATAAAACTACTAGTAGTTTGTTGCATTTACTTTTAGTCTTGTTCTATACAATTTTTAGAAAAGAGTTGAAATTATACATTATAGGTAAGTTACTCTTCAGAATTTTCAATTTGACACATCAAAAATATTTTTCCAATTTACTAAAAAATGTTTCATAAACTTTTAGAAATTACCACATTATGTGCCAAGATATGCAAACACCATAAAAAACATAACCATATCCAATTATTACATATAACTTTTTAGATTTATGAATAGTGCTATGATGAGAACTTTAACGTACATTTTTAAATATATCTCTAATAATTTCATTAGGATGTATTTCTTTAATTTCCTCCAACTATATTGTGAATCTCCATTTATCATTCTTTCTAATTTTTTATGTTTTAAGTTTACATTTTGGGGAAATTTATTCTTTAATTTTATTGGGAGTTGTTCAGGTGTTTGAAGGGAAATATCAGGTTTTGTGTAACTGTTATAAAAAATTCTATGATTAGTTTTATCAATTATTCATTATTAGGTTTTTCAGTTTTATATTATATCAAAGTGTTTTTAAATAATATCATCTTTATTTTACTTTTCATAAAGTCATAGAGATTCACATTCTACTTTGGACTTCTTGGTATGAATAATTTTGTTCAGTTTTGATTTTCTTCTTCACTCATGGCAGGTGTTTAATGCTATAAACAAAACTGTGTGTAGAGCTATGGTCTCATCACCCAATTCCTGATACACAGTGTTGGAAATTTCCTAAATTAAATTAGCTATGCTCTTTCTTTTACCTTCCCCTTTGAAAGTCTCATTTTACCAACAGCCTTATTTAGTGTTCTCACTTTTGTGATTCTCTAGATTACCAATAACTTTAAAATTTTTATCTCTGAATTTGTTGATATTCAGCATTATTATTTTAGTTCTTAATCTTGATAGATGGTTTTAGGGTTTTTTTAATGTAAATTTTGTATTCTAATTTCCAGTTTGGGAGTATTTTGTTATAAAGGATGAATATTGTGTAGTTTGGATTTTGCTTTCTATATAATTGCTTTGTTAAATTTTAGAGGATCACATTTATTGATACATCTATGGTGAAGGAGGAGATCAGTAGAGTAAATTATGTCAACAAGTAGCATCAATTTAGGTTTATTTTCCCTGAACATTTTCTCAGCAACTCAGTAATCTGTGGGAATAATTCTTTTCAGGCCAGCAGTAAATCGGTCTAGCTATATCATTAATCTAGCCTTGGAAATTATGACCACTGAGCTGGATAAAGACATGAGATGAAAAATCCATTTGTATGTCATTTTATTCCTCCATAAGGCCTCCCAGCTTTATTATTTTATTAGTTAGCTATTTTTTTACATATTGGTGTATACATGTCAATCCCAATCTCCTAATTCATCCCACCACCACCACCACCCACCCCGCTTTCCCTCCTTGGTGTCCATACGTTTGTTCTCTGAATATCTAGGAAAGTTATGACTTCAGCAGATACTAAGAATATGAAAAGTACTCTGACAAGAATCATACAATAAATATTTAATACAACCTAGTCCTTCAACAATCTGGGTAGAGAGATTAATTAAAATCAGAATGGATATAAGGTAATGTGGAGACATTGGTAAGGTGAATCTAATGAACATAAGCTGCACACCTACTTCATCCTCATTCAAAGTTCTTGGACTTGGAATCTCTACTTATTACCATAACTCTATAAAAAGTTCAGATTTGCTCACCATAGTTCGAGAAATCAATATCCAACTGAAATGTCCATTAGTGAAACAGCCTGAGATTGTAGTTACAATTCACTTGAGCTGAAAACCCCATTTGCTTAAGAGAGTATAATGGTTTTCATGGTATCTTTTTCCTTTTTTTTTACCCTGGGAAAACTTTTTTTAAAAAGTAGAGGAGGCTTCTGGGAAGATGGCAGAAGAGTAAGACGCGGAGATCACCTTCCTTCCCACAGATACACCAGAAATACATCTACACATGGAACAACTCCTACAGAACACCTACTGAACGCTGGCAGAAGACCTCAGACCTCCCAAAAGGCAAGAAACCCCCCCACGTACCTGGGTAGGGCAAAAGAAAAGTGAATAAACAGAGACAAAAGAATAGGGATGGGACCAGCACCAGGGGGAGGGAGCTGTAAAGGAGGAAAGGTTTCCACACACTAGGAAGCCCCTTCGCGGGCAGAGACTGCGGGTGGTAGAGGGGGAAAGATTCAGAGCTGCGGAGGAGAGTGCAGCAACAGGGGTGCGGAGGGCAAAGCGGAGACATTCCCGCACAGAGGATCGCTGTGGACTGGCACTCACCAGCCCAAGAGGCTTGTCTGCTCACCCGCCAGGGCAGGCGGGTCTGGGAGTTGAGGCTTGGGCTTTGGTCGGAGCACCGGGAGAGGACTGGGGTTGGTGGCGTGAACACAGCCTGCAGGGGGTTAGTGCGCCACGGCTAGCCGGGAGGGAGTCCGGCGAAAAGTCTGGACCTGCCGAAGAGGCAAGAGACTTTTTCTTACCTCTTTGTTTCCTGGTGCGCGAGGAGAGGGAATTAAGAGCGCTGCTTAAAGGAGCTTCAGAGACAGGCGTGAGCCGTGGCTAAAAGCGCGGACCCCAGAGATGGGCATGAGATGCTAAGGCTGCTGCTGCCACCACCAAGAAGCCTGTTTGCGAGCACAGGTCACTATCCACACCCCACTTCCGGGAAGCCTGTGCAGCCCGCCACTGCCAGGGTCCCGGGATCCAGGGTCAAGTCCTCCGGGAGCACGCATGGCGCGCCTCAGGCTGGTGCAAATTCACGCCGGCCTCTGCTGCCGCAGGCTCGCCCCACACTCCGTGCCCCTCCCTCCACCTGGCCTGAGTGAGCCAGAGCCCCTGAATCAGCAGCTCCTTTAACCCCGTCCTGTCTGAGCGAAGGAGAGATGCCCGCCGGCTACCTACACGCAGAGGCGGGGCCAAATTCAAAGCTGAGCCCCTAGAGCTGTGAGAACAAAGACGAGAAAGGGAAATCTCTCCCAGCAGCCTCAGAAGCAGCAGATTAAAGCTCCCCAATCAACTTGATGTACCCTGCATCTGTGGAATACATGAATAGACAACCAATCATCCCAAACTAAGGACGTGGACTTTGAGAGCAAGATTTGATTTTTTCCCCTTGTCCTCTTTTTGTGAGTATGTGTATGCTTCTGTGTGAGATTTTGTCTGTATAGCTTTGCTTCCACCATTTGTCCTAGGGTTCTATCCGTCCGTTTTATTTTTGTTTTTAAAATTTTTTTTTCTCTTAATAATTATTTTTTTATTTTAATAACTTTATTATATTTTATCTTATTTTATTTTACTTTATCTCCTTTCTTTTTTTCCTTCCTTCCCTCCTTCCTTCCTTCCTACCTCCCTCCTTTCTTTCTTTCTTTCCTTTCTTTCTTTCTCTCTTTTTACTTCTACTAATTCTTTCTTTCTACTTTTTCTCCCTTTTATTCTGAGCCGTGTGGATGAAAGGCTCTTGGTGCAGCAGCCAGGAGTCAGTGCTGTGCCTCTGAGGAGGGAGAGCCAACTTCAGGACACTGGTCCACAAGAGACCTCCCAGCTCCACATAATATCAAATGGCGAAAATCTCCCAGAGATCTCCACCTAAACACCAGCACCAAGCTTCACTCAACGACCAGCAAGCTACAGTGCTGGACATCCTATGCCAAACAACTAGCAAGACAGGAACACAATCCCACCCATTAGCAGAAAGGCTGACTAAAATCATAATAAGTCCACAGACACCCCAAAACACACCACCAGACGTGGACCTGACCACCAGAAAGACAAGATCCAGCCTCATCCACCAGAACACAGGCACTAGTCCCCTACACCAGGAAGCCTACACAACCCACTGAACCAACCTCAGCCACTGGGGACAGACACCAAAAACAACGGGAACTATGAACCTGCAGCCTACAAAAAGGAGACACCAAACACAGTAAGATAAGCAAAATGAGAAGACAGAAAAACACACAGCAGATGAAGGAGCAAGATAAAAAACCCACCAGACCTAACAAATGAAGAGGAAATAGGCAGTGTACCGGAAAAAGAATTCAGAGTAATGACAGTAAAGATGATCCAAAATCTTTGAAATAGAATAGACAAAATGCAAGAAATATTTAACAAGGAACTAGAAGAACTAAAGAGCAAGCAAACAATGATGAACAACACAATAAATGAAATTAAAAATACTCTAGATGGGATCAATAGCAGAATAACTGAGGCAGAAGAACGGATAAATGACCTGGAAGATAAAATAGTGGAAATAACTACTGCAGAGCAGAATAAAGAAAAAAGAATGAAAAGAACTGAGGACAGTCTCAGAGACCTCGGGGAAAACATCAAACGCACCAACATTCGAATTATAGGGGTTCCAGAAAAAGAAGAGAAAAAGAAAGGGACTGAGAAAATATTTGAAGAGATTATAGTTGAAAACTTCCCTAATATGGGAAAGGAAATAGTTAATCAAGTCCAGGAAGCACAGAGAGTCCCATACAGGATAAACCCAAGGAAAAATACGCCAAGACACATATTAATCAAACTGTCAAAAATTAAATACAAAGAAAACATATTAAAAGCAGCAAGGGAAAAACAACAAGTAACACACAAGGGAATCCCCATAAGGTTAACAGCTGATCTTTCAGCAGAAACTCTGCAAGCCAGAAGGGACTGGTAGGACATATTTAAAGTGATGAAGGAGAAAAACCTGCAACCAAGATTACTCTACCCAGCAAGGATCTCATTCAGATTTGATGGAGAAATTAAAACCTTTATAGACAAGCAAAAGCTGAGAGTTCAGCCCCACCAAACCAGCTTTACAACAAATGCTAAAGGAACTTCTCTAGGCAAGAAACACAAGAGAAGGAAAAGACCTACAATAACAAACCCAAAACAATTAAGAAAATGGGAATAGGAACATACATATCGATAATTACCTTAAATGTAAATGGACTAAATGCTCCCACCTAAAGACACAGATTGGCTGAATGGATACAAAAACAAGACCCATATATTTGCTGTCTACAAGAGACCCACTTCAGACCTAGAGAGACATACAGACTGAAAGTGAGGGAATGGAAAAAGATATTTCATGCAAATGGAAACCAAAAGAAAGCTGGAGTAGCAATTCTCATATCAGACAAAATAGACTTTAAAATAAAAACTATTAGAAGAGACAAAAAAGGACACTACATAATGATCAAGGGATTGATCCAAGAAGAAGATATAACAATTGTAAATATTTATACACCCAACATAGCAGCACCTCAATACATAAGGCAAATACTAACAGCCATAAAAGGGGAAATCGACAGTAACACAATCATAGTAGGGGACTTTAACACCCCACTTTCACCAATAGACAGATCATCCAAAATGAAAATAAATAAGGAAACACAAGCATTAAATGATACATTAATCAAGATGGATTTAATTGATATTTACAGGACACTTCATTGAAAAACAACAGAATAAACTTTCTTCTCAAGTGCTCATAGAACATTCTCCAGGATTCATCATATCTTGGGTCACCAATCAAGCACTGGTAAATTTAAGAAAACTGAAGTATCTTTTCTGATCACAACGCTATGAGACTAGATATCAATTAAAGGAAAAAAACTGTAAAAAAATACAAACACATGGTGGCTAAACAACATGATACTAAATAACCAATGGATCACTGAAGAAATCAAAAACTACCTAGAAACAAATGACAATGGAGACACGATGACCCAAAATCTATGGGATGCAGCAAAAGGAGTTCTAAGAGGCAAGTTTATAGCAATACAATCCTACCTTAAATAACAGGAAACATCTCGAATAAACAACCTAACCTTTCACCTAAAGCAATTAGAGAAAGAAGAACAAAAAATCCCCCAAGTTAGCAGAAGGAAAGAAATCATAAAAATCGGATCAGAGATAAATGAAAAAGAAATGAAGGAAACGATAGCAAAGATCAATAAAACTAAAAGCTGGTTGTTTGAGAAGATAAACAAAATTGATAAACCATTAGGCAGACTCACCAAGAAAAAAAGGGAGAAGACTCAATAGAATTAGAAATGAAAAAGCAGAAGTAACAACTGACACTGCAGAAATCTAAAAGATTATGAGAGATTACTGCAAGCAACTCTATGCCAATAAGATGGACAACCTGGAAGAAATGGACAAATTCTTAGAAATGCACAACCTGCCAAGACTAAATCAGGAAGAAACAGAAAATATGAACAGACTGATCACAAGCACTGAAATTAAAACTGTGATTAAAAATCTTCCAACAAACAAAAGCCCAGGACCAGATGGCTTCACAGGCGAATTCTATGAAACATTTAGAGAAGAGCTAACACCTATCCTTCTCAAACTCTTCCAAAATATAGCAGAGGGAGGAACACTCCCAAACTCTTTCTACGAGGCCACCATCACCCTGATACCAAAACCAGACAACGATGTCATAAAGAAAGAAAACTACAGGCCAATGTCACTGATAAACATAGATGCAAAAATACTCAACAAAATACTAGCAAACAGAATCCAACAGCACATTAAATGGATCATACACCATGATCAAGTGGAGTTTATTCCAGGAATGCAAGGATTCTTCAATATACGCAAATCAATCAACGTGATACACCATATTAACAAATTGAAGGAGAAAAACCATATGATCATCTCAATAGGTGCAGAGAAAGCTTTCGACAAAATTCAACATCCATTTATGATAAAAACCCTGCAGAAATTAGGCATACAGGGAACTTTCCTCAACATAATTAAGGCCATATACGACAAACCCACAGCCAACATCATCCTCAATGGTGAAAAACTGAAAGCATTTCCACTAAGATCAGGAACAAAACAAGGTGGCCCACTCTCATCACTCTTATTCAACATAGTTTTGGAAGTTTTAGCCACAGCAATCAGAGAAGAAAAGGAAATAAGAGGAATCCAATTAGGAAAAGAAGAAGTAAGCTGTCACTGTTTGCAGATGACACGATACTATACATAGAGAATCCTAAAGATGCTACCAGAAAACTACTAGAGTTAATCAATGAATTTGGTAAAGTAGCAGGATACAAAATTAATGCACAGAAATCTCTGGCATTCCTATACACTAATGATGAAAAATCTGAAAGTGAAATCAAGAAAACACTCCCATTTACCATTGCAACAAAAAGAGTAAAATATCTAGGAATAAACCTACCTAAGGAGACAAAAGACCTGTATGCAGAAAATTATAAGACACTGATGAAAGAAATTAAAGGTGATACAAATACATGGAGAAATATACCATGTTCTTGGATTGGAAGAATCAACATTGTGAAAATGACTCTACTACCCAGGGCAATCTACAGATTAAAAGCAATCCCTATCAAACTACCACTGGCATTTTTCACAGAACTAGAACAAAAACTTTCACAATTTGTATGGAAACACAAAAGACCCCGAATAGCCAAAGCAATCTTGAGAACGAAAAACGGAGCTGGAGGAATCAGACTCCCTGATTTCAGACTATACTACAAAGCTACAGTAATGAAGACAGTATGCTACTGGCACAAAAACAGAAAGATAGATCAACGGAACAGGATAGAAAGCCCAGAGATAAACCCACGCACATATGGTCACATTATCTTTGATAAAGGAGGCAACGATGTACAGTGGAGTAAAGGACAGCCTCTTCAATAAGTGGTGCTGGGAAAACTGGACAGGTACATATAAAAGTATGAGATTAGATCACTCCCTAACACCATACACACAAATAAGCTCAAAATGGATTAAAGACCTAAATGTAAGGCCAGAAACTATCAAACTCTTAGAGGAAAACATAGGCAGAACACTCTATGACATAAATCACAGCAAGATCCTTTTTGACCCACCTCCTAGAGAAATGGAAATAAAAACAAAAATAAACAAATGGGACCTAATGAAACTTCAAAGCTTTTGCACAGCAAAGGAAACCATAAACAAGACCAAAAGACAACCCTCAGAATGGGAGAAAATATTTGCAAATGAAGCAACTGACAACGGATTAATATCCAAAATTTATAAGCAGCTCATGCAGCCCAGTAACAAAAAACACAAACAACCCAATCCAAAAATAGGTAGAAGACCTAAATAGACATTTCTCCAAAGAAGATATATAGAATGCCAACAAACACGTGAAAGAATGCTCAACATCATTAATCATTAGAGAAATGCAAATCAAAACTACAGTGAGATATCATCTCACAACAGTCAGAATGGCTATCATCAAAAAATCTAGAAACAATAAATGCTAGAGAGGGTATGGAGAAAAGGGAACCCTCTTGCACTGCTGGTGGGAATGTAAATTGATACAACCACTGTGGAGAACAGTTTGGAGTTTCCTTAAAAAACTACAAATAGAACTACCATATGACCCAGCAATACCACTACTGGGTATATACACTGAGAAAACCATAATTCAAAAAGAGTCATGTACCAAAATGTTCATTGCAGCTCTATTTACAATAGCCCGGAGATGGAAACAACCTAAGTGTCCATCATCGGATGAATGGTTAAAGAAGATGTGGCACATATATACAATGGAATATTACTCAGCCATAAAAAGAAACGAAATTGAGCTATTTGTAATGAGGTGGATAGACCTACAGTCTGTCATACAGAGTGAAGTAAGTCAGAAAGAGAAAGACAAATATCGTATGCTAACACATATATATGGAATTTAAGAAAAAAAAATGTCATGAAGAACCTTGGGGTAAGACAGGAATAAAGACACAGACCTACTAGAGAATGGACTTGCGGATATGGGGAGGGGGAAGGGTAAGCTGTGACAAAGCGAGAGAGAGGCATGGACATATATACACTACCAAACGTAAGGTAGATAGCTAGTGGGAAGCAGTTGCATAGCACAGGGAGATCAGCTCGGTGCTTTGTGACCACCTGGAGGGGTGGGATAGGGAGGGTGGGAGGGAGGGAGACGTGAGAGGGAAGAGATGTGGAAACATATGTATATGTATAACTGATTCACTTTGTTATAAAGCAGAAATGAACACACCATTGTAAAGCAATTATACTCCAATAAAGATGTAAAAAAATATATATTAAAAAAAAAGAAAGAAAACAGAGAAATAAAACTCTCTATTTGCAAATGAAAAATAAACAAATAAAAATAAATTAATATCATAAAAAGTAGAGAAATGATGAAATAGGTCAAAACTGTATTATTCATATTTTAAAGATGTTATATATATTAATAATTGATGTTGGTATTTAAATATTTACAGGTTAGCACTTTAAATTCAAACTTTGTGTAACTGAGTGATTATTTTAAGCATTATTTTTTTTTCTTTTTTACATCTTTATTGGATTATAATTGCTCTACAATGTTGTGTTAGTTTCTGCTGTACAACAAAGTGAATCAGATATATGCATACATATGTCTACATATCCCCTCCCTCTTGAGCCTCCTTCCCACCCTCTCCATCCCACCCCTCTAGGTCATCACAAAGCACCAAGCTGACCTCCCTGTGCTATACAGCAGCTTCCCAGGAGCTATCTATTTTACACATGATAGTGTATACATGTCAATGCTACTCTCTCAATTCGTCCCAGCCTCCCCTTCCCCCACTTTGTCCACAAGTAACGTTCTCTACGTCTGCATCTCTATTCCTGCTGTGCCACTAGGTTCATCAGTACCATTTTTCTAGATTCCGTATATATGTGTTAATATACGGTATTTGTTTTTCTCTTTCTGACTTATTTCACTCTGTATGACAGACTCTAGGTCCATCCATATCACTACAAATCACTCAATTTTTTTCCTTTTATGGCGGAGTAATACTCCATTGTATTGCTTTTTGAGTTGAAAACTGTAAGAAGTTTTACTATGTTGGCAATAGTGCTTTAATACTTAACACAGCTGAAGATTCACCATTTTATTAGTTTGATTTACTAGCTTTATAAGGACTGCTTAAGTACTCTGGAAGGTTTTGTTGGTCAGATAATTAAAAAGTTCACAAAGATAACTGAACATATCAAATTTATAATGCATTTTAAAATTTTTAAGGGAGTCTAAGTTGTAAATGGAACAAAACATTAATCAAAGTTCCCATTTAAAATTATTTTTAAATGTATTAGATTTATAAATAGAATAAAGACTTCCAGTTTAAAATATAAAACTTTTAAGTGTTTAAAATTTTTTAATATGCTGCATGTTAACTTAAAATACTGTACTTACTATCAATACTCCTTTATATATTCAAAACTCACAATGAAAAACACCCCAACATGCTCACTGATAGCTACCATAAAACTCTGTTAGCTATAAGTCCTGTATGGATTTTGATCTCCATGATCTGAAGATCATGCATCAATTCTTTCTTCTTGTTGTTATTTTATTTTTAATTTTAAAATGTCATACATCATACAGGTTAAAGAGCCAAACAGTTCTTCAAAGATTCTTATGGCAATATCTCATCCCTTGCATCCCATTTCCCCCTCCTCAGAAGATACTATGTTCAACTACTTTAGCATTGCTTTTGGATTTTGCTTCTATATCTCTAAATAACAGTCTAATACTGAAACTTCATTATTTTTCATCATTAAGTATTTTCTATTGATTTACCACTATGACAGCTAAAGATTTAACTCTTCTTCCCATCCTCCGAATATAATTATATCTTCACCTTGTTTGGTCAATAGTTAGTGTTCATATTATTATGACTAGGTTAATGCTACTCACAACTGATCCATTTAAGTATAAATGATTGCATTTCTTTCCAATATTTTCTTTCCTTGAGTTGACAATTTACTTATTTTTGTTTTGTTTCGTTTTCTATATATGTATCAAAAAAAGCTCCAATCTCAATTCCAATTATCTAATGAGTCTATCAATCCATTCATAAACATTAGGCATTTTATCAGTTTTATCTTTTTGAAGAAGTTTTTTTCTTTAGTTCTGATACACACAGACTATCATTTAAATATGCTCTACGTCTTTAACAACCTGGAGATTCCTTACACACTGTGCCCTTCTCTTTCCTCATTTACTGTTCAATTTAGTAAAGCATTCTTCAGTAACTTTCTGAGATACTAAGCATTGGAAGCATCATTTTGGAAATTTGAATGTTGAAAATGCTTTTTATGATTTTCTCATATCTGATTAATAGTTTGGCCAAGCATATTATTCTATATTGGAAATAATTTTCTCTTACAATTTATAAGATTTTACTTCATTGATTTCTAGTGACCTATTTTTGTTTTTCCTTTCAAAACGCTGGGATTATCTTCTGTTTTTTCTCAGTGAGCTGATTTTTTTCATTATTTTTCTTGGTGTTGGTAGGTCTATTTTCATCCACTGTATAAATTCAATTTGGAAACTTCAAATTGAACTTTAATTCTTACCCATTTTTAAAAATTATTTAATTTATGTATAACACACTCCACTGTATTGTTTGCTCTTTCATTATAGAATTATTTCACTCTGTACTTTAGTTGCTGGCCCTATCAGACTGATCCTTTACTTCACTAAATAGTTCTCTCCTAATGTTCATCTCTTTCATTTTTACTCTTTTTCAGAAAATTCAGTCAATTTTATCTTCCAAACCTACTATTAAGTTACATTATTACAATAATTTTTTAAATTTTTCAATAATTCTATTATGTTTTTAGTAATTCATTTTATGTCACATTTTGTTCTTATTGTGTGGGTGTATTATCTCTGAAGATATTAATGGTAAGTCTCTTTCCTCCCTGTATAAACTCTGTGTACTTCTAGTTATTTTATTTAGTTTTGTCTCATGTTTTATCTTACTGATTATCCCCAGATTCTCATAGTTGTTGGTTAGCTGTTTATGTTCAAGAGCTGTACAATGAATGTTGATAGTAAACTCTAAGTTCATGAGTAGTACTTTTCAACTGTGGCTTCTCTACGGGTTAATCTAGGTGGACTATTTCCTTGTGAAACCCCCTCATAATATATCCTTTAGTCTATTTCACTGGACTGACAATTTTCTTCAAAGTAGATTCTTTCAGTTTCCTTCTCTGAGGGTGTAAGACTAATAGGTCTTGATACTGTGAGCCAAGAGAGGAGTGAAGATTGGAGATATCTCAGCTTTCAGTAGTTTGCTTTAGCCCCTATTTTATGTATGACCAACAAAATTGATATCTCCCATCCCAAGATTCCCTGTTTACCTGTTCAGAGGATAAATCTCTACTTTTCTGCCAGAGGGGCGAAGAGGCATTCACTAGACTTGGTAAACTAAGCATTAAAAACATACTGCTAACCAGTTTTCCTGAGTTTCATCTTTATTTTTCTCTATACTTTCAATGGTATCTTATGCCATCAATTCTAGTCAGCTAGCCAGTTGTGAATTGTATCTGTTGTAATAAACATGTTAAACAAAAATTGTTATTTTTCTTTACCTTCGGTCAATGCATATTAGAATTTGAATTACCTGGGGATTCTTTGTCAGAACTATTCTTGTTGAACATTTATACTTAATTGAAATAATTCCTTAAGGGAGGTTTTGTTTAAAGCAATTGACAGGAAATTGTGTATAAGAATATTTAATGAAATATGAAATTCAACAAGAATGATTAAGTCACTTCCCAAGTGGTTGTCATTTGTTAAACCCTAGTTTACCTGTCTTGCTATTATGACATTTCATTTTGAAGGATGTTTGTGTTGTAGCTCACTGTTCAAGTCTGGTGCTGACTGCTGTTCTTAGCCATCACAAAATGCTAAATTTGTGCAATTGGAGCTTCCTGCTGTTACCTGGAAATGGTGGGAAAGCTCATCTTTGTATATTGTTTCCTAAAGTATATTAAAAGTATATTTAATAGCCTTTAGACAGATCAGATCTCCCCACTGTCAGTGTAGAATTTGGTTCTCTTTGGTCTCTTTGATCCTTAGACGTCCTATCTTCGAAAATATTGCTGTTTTCTCTTTGATTCTTTAAGCTTTTATCATTTCACTAAACTATTTACCATCAGTTTACAGAGTTTCAGGAGAGAATAATCTATATGTATTTGATACGACATATTTGTTCAGAGTCTGTACCTACTCTTGCCTTATTTTGAAGAACAGAATAAATTGTCATGGTATTGGGTAACTACTCAGAGTTTGTTTAAGCGTTTTTCACAGTGTTTATTTTTAATAAAACAGATATACTCTGTAATTTTTCTTTTATATTCCTTTTTTTCAGGTGTTTTCATAAAGAAAAACTGTTATATCTATATGTCTCTTTACATCTTTTTATCTTGTCTATCTCTTAACTAATTATTGTAATCATAGTCATTTTTACTAGTTTTGTAAGTGATTAATACACAACTTTTACTATATATTTACTTTCCAGTGAGATTTATTCCTTCATATGTTTTCTTGTTACTAACTAGCACCTTTTCTTTTCAGCTTTAAAGAAGTCCCTTTAACATTTCTTGTAAGGCTGGTTTAGTGGTTATGAACTCTAGCTTTTGCTTGTCTGGAAAAATCTTTTATCTCTCTGTCAACTCTGAATGATAGTTTTGCCAGGTATTCTTGGTTAAAAGGTTTTTTTCCTTTCAGCACTTTAAATATATTGTGCCAGTGCTTACTGGTTTACAAAGTTTCTGCTGAAAAATCTGCTGTTAGTCTTATGGGGGTTCCCTTGTACATAACAAGTTGTTTTTGTCTTACTGCTTTTAATATTCTTCCTTTGTTTTTAACTTTTGATATTTTAATTTTAATATGTCTTGCTGTGAGTTTCTCTAGGTTCATTTGATTTGCAACTCTGGGTTTACTGAATTCAGATGTCTGTTTCCTTCACAAGATATGGGAAGTTTTCACCCATTATTTCTTCAAATAAGATTTCTACCCCTTTCTCTCTCTACTCGTTCGGGAAGTTGTTATACATAAGATTCATAGTAACCACAAAGCAAAAGCCTATAGTAAATAAACATAAGATAAAGAGAAAGGAATATAAACATACCACTAAAGAAAGTCATTAAACTACAGAGGAAGAGAGCAAAAGAGAGGAACTACTAAAAAAGTCAGAAAACAATTAACAAAATGGCAATAAGTACATACCTATCAATAATTACTTTAATTGTAAATGGACTAAATTCTCCAATCAAAAGATGAAGTGGCTGAATGTATGAAAAAATGAGACCCATCTATATGCTGCCTACAAGAGATTCACTTTAGATGTAAGGACACATAAACTGAAAGTGAAGGGATGGAAAAAGATATTCCATGCAAAAAAAAGCTGAGGTATCTATATGAAATGGAGCAGCACCCTATAGTCCTTGCCCCCCCATGTCATCAGCCTGTCTTTTTTCTGCGGAAAAACTTTAGCCAAAGGATAAGTTTAATCAGAGAAGTGAGAAAATGCAGAAACAAAGAAAATCAGTCCAACAAGACTAAATAATAATAGTTTAATCATTAAGCATAGTCAAGGACGTTTAGTTCCTCCTCAAGGGTTATAGATAACATTCTCAGCCATATCCTTGAGCTGTCTTATGATACTGAAACCCCCACCAGGTAAAAGAAGTTAACTACACAATGACCAGACTTTAGCCATGACATAAGTTGCCACAATTCCAAGAACTGGCCTCAAAGAAATGGAAACAAACTGACCCTGGAACTAAGGACTAACTGTTCTTAAAACAATCAAGATCACACTTATCAGACCCCTGCATGACTAATTTCAAGATGACTGTCAGGGCTGACTGTGCTGTTTCTGCATGTAGCTCCCTTCCTTGGTCTATAAAAGCTCTTGCCCACTGACTGTTGGGAGCTTGGGGGGATCAGCCTTTGACCAGGAGTCCGCCCTCCCCAGCAGTTGCCTGCATCTGAAATAAAAGCAAACTTTCCTTTCCACCAAACTTGCCTCCTTATTGGCTTTTGAGCAGCAAGCAGCCAGACCTCACTTTCAGTAACATATACTCATATCAGACAAAATAAAGTTTAAAAAAAATAATAAGAGACAAAGATAGGTGTTACATAATGATAAAGGATCGATCCAATAAGAGGATATAACATCTGTAAATATTTATGCACCCAAAGTAGGAGAACTTAAATATATAAAGCAAATATTACCAGATGTAAAGGGAAGAAACAGACAGCAGTACAATAATAGTATGGGACTTTAATACTCCATTTAATCAATGGATAGGTCATCCAGATAGAAAATCAATGA
This sequence comes from Grampus griseus, assembly GCF_964374135.1. NCBI lineage: Eukaryota > Metazoa > Chordata > Mammalia > Artiodactyla > Delphinidae > Grampus > Grampus griseus. Next base: position 90,078,229 of record NC_139018.1, read on the forward strand.
GGAAACACTGGCCCTAAACAACATGTTAGACCAGAAGACTTAACAAATGTGTATGTGTGTGTGTGTGTGTATATATATATATATATATATATATATATATATATATATATATGACATTCCATCCAAAAGCAACAGAATACACATTCTTCTCAAGTGCACATGGAACATTTTCAGGATAAATCACATGTTAGGTTAAGAAAAAACAAGTTTTAATACATTTAAGAAGACTGAAATCATATCAAGCATCTTTTCCAACCACAACAGCATGAAACTAAAAATTAATTACATGAAGAAAACTGAAATATTCACAAATATGTGGAAATTAAACTACATGCTACTGAACAACCAATGGGTCAAAGAAGAAATCAAAAAATTCCTTGAGGCAAATGAAAATGTAAATATACCAAAATTGGTGGGATGAAGCAAAGGAGGTCCTAAGAGGAAAGTTCACAATGACAAATTCCTAACTCAAAAAACAAGAAAAGCCTCAAATAACCTACCTTTATACCTCAAAGAAATAGGAAAAAAAATAAGGAAGCCCAAAATTAGCAGAAGGAAGTAAATAACAAAGATTAGAGCAAAAATAAATGAAATAGAGACTAAAATGACAATAGAGACCAATGAAACTAAAAGCTGGTTCTTTGAAAAGATAAACAAAATTGGAAAGCCTCTAAAAAGACTCATCAAGAAGAAAAACAAAGGACTCTATATAAATAAATCAGAAATGAAATAAAAGAGAGGACTCAAATAAATAAATCAGAAATGAATTAGCAGATCTTCCAACAGGTACCACAGAAATACAGATGATCATAAGAGACTATCATGAATAATTATACACCAACAAATTGGACAATTTAGGATAAATGGATAGATTCCTAGAAAAAACAGGAGGCTTCCAAGATTAAATCATGATGAAATACAAAATCTGGACAGATGGATTACTAGCAAGAAGACTGAATCAGTAATCAAAAATCTCCCAGAAAACAAAAATCCAGGACTGGATGGCTTCACTGGTGAATTCTACCAAACGTTCAAAGAATAATTAATACCTATTCTCAAACTGTTCCAAAAAAGAAAAGAGGAGGGAACTCTTCCAAACTCATAAGGCCACCATAACCCTGATGCCAAAATAAGACAAGGTTGCTACAAGAAAAGAAAATTACAGGCCAGTGTCCCTAACGAAAATAAATGAAAAACACCCTCAACACAACATTATCAAACTAAATTCAACAATACATTAAAAGGATCATACATCATGACCAACTGGGATTTATTCCAGGAATGCAAGGATGATTCAATATCTGCAAATCAGTCAATGTGATATACCACATGAACAAAATGAAGGATAAAAATTATATGATCTTTTCAATAGATGCAGACAAAACATCTGACAAAATTCAACACCCATGTATAATGAAAACTTTAAACAAAGTGGGTGTAGAGGGAACATACCACAACATAATAAACACCATATATGACAAGCCCACAGCTAATATCACACTCAATGGTGAAAGGCTAACAGCTTTTCCTCTAAGATCAGGAACAAGACAAGGATGTCTACTCTCACCACTTTTATACAAAATAGTGTTGGGAGCCCTAGTCAGAGCAATTAGGCAAGAAAAACCTATAATCAGACATTCAAATTGGAAAGTAGGAACTAAAACTGTCACTTTTTACAGATGATATAATATTATATATAGAAAAACCTAAAGACTCTATCAAAAAACTGTTAGAACAAATAAATTCAGTAAAGTTGTAGCATACAAAATCAACACCCAAAAATGTGTCGCATGTCTGTACACTAATAATGAATTACCATAAAGAGAAATTTAGAAAACAATCCCACTTACAACTGCATCAAAAAGAATAAAATATCTATAAATGAATTTAACCAAGGACATGAAATATGTATATTGACAACTACAAGACGTTAATAAAAGGAATTGAATACAACACAAATAAATGAAAAGATATTCCATGCTCATGGATTGGAAGAATCAATGTTGTTAAAATAAACATACTACTCAAAGCAATCTACAGATTCAAAGAAATTTCTATAAAAATTCCAATGTCATTTTTCATACAAATAGAACAAATAATCCTAAAATTGGTATGGGCCACAAGTGACTCAGAATAGCTTAATTAATCTTGAGCAAAAGAACAAAACTGGAGGCCTCATGCTCCCTGATTTCAAACTATATTACAAAGGTATATTAATTAAAAGTATCTATTGGCATAAAAACATAGATCAGTGGAACAGATACACAGAGAGGAAATAAACCCATGCATATATTGTCAATTAATTTATAACAAAGGAGCCAAGACTATACAATGGGAAAAGGACAGTCTTTTCAATAAATAGTGTTGGGAAAATGGAATAGCCACAGCAAAAGAATGAAACAAGACCACTATCTTATACTATACACAAAAATTAATTCAAATGGATTAAAGGCATGAATGTAAGACCTTCTGAAATAACAAAACTCCCAGAAGAAAAAGTAGGTGGTAAGCTCCTTAACATAGGTCTTGGTGATGATTTTTTGAATCTGACGCCAAAGCAAAAGCAACAAAAGCAAAAATAAACAAGTGGGACTATATCAAACTAAAAAGCTTCTGCATAGCAAAAAAAAAAAAAAATTCAGCAAAATAAAAAGCCAACATACTGAATGGGAGAAAATATTTGTAAATCATATAGTTGACAAGGGGATAATAACACAAATATATAATGAACCCATAAAACACAATAACAAAAATCAAACAATCCAATTTAAAAAATGAGCAGAGGATCTGAATACACATTTTTCTAAAAAAGACATACAGATGTCCAACAGGTACATGAAAACATGCTCAACATCATTAATCATCAGGAAAATGCAAATTAAAACCACATGTGATATCACCTCATACCTGTTAGAATGGCTACTACCACAAAGACAAGAAATCAAGTGTTGGCAAGAATGTGGAGAGAAGGGAACCATTGTGCACTGCTGGTGGGAATGTAAATTGGTGCAGTCACTACGGGAAACAGTATGGAGGGTCCTCAAAAAGTTAAAAATAGAACTACCATATGTTCCAGTGATGCCACTTCTGAGTATTTATCCAAAAACACAAAAACACTAACTCAAAAAGACATATGCGGAGGACGTTCAAGATGGTGGAGGAGTAAGACGTGCAGATCACTTTCCTCCCCACAAATACATCAAAAATACATCTACATGTAGAACAGCTCCTGCAGAACACATACTGAATGCTGGGGGAAGACCTCAGACTTCCAAAAAGCAAGAAACTCCCTACGTACCTGGGTAGGGCAAAAGGAAAAACAGAGACAAAAGAATAAGGATGGGACCTGCACCTCTGGGCAGGAGCTGTGAAGGAGGAAAAGTTTCCACACACTAGGAAGCCCCTTCACTCGTGGAGACGGGGGCTGGGTGGGGGAAGCTTTGGAGCCATGGAGGAGAGCGCAGCAACAGGGGTGCACACGGCAAAGCAGAGAGATTCCCGCACATAGGATCGGTGCCAACCAGCACTAACCACCCTGAGAGTTTTGTCTGCTCAGCCACCAGGGCATGTGGGAGCTGGGAGCTGAGGCTCGGGCTTCAGAGGTCAAATCCCAGGGAGAGGACTGGGGTTGGCTGCGTGAACATAGCCTAAATGCGGCTCATGCGCCACAGCTAACAGGGAGGGAGTCCCGGAAAAAGTCTGGAACTGCCTAAGTGCCAAGAGACCATTGTTTCAAGGTGTGCGAGGGCAGAGGAATCCTTCCCTGTCTGCCCAGAGAAGGCAGAGCACCGCCTAAACGAGCTCCAGAGACAGGCGAGAGCTGCGGCTCTAAGCGCAAACACCAGAGACAGGCATGAAACGCTAAGGCTGCTCTGCAGCCACCAAGAAGCCTGTGTGCAAGCACAGGTCACTATCCATACCTCCCCTCCCAGGAGACTGTGCAACCCGACACTGCCAGGGTCCTGTGATCAAGGGACAACTTCCCTGGGAGAACACACAGAAAGCCTCAGGCTGTTGCAATGTCACGCCAGCCTCTGCTGCCTCAGGCTCACCCCGCATTCCGTACCCCTTCCTTCCCACAGCCTGAGTAAGCCAGAGCCCCCTAATCAGCCGCTTCTTTAACCCCCTCCTCTCTGGGCAAAGAACAGACGCCAGAAGGTGACCTGCATGCAGAGGTGGGGGTAAATCCAAAGTTGAACCCCAAGAGCTGTGCGACCAAAGAAGAGAAAAGGAAATTTTTCCATGCAGCCTCAGAAATTTTTCCATGCAGCAGATTAAATCCCCACAAGCAACTTGATGTATGCTGCATCTGTGGAATATCTGAATAGACAACAAATCATCCCAAAATTGAGGAGGTGGACTTTGGGAGCAATTGTAGACTTCAAGTTTGCTTTCTGTGCCTAATCTGTTTCTGGTTTTATGTTTATCTTAGTTTAGTATTTAGAGCTTATTATCATTGGTAGATTTGTTTACTGATTTTGTTGCTCTCTTCCTTTCTATATATATATTTTTTTCCTTTTTCTCTTTTTGTGAGTGTGTATGTGTATGCTCTTTGTGTGATTTTGTCTGTATAGGTTTGCTTTTACCATTTGTCCTAGGGCTCTGTCTCTCCGTTTGTTTGTTTTCTTTAGTATAGTTCATAGCGCTTGTTATCATTGGTGGATTTGTTTATTGGTTTGGTTCTCTCTTCTTTTGTTTCTTAGTACTTTTTAACTTTTTTATTACATTTTCTTATTTTAATAACTTTATTTTATTTCATTTTTATTTTTCCTTTCTTTTTTTTCTCCCTTTTCTTCTGAGCCGTGCAGTTGACAGGGTCTTGGTACTCTGGGCAGGTATCAGGCCTGAGCCTCTGAGGTGGGAGAACCAAGTGCAGGATGTTGGTCCATCAGAGACCTCCTGGCCCCACGTAATATCAATCAGCGAGAGCTCTCCCAGAGATCTCCGTCTCAACACTAAGACCCAGCTCCACTCAACAACCAGCAAGCCACAGCACTGGAAACGCCATGCCAAACGCCTAGCAAGACAGGAACACAGCCCCACCCATTAGCAGAGAGGCTACTTAAAATCATAATAAGTTCACAGACACCCCAAAACACCACTGGACATGGTTCTGCCCTCCAGAAAGGCAAGATCCAGCCTCATCCACCAGAACACAGGCACCAGTCCCCTCCACTGGGAAGCCTACATAACCCACTGAACCAACCTTACCCACTGGGGGCAGACACCAAAAACAATGGCAACTATGAACCTGCAGGCTGTGAAAAGGAGACCCCCAAACACAGGAGGTTAAGCAAAATGAGAAGACAGAGATACACAGCAGATGAAGGAGCAACGTATAAACCAACCAGACCATGACAATGAAGAGGAAACAGGTAGTCTACCTGAAAAAGAATTCAGAGTAATGATAGTAAACATTATGCAAAATCTTGGAAACAGAATGGAGAAAATACAAGAAACGTTTAACAAGGACCTAGAAGAACTAAAGAGCAAACAATGATGAACAACACAATAAATGAAATTTAAAACTCTCTAGAAGGAATCAAAGCAGAATAACTGAGGCAGAAGAATGGATAAGTGACCTGGAAGATAAAATAGTGGAAATGACCACCACAGAGCAGAATACAGAAAAAAGAATGAAAAGAATTGAGGACAGTCTCAGAGACCTCTGGGACAACATTAAACACACAAACATTCAAATTATAGGGGTCCCAGAAGAAGAAGAGAAAAAGAGAGGGACTAAGAAATAGTTGAAGACATTATAGTTGAAAGAGGGGAAGTCTATAGCAATACTATCCTACCTCAAGAAACAAGAAACACCTCAAATAAACAATCCAACCTTACACCTAAAGCTATTAGAGAAAGAAGAACAAAAAAGCCCCAAGTTTAGCAGAAGGAAAGAAATCATAAAAGATCAGATCAGAAATAGATGTCCTTTTCCCTAATATGGGAAAGGAAATAGTCGACCAAGTCCAGGAAGCACAGAGTCCCATACAGGATAAATCCAAAGAAAAACACTCCATGACACATATTAATCAAACTACCAAATATTACATACAAAGAAAAAATATTAAAAGCAGCAAGGGAAAAACAACAAATAAAATACAAGGGAATCCACATAAGGTTAACAGCTGATCTTTCAGCAGAAACACTGTAAGCCAGCAGGGTGTGGCAGGACATATTTAAAGTGATGAAAGGGGAAAACCTACAACCAAGTTGACTCTACCCAGCAAGGATCTCATTCAGATTTGATGGAGAAATTAAACCCTTTACAGACAAGCAAAAGCTAAGAGAATTCAGCACCACCAAACCGGCTTTACAACAAATGCTAAAGGAACTTCTCTAGGCAGGAAACACAAGAGAAGGAAAAGCCCTACAATAACAAACCCAAAACAATTTAGAAAATGGTAATAGGGACATACATATCAATAATTACCTTAAATGTAAATAGATTAAATGTTCCAACCAAAAGACACAGACTGGCTGAATGGATACAAAAACAAAACCTGTATATATGCTGTCTACAAGAGACCCACTTCAGACTTAGGGAGACATACAGACTGAAAGTGAGGGGATAGAAAAAGATATTTCATGCAAATGGAAATCAAAGGAAGCTAGAGTAGCAATTCTCATATCAGACAAAATATACTTTAAAATAAAGTCTATCACAAAAGACAAAGAAGGACACTACATAATGATCAAGGGATCAATCCAAGAAGAAGATATAACAATTGTAAATATTTATGTACCCAACATAGGAGCACCTCAATACATAAGGCAAATGCTAACAGCCGTAAAAAGGGAAATTGACAGTAACACCATAATAGAAGGGGACTTATTTTCACGAATGGACAGATCATTCAAAAAGAAAATAAATAAGGAAACACAAACTTTAAATGACACACTAAGCAAGATGGACTTAACTGATATTTATAGGACATCACATCCAAAAACAACAGAATACATTTTCTTCTTAAGTGCTCATGGAACATTCTCCAGGATAGATCATATCTTGGGTCACAAATAAAGCCTTGGTAAATTTAAGAAAATTGAAATCATATAAAGCATCTTTCTGACCACAATGCTATAAGACTAGATATCAATTACAAGGAAAAAAAACAGCTGTAAAAAATACAGACACATGGAGGTTAAATAACATGATACTAAATAACCAATGGATCACTGAAGAAATCAAAGAGGAAATTAAAAAATACCTAGAAACAAATGACAATGAAAACATGATGACCCAAAACCTATGGGATGCAGCAAAAGCAATTCTAAGAGGGAAGTCTATAGCAATACTATCCTACCTCAAGAAACAAGAAACACCTCAAATAAACAATCCAACCTTACACCTAAAGCTATTAGAGAAAGAAGAACAAAAAAAGCCCCAAGTTTAGCAGAAGGAAAGAAATCATAAAAGATCAGATCAGAAATAAATGAAAAAGAAATGAAAGAAGCGATAGCAAAGATCAAAACTAAAAGCTGGTTCTTTGAGAAGATAAACAAAATTGATAAACCATTAGGCAGACTCATCAAGAGAAAAAGGTAAAGACTCAAATCAATAGAATTAGAAATGAAAAAGAAGTAACAACTGGCACTGCAGATATACAAAGGATCATGAGAGATTACTGCTGGCAACTATATGCCAATAAAATGGACAACCTGAAAGAAATGGACAAATTCTTAGAAAAGCACAACCTCCGGAACCTGAACCACGAAGAAGTAGAAAATATAAAGAGATCAATCACAAGCACTGAAGTTGAAACTGTGACTAAAAATCTTCCAACAAACAAAAGCTCACGACCAGATGGCTTCACAGGTGAATTCTATGAAACATTTAGAGAAGAGCTAACACCTATCCTTCTCAAACTCTTCTAAAATATTGCAGAAGGAGGAACACTCCAAACTCATTCTACAAGGCCACCATCACCCTGATACCAAAACCAGACAAAGATGTCACAATAAAAGAAAAACACAAGCCAATATCACTGATGAACATAGATGTGAAAATCCTCAGCAAAATACGAGCAGAATCCAACAGCACCTTAAAAGGATGATAAACCATGATCAAGTGAGTTTTATCCCTAGGATGCAAGGATTCTTCAATATACGCAAATCAATCAATGTGATAAACCATATTAACAAACTGAAGGATAAAAGCCATATGATCATCTCAATAGATGCAGAAAAAGCTTTCAACAAAATTCAACACCCATTTATGATAAAAACCCTCAGAAAGTAGGCACAGAGGGAACTTACCTCAATAAATAAAGGCCATATATACAAACCCACAGTGAACATCATTCTCAATGTGAACAACTGAAACCATTTCCACTAAGATCAGGAAAAAGACAAGGTTGCCCAGTCTCACCACTATTATTCGGCATAGTTTTGGAAGTTTTAGCCACAGCAATCAGAGATGAAAAAGAAGTAGAAGGAATCCAAATCGGAAAAGAAGTAAAGCCGTCACTGTTTGCAGATGAGATGATACTATACATAGAGAATTCTAAAGATGCTACCAGAAAACTACTAGACCTAATCAATGAATTTGGCAAAGCGGCAGGATACAAAATTAAGGCATGGATATCTCTTGCATTCCTATACACTAATGATGAAAAATCTGAAAGAGAAATTAAGGAAACACTCCCATTTACCATTGCAACAAAAAGAATGAAATACCTAAGAATAAACCTACCTAAGGAGACAAAAGACCTGTATGCAGAAAACTATAAGACACTGACAAAAGAAATTAAAGATGATACAAACAGATGGAGAGATATACCATGTTCTTGGATTGGAAGAATCAACACTGTGAAAATGACTATAGTACCCAAAGCAATCTACAGATTCAATGCAATCCCTATCAAACTACCAATGGCATTTTTCACAGAACTAGAACAAAAAATTTCACAATTTGTATGGAAACACAAAAGACCCCGAATAGCCAAAGCAATCTTAAGAAAGACAAATGGAGGTGGAGGAATTAGGCTCCCTGACTTCAGACTATACTACAAAGCTACAGAAAATATCTGCAAATGAAGCAACTGACAAAGGATTAGTCTCCAAATTTTACAAGCAGCTCAATATCAAAAAACACAAACAACCCAATCCAAAAATGGGCAGAAGACCTAAATAGACATTTCTCCAAGGAAGATATACAGATTGCCAAAAAACACATGAAAGTATACTCAACATCACTAATCATTAGAGAAATGCAAATCAAAACGACAGTTAGGTATCACCTCACACTGATCAGAATGGCCTTCCTCAAAAAGTCTACAAACAGTAAATGCTGGGGTGGGTGTGGAGAAAGGGAACCCTCTCACACTGTTGGTGGGCATGTAAATTGAGACAGCCACTATGGAGAACAGTATGGAGGTTCCTTAAAAAACTAAAAATAGAACTACCGTACGACCCTGTAATCCCACTACTGGGGATATACTCGGGGAAAACCATAATTCAAAAAGAGTCATGTACCACAATATTCACTGCAGCTCTATTTACAATAGCCAGGACATGGAAGCAACCTGTCCATCTGTCTATCAACAGATGACTGGATAAAGATGTGGCACATATACACAATGGAATATTACTCAGTCATAAAAAGAAATGAAATTGAGTTATTTGTAGTGAGGTGGATGGACCTAGAGTCTGTCATACAGAGTGACGTAAGTCAGAAAGAGAAAAACAAATACCATATGCTTACACATATATATGGAATTTAAAAAACAACAAAAAAAAGTTCTGAAGAACCTAGGGGCAGGACAGGAAAAATACATAGACACGGAGAATGGACTTGAGGACACGGGGAGGGGGAGGTGTGGGCTGGGATGAGGTGAGAGAGTGGCATGGACATATGTACACTACCAAATGTAGAATGGATGGCTGGTGGGTAGCAGCCGCATAGCACCGGGAGATCAGCCTAGAGCTTTGTGACCACCTAGAGGGGTGGGATGGGGAGGGTGGGAGGGAGACGTAAGAGGGAGGTGATATGGGGATATATGTATATGTATATCTGATTCACTTCGTTATACAGCAGAAGGTAATGCACCATTGTAGAGCAATTATACTCCAGTAAAGATGTTGAAAAAAAAAAAGACATACGCATCCCCTTGTTCACTGCAGCATTATTTACAATAGCCCAGATATGGAAATAACCTAATTGAAATATATACATTTCAGCCTATTCAGGAATATTATTCAGGATATAATACTGTTCAAGATTATTATATATATATGAGTATTATTGACCCATAAAAAAGAATGAAATCTTGTAATATAGACAACATGGATGGACTTTGAGGGCATTATGCTAAATGAAATAAGTCAGACACAGAAAGACAAATACGGTATGATCTCTCCTATATGTGAAATCTTAAAAAAAAAAAAAACACAAACAAAAATGACAAACCTATAGATACAGATAAAAGTAACAGATAGCTTGTTATCAGAGGCAAGGGGTGAAAGGTGACAGAAATGTGTTAAAGTTTTAAAAAAACTTTTTTTAATTAAAAATAAAAAAGAAAATATGGGGCTTCCCTGGTGGCGCAGTGGTTGAGAGTCCACCTGCCAATGCAGGGGACACGGGTTCATGCCCCGGTCCGGGAAGATCCGACAGGCCACGGAGCAGCTAGGCCCGTGAGCCATGGCCGCTGAGCCTGTGCGTCCGGAGCCTGTGCTCCGCAACAGGAGAGGCCACAACAGTGAGAGGCCCACGTACCACAAAAAAATAAGAAAGAAAGGAAAGAAAGGAAAGAAAGGAAGGAAAAAGAAAGAAAGAAAGAAAGAAAGAAAGAAAGAAAGAAAGAAAGAAAGAAAGAAAGAAAGAAAGAAAGAAAGAAAGAAAGAAAGAAAGAAAGAAAGAAAGAAAGAAAGAAAGAAAGAAAGAAAGAAAGAAAGAAAGAAAGAAAGAAAGAAAGAAAGAAGGAAGAAAATAAAGGGAATTTGTGAGATCCTGTAATCAAATTAAAGGGAAACATTTTCTCCAATTAGCTATGCATATTTCTATGAAAACCAAAATAAAAAAGAAATCAATTTTAGAATACACACACACACACACACACACACACACACACACAATGAAAGGCAGAGCTATATTTCCTGTGCTCTCACTTAATAGTAAGAACATTTTAAACAACACAGGAATTAACTTTTCCATTAATTTTAATAGGACCTGCTTGAGAAATCATGTGGGCCTTAAGCTTTTTGGGTGGTATGACTTTACATCTTTTCCATTTCTCCTATTTTGTTGGTATATTCAAAATATTTTCATTCCTCTTGATCCAGCTTTTTTTACCTTTTTTCTAAAATTTAACCTCTTCATATACACTTTCAATATGTTGGCCAATATTTATATACTGTATTGTTTGGAACAGTTTAAATCATCCAGTTTCTCTTTCTTCTTGATCTATATATTTATATTCTTTCTCTTTTTTTAGGGGGAGGGGGGTCTAATGTATTTACTTTTCAAAAAAACACCCTCCTTTGATTTGCATTAAAGTTTTATTGGTTGGTGTGGGAGATAATTAAATATTTTAAATGGGAATATACTGTTTTGCAGATTATGAGTAATATATATTTATTGAAAATTTTCTTAAAGCAGATAGTGAAATACTTCCTCTGCCATGTTTCTCCAAGGGTTACACCTGCATCTTCAGACTAAATAATTCTTCCTTGTCTAGGACTGTATGGCCCAATGCAGGATGCAGAGCATCTCTAAGCTCTACTTGATAAACGCTAGTCATGTCCCTGTCATTGATTAAACCTAAGATGACCTACATTTCCAAAAGCATGCTAAAGGAGTGGTCCTGAGAAACATTTGAAAATTCTCAACTCCCCTTCTCATTTTGGATCCTATTAAATAATTGAACAAGTATGAAAACCAATATGTTTATAAAATGGAAAAAATGGAAATGCCCTAAATTTTAACCAATTATGACTTATTTAAATACAAGTAAAAAATAACACTTTACAGACATTTTTAAATAATGGTAAGATGTTCAATGCATTTTTGAATGAAATATCAGGAACTACAAATCATAAATGGTATTTATATATATGTATATATATACATATATATATATATACACACACACACATACTCACACACACACGTATATATGATATAATCTAAATTTTTACCAGTGATTTCTAAGATATAGAGAAACAAATGTGGCATGTGGAATTATGGAGAAAATAATATTTTATTATACACTTAATCCATTTCTGGACTGTTTGAGTTTTTATAATGATCACTTATAAAATGTTATTTCAATTTAAAAAAGAAAAAAAAGGGGAATACCAGGCAAAAACTGCAGCCATTATTTTATTCATATGACTATTTCCTGCCTTCATGTTGTGGTAATGGGTACCTATTAGGGAAAGAGGCAGATTCTACACTTTGTGTAGTGAGGATATAAGAATAAACAAAAGGAGGATTACCCATCTATGTGTCCTGGTTTCCCCACTTCCTGAGGAAGCCAAGTTTCTATATATACTAGTGAAACAGACTTTTGTCAAAGGACATTTTTTTGGTGGTGAAAATATTATGTTAGGTAAGAAAAAAGGTACATTAGGTATGCTAAGGAAAACTGTGCTTCAGTGATATGTTCAGTGCCTTTTGAGATCATGTAGTTACAGCAATAATACAAGCTAAGTGTGACTCAGAATAATTTCTGGCAAATAAAGAATGCTGTTGATGGCCTGCTTATTCCTACCTATTCACTTTTATTCTAAAATTTAAACAAAAACAAATATTAAAGTAACATCACAAGAGTATACCATTAAGTGCTGCCTTTTAGGGGACAGTTTATAAGTATGGAAGAAATTTAGAAAGGATAGAGATCAGGGAGGAAATAGATGAGAATGGGGAAAAAAAATTCATCCAGTCAATGAAGGATGGCTAATAGTTATATGGCAGGATGGAGAAGAAACAACATTCTTGGCCAGGAGAACACAACAGGGAAGTCACGGGTTTGACATAAGGAGAACAAATAAGAAGGAAAGAAAAGAATATTCAATGCACTTAGGAGCTGAGATGAAAAAGTGAGAATAAAAACAAAAACAAAAAACCCAAACTTAGTTAAGTACTGTGGGACCAAGGAAAGGAGAAAGATTAAAGCAATGAAGAAGAATTTAAATATAAAAAGAAGAAAATTGAGAATATTTGTAGGTTTCTGATCAAAGGATGCAATGATTGAAGTCACATTATAAATTATTCTACCCACAGAATTAATGATGAACTGGAAGAAATAAAAGTCAGAGAAACTAACCACAAGCTTCTCTCTTAAGTGAATATAATTCTACTTTAGAACTTAAAGAATTTACATATCTAAGTTAATCAGATACTTTCTGTATATGATTTATACAAAAGTATGTATAAATTCAGAAGACTTCTTAATTGCATGTTTTCTGGAAGAGTAAAATAGGGGATTTTATTACTTCAAGTAATATTTGTTATAGATTAATCTGTATCTTCCACAAAATTATCTTGGTTAAGGACTACACTTCACCATCATGTTTCAGATTTGATTTCCTTTCTGAAAGGTATGATCTGTTACTCTGTCTGTTTAAACTCAAGGGGCATAATTAATGCGGGCCATGGCCAGATTCAACTTCAACATAATAGCTGTACCCTGAAATATCCATCTTCAAATGGTTCCCTTCTAACTGGAATCTTTCCCTTAGAATTAACTTACATTTTCAGTCTCTACACTGAAAATGATTGTAAAATTCTTCTTTAGTTTAAAGAATATGTGACTATTTTATTTTCATAACAGACCTAGTCCCTCAAAGAAAGTAGAAACTATTATGACAGGAGGTTATTGTATGTCCTACAGTGCACAAAATTGGGTGGAAACAATGCTTAAAAGTTACTGAAATGAGGCTCAGCAAAAGAGAATTAAAATTCATCACAGAATGGAAAGAGCCCTAAGCAATTAAAATCACAATGTATGAGGTACAGATTTTGCCCATGTTATTCTGGGGAAGAAAGAAAAGACTTTTATATCATCATGAAAATGTAAATTGAGATGTTTTAACTTTTCCAATGTATAGTTTGATAAAAATTAAAAAGATTTTTTTAAAGCTCATTGTTATAAAGTATGATAATAGATATTGAATTATCATGTCTATATAACACTACAGTGTCTTATACATCATATACATAGAAAATCAGAAACTAACAGAGATTTTCTAAAATGCTGCAAATGAAGAGTACTAAGTGCCTTTAATGTGAAATATAGTCATAAAAAGAATGTAATAATTTTGGTAAATTCTCTTTGTTTAAATAGAATTGCTAACATTATATTAAAAGCTTTCTCCAGTTATTGATTATATTAAAACGTTCCAAGAATGTCTGCTAACTTTGGTAAAATTATTTATTGCATAAATTCAGGAATCAAGCAAATTGCCCAAACTTTATTTTTAGAATTTATATATTAGAGGTAAAAAGGAAAGTATAACTTACATTCACCCAGGAAACTGTTGTATTTCTGGATAAGCCAGGTCCCTAAGTTAACTCAGTGACTGTAGATATTCAATGTATTTTAAATTAAAAATATACAAGGTCCTGATAAAACAAATGATGAAGAAAGATGTTCAAAGTCAAAACTGAAAGATGGAACTTATCTGAAATAAGATTTCTTCTGACAGTGTAGGGAAGATCTTATACAAAAAGCAGAATTTATAGTCTTTCACCAAAAGAACATACAGCCAATCAGTAAGTAGTTGGTTTTTACATGAATCTTTATTTACATGTTGGTAAAAGAGAAAAAATTACACTAAAATCCCTTTTAAATTCAAGTGTCCTAAAGTTTCAAAAATCGCATTCAGTAAGAAATTAATGTCAGCAATATTCCATCATAATAAATTTCTCCAACTTAAGCTTTTTTTTGTGAAACTTGCCTAAGCTACTATTTTATATTACAAAAGGATAGTAAATTCTCTCATTTATTCTTCATTTATTAGTGGAAATAATTCATAAAAGAACATTTTCTTCCCAATGTTTGTTGGTTACCCCAAAATACAGTTTGAACAGGAAAACAAAAATACATGCTTGATTTCCTTCCTTTACAAAGTAATGAATTGGTGTTTTAAGAGCATTCAATAGTGATCAAAAAATTCCCATAACGAAAACTTTAAATGACAGAAAATCAATGATAAATGAGAATTCACCCAACAAATATTTCATGGCGCCTGTTATCTGTCAGAGTCTGTTCTCCAACCACAGTTGGAGGAGGGCTAGGTTAAAAATTCTGTCCCAGTCATCAGCAAAATGGAAATAGGAATAGGAACAGGAAACCCAAGACCTTCTTTCTTTCCTCCACAGAGACAACAGTACACTAACCAATTCCCTTAGTGAAAAATCCAGAAACCAGTTATGACAATCCTGCACCCCATGCAAGTGCAAAACCAGCTATGTCAAAGTTGGTAGGAAAAATTATCGTACCCATTTTCCATAGTCCCTTCCCCCAGCAAGATGCAATACAACTGGGAGGAAACTCCCGACCCTCAGCTTCTCCTCGGGTAGAAAAAGAGAAATGTGGATCTTAAATCAGCATTCTGAATTTTTGGAGGGACTACCCAAGGGATCGGCTCCTGTCTTGTCTGAATCTGAACACTGACAGGAAAGGGCACCAGGTTGAGGGCTGCTGAGAATAAAGGTGATAGTTTGGAAAATTCACTCTCCATGGTCCCTCCCCACCAACTCAGTGTGGAATGAGTGGAAACAAACTCCCAACTCCTGGGTTCTCTCTGAGTGGAAGTTGGTTGTGTGTCCACTGTTCCAGCTTTTCCAGTAGCTACCCCAGGGACTGGTTTCTGTCTTGCCTAAGAGCACTGATGAGACCTGATATACTCTAGATACCTGTCAGCCACTGGAAACAAAAAAGAGTTGGATGGCTTTATACTGCTCCAGAGGGCCATAGTAGAGCAAACGGAGGATGATACAGGTCAGCAGCTTATTCCTCAAGGGAGAAAGAGAATAATGGAGCATGAATTTAATCAATGTTCAGGCTTTTTAGGGAGCTGCTCCAGGGACTGCTTTCTGTCACACCCAACTAGGAGCACTGATGCAATGCAGCCTACTGTACAAGCCTAAGGGCCACTGAGAACAAAAGAAATTCAGGAAGTTTAGAGTAGCTCCAGAGAACTTGCAGTAATACAGGAAAGGCACCAGAGAAAGCAAGGGATTGTTAAGACCCTGACAAAATGAATCAGAAAATCTCTCTAATCTGTAATTAAAATGCACAAATACAGAGAGATTGCATCCACAGAAAAGGTTTGCGTGCTCCCCCAAATCTATACCCAGGATGACTGTTGAAGGTCTTACACAAAGACAATCTATGAAGACTTGAAGAAGTGGCAGATGTTTCAAATGGTCTGATCTCAACACAAAGTTACAAGGCACTTGAAGAAATAGGGAAATAGGACCCAACCAAAGGAACAAAACATATCTCCAGAAACTAACCCTAAAGAAATGGAGTATAAGAATTATCTGACAAAGATTTCAAAGTAACTGTCACAAAGGTGCTCAATGAACTCAGGAAAATGATGCACAAACAAAATGAGAATATCAACAGAGATAGAAAATATAAAAAAGAACCAAACATATATTTTGAAGCTGAAGAATATAGCAACCGAATTGAAAAAAATTCATTAGAAGGTTTGACATCAGATTTAATCAAGCAGAAGAAAGAATCAGCAAACTCAAAGATAGATCATTTGAAATTATCCAGTCAGAGGAGCAAAAAGAAAACAGAATGAAAAAGAGTGAAGAAAGACTAACGGATGTACAGGATACTACAAGCAGACTAATAAATATATTAAGGTAGTCACATAAAATAAGAGAAAAAGAAAGGTGCAAAAAGTTTATTTAAAGAAATAACAGCTGAAAAATTCTCAAATCTGGAGAAGGAAATGAATATCCAGACTCAAGAAGTCCTACACATCCAATTAAGAAAAAAACAAAGAAATCCAAACAGAGATACATTATGATCAAATTGTCAAAGTCAAAAACAAAAGAATTTTTAAAGGAGCAGGAGAAAAGTGTCTTGCCACATACCAGGAATCCTCCATAAGACAGTGGATTTCTCAGCAAAAAGCTTGCTGGCCAGAAAGGAGTTGTATAATATATTCAAAGTTATGAGCGGAAAAAACTGCCAAGAATACTATATCAGGCAAAACCTGCTCTTTGAAAAGAAAAGAAAAATAAAGACTTTCATAAAAAAAAAAGTTGAACGAGTTAATCACCACTCGATCAATCTTACAAAAAATGTTAAAGGGAGAGCTTTATGTTGAAACAAAAGAACACTTAACATCAACATGAGAAAGCTTATGGAAGTATAAAGCTCACTGTTAAAGGTAAATATATAAATAAATACAAAATATTTTAATACAGTAACAGTGGTATATAAATAACTTTTCATTCTGTTATGAAAATTAAGAGACAAAAGTATAAAAATAGCTATAAAGATATATCAATAAATACATATAATAAGATGTAGTTTGTGACATCAGTAACATAAAGTGGGTGGGGAGGGGAGAGGTAGAAAAACAGACCTTTTGTATGCAATCGAAGTTATCAGCTTAAAATAGACTTTTATAACTCGAAGATGTTTTATGTAAACTGCACATTAAGCATAAGGAAAATACCTATAGAAAATACAGAAAATAAAATAAGAAATAATCAAAGCATGTCACTACAAAAAAATAAATGAGCCACAAAGAAAGACAGCAAGAAAGGAAAAGAGGACAAAAGGCTACAAGATAGAAAACAATTAACAAAATAACAATAATAAGTCATTTTCTATCAGTAAACACATTAAAAGTAAATAGAATGAACTCCCCAATTAAAAGACAAAGAATAATGAATGAAAAAAAAATCCAACTATGTGCTGTCTACAAGGGACTCATTATAGGTTTAAGGACACACATAGGCTGAAAGGAGACAGATGGAAAAGATATTCTATGCAAATGGTAACCAAAAGACAGCAGGGATAACCATATTTATCAGACAAAATAGACTTTAAGCTAAAAACTGTCACAAGACACAAAGAAGAACATTATATAATATAAAAGGGTCAATTAACCAGGAAGATATAAAGATTATAAATATATATGTACCCAACATTAGTACACTCAAATATATTAAAGAAACCTTGGCAGAACAGAAGGGAGACAGACAGCAGCACAGTAATAATAGGAGATTTCAAAAACCCACTTTCAAAATGTATAGAGCATTTAGACAGAAGAATAAGGAAGCAAAGGACATGAACAATACTATAATAGACATATAGAACCTAATAGACATATACAAACATTCCACCTAACAGCTGCAGAATACACATTCTTTCAAGTGTCCAGGGAACATCCTCCAGGATAGATCACATTTTAGGTCACAAAACAAGTCTTAACAAATTTAAGAATATTCGAAATATAACAAGAACTTTTCCAACCACAATGGAATGAGACTAAAACTCAGCAGCAGTAGAAAAACTGGAAAACTCACTAATATATGAAAAATAAACAACAAAGTCCTGAACATTCAATGGATCAAAGAAGAAATCAAAAGGGAAATTAGAAAATATACTGAGAAAAATGAAAATGAAAACAGTATTCCGAAGTCTATGGGATGCAGCAAAAGCAGTACTAAGAGCTAAGTTGATAGTGATAAATACCTAAATTATAAAAGAGCTCTCAAATAAACAATCTAAGTTTACACTTCAAGTAAGTAGGAAACAAAAACAAACTAAGCCTATGTTAGCAAAAAGAAGGATATAATAAAGATTAGAGAAGAAATAAAGGAAATAGAGAATAGAACAAAGAAAACAAAGAGTATGTTTTCCTAAAAGATCAACAAAATTAACAAACTTTCAGGTAGACTAAGAACAAAAGAGAGAAGACTCAACTAGAAATGAAACTGGAAATGAAAGATAAGGCATTACAACTAATGCCACAAGAATAAAAATACAAATAAAAAGTTATGAGACTGGTATGAACAATTATACATCAAAAAATTGAATAGAAGAAATGGATTAATTCCTAGAAGCATATCACCTACCAAAACAGAACCAAGAAGAAACAAAACATCTTAACAGATCTATAACTAATAAGGAGATTGAATCAGTAATCCAAAACCTCCCAACAAAGAAAACCCTAGAACCAGATGGTTTCACTGCAGAAATCTGTGAAATAAAGAAGAATCAATGATATTTCTCCTCAATCTCTTTCCAAAAAAAACTGAAGAGAAGAAAACAGTTCCAAGCTAATTTTATGAGGCAAGCATTACCCTGAAACCAAAGTAAAAGATCCTACAAGAAAATAAAACTAAAAGCCAATATACCTGATGGATATAGATGTAAAATCCTCAACAAAATACTAGCAAACTGAATTTGACAGAACATTAAAAGGATCATACACCATAACTAAGGAGCATTTTTCCTTAAGCTGTAGAATGGTCTAACATATGAAAATAAATCAGTGTGATACACCACAATAACAGAATAAAGGATAAAAATCAGATGACCATCTCAAAAGACACAGAAAAAGCATTTGACAAAATTCAAGACCCTTTCATGATTTAAAAAAAAAAAAAACTTAAAAAAAATGTAGGAATAGAAGGGAATTACCTCAGAATAATAAATTTAATTTGCTATATATGAAAAGCAAATAGGTAACATCATACTAACAAGAAAAACTAAAAATGTTTTCTCTACAATCTGGAACAAAACAAGGATGCCCACTTTCACCACTTCTCTTCCTCATAGTACTGAAAGTCCTAGCCAGAGCAATTGGGCAAGAAAAAGGAATAAAAGGCATCCAAATCAGAAAGGGAGAGGTAAAAGTATCTTTGTTTGCAGATGACATAATCTAATATGTAGAAAACTCTGAGATTCCACCAAAAAAGTTAAAACTAACAAATTCAGCAAAGTCACACAATAGAAAATCAACATACAAAAACCAGTTGCATTTCTACACACTAACAATGAATGAGCTGAAAAGAAAATTAAGAAAATGATTTCATTTACAGTAGCATCAAAAAAAACACAATAATAAACTTAACCAAGGAGGTGAAAGATTTTTACAATGAAACCCATAAAACACTGCTGAAAGAAATTAAGGAAGAAACAAATAAATGAAATGACATCCCATTTCATGGATTGGAAGACTTACTATCATTAAAATGTCTATACTATTTAAATCAATCTATAGATTCAATGCAATCCCTATCAAAACTCCAAAGGCATTTATTGCAGAAATAGGAAAACTCATCATAAAATTCGTATGGAACCACAAAGGACCCTAAATAGTCAAAATATTCCTGAGAAAGAACAAATCTGGGGGCCTCATACTTACTGACTTGAGAACATATTACAAAACTACAGTAACCAAAGAAGTATGTTACCTGCATAAAAACAGACATATAGACCAAAGGAACTGAATATAGAGCTCAGACATAAACCCATTCATATATGGTCAACTCATCTTCAATGAGGGTGCCAAGACTACACAATGGAGAAAGGATAGTTTTTTCAACAAATGGTGTTTGTGAAAACTGTATATTCACATGCAAAACAAAAAAATTGGACACTTATTTTACACCATACCTAAAAATCAATTCAAAATGGATTGATGACCTAAACATAGGACCTGAAACTATAAAACACCTAGATGAAAACAGATGAAAAGCTCCATAATATTGATCTTGACAAAGATTTCTGGATATGACATCAAAAGTACAAGCAACAAAACAAAAATAGACAAATGTTCCTATAACATATCAAAATAAAAAGCTACTGTATAACAAAAAATAAACAATCAACAAAGTGAAAAGGCAGAATGTGAGAAAATATTTGCAAACCACATATATGATAAGGGGTTAATATCCAACATATATAAAGAACTCCTACAAATCAAATTTTAAAAAGTAACACAATTAAACATAGACAAAGGACTTGAATAGACACCTTCCCAAAGAAGACTTGCAAATGACCATAGATATATGAAGATGCTCAACATCGCTAATCATCAAAGAAATGCAAATCAAAACCACAATGAGATTTTACATCACACCTATGAGGATGGCCATTACCAGAAAAACAGAAAATAACAAATGTTAATGAGAATATGGAAAATTGTAACCACAAGTATTGAAAATAGGATCTCAAAGAGATATTCACACTCCCATGTTCATTGCAGCATCATTCACAATAGCCAAGAGGAAGAAACAACGTAAATGTCCATTGACAGAAGTGGATAAAGAAAATGTGCTATATTTGTACAATGGAGTATTATTCAGACAAAGGAAATCCTTTCATACGCTACACGATTCAACTTATATGAGGTATATAAGTTAGTCAAACTCATAGAAGCAGAAAGTAAATGAAATTTGCCAGGGGAAGGCAGGAGAAATGGGGAGTTGCTTTTCAATTAGTTTTACTTAAGAAGATGAAAAAGTTTTAGAGATCTGCTGTAAAATAATGTGCATATAGTTGACATATAGTTGACAATACTGTTTTGTACACTTAAAAATTGTTAAGAGGATAGATTTCATGCTATGTGTTTCTTACCACTATAAAAAAATTGTATTGAACTTACATTTTAGTGGGAAAGGACAAATAAACTAGTAAATAGTAGTGGTAAATGCTGCAAGGATACCAAAAAGAAGAGGAATTAAGAATGAGTACAATTTTAGTTAGTAAATATTTCTGTATTAAAATGCATATCAGCAAAGAACTGGGGAGTAAGGAGGTAAACCACGTGGAATGCCCAAGGCATCCAGTAAGACATACAGAGAAAACAGTAAGGATAAAGACGCTGAAGTGAAATCATGCTTGGCTTGTGTCAAAATAACTCCAAGGACACTGGTGTGACTGACAGGATGATCAGTGGGGAGACTGGTAATTTTGTCAGAGAGATAGCTGAAGGACAGGACCCTAGAGGCATCTGTAGGCTTGGCAAGAACTTTGAACTTTATTCTGGATAAAATGGGAAGCCATTGAAAGAAGAAAAGTTTTTTAAGCAGAAGAGTGAAATGATTTGCCTTATATTTTAAAAGGATTATTCTACCTATTTTAAGGAGTAGAAACTGTAGTGCAAAGCTAGAAGCAGAGAGACCAGTTAGGTGCTTATTGCAATATTGTTAGGTGAGAAATAGTAAAGGTGATGAGAGGTCATCAGCCTCCAGCTGCCATTTCTTCTAGACATTAGGCTCAAAGACTTTCAGACTCTCCAGGGTTTCTTCACAGTTCTTACATTCATTTCTCAGGTGCAAACATAATCCTTTTACTTCTGTTACATCTTAGATCAAGATCCTGGTTAGAGAGTCAGCAGTCTATTCCAGTTAAAATGTTTTGATTTTACTTGATATAGTAATGTGGAGTACAGTTAAATGGAGGTTAGAGGACTAGTGAAGAGGGAAAGTTCCTCTCCTATGTCAACACCAGCACCAAAAGAATAGAGAGATATATGTATACAGTTTTCCTACTGGCATAGAAACAATTATAAGTGAAATAAAAGAGTTTTCCTATTTATTTTCAGGATGTATTTTCATTGTCATGAAAAGAAGTCAAGGCATTTTTGCTTCTAACTTCTGCTTTTCATAAATTAACCACGTCTCTCACTAAATTATTGATGCTTTTCCTCAAATTGTGGCATGTTGTAGTCTTACATTCTAAATTTTCAATGGCCTGGGTTCTCTCACCTTTTCAGTGCCCTCATGTTTATCTTAGTAAAAAGTTGGGACAGACTGCAATGGAGTCACCTGATCAGATTTTTTCATCCACCATAATTTCTGAATAAGGAAAAAACATCAACACCTTTTCTCCTGACTGCAAAGAATTTCCAAGGAGAGGAAAAGAAATAAAAACAGCTGCAAAATGTTGCAAACCAAGGGACCATATGAGGTGAGAGTTAAAATGAGAAAAATGTCCACATTACTTTGGGCAATGCAACTCCAGGGAAATAGTACTCAGCACGTAAGAGCTAAATAATTCTAGAGGAATAAATATATATTCTGGTATTCAGGAGGAAAATGGCATCATGGAGAGATTAGGTCTATTAAAACACACATTTGTAGACATGTCAGTGTGAAAATTGCTTTCAGAGATGGGAAGAGGAGAAAAACTCATCTTATTTGTCTAATAATTCTATTGGGTGCTTTTCACTAAAAGAGAACCATCCATACATTTATAATAGTAAGAATGTGAATTGCAGTACATATCAAATTACATGAGAAACTAGAAAAAAATCTCTCAGTTTCAGGGCACTGAGTAATGCTTTCTAGTTTAGTGTTTGTCCCTAAATTTTGTGATTTTATGAATAATTCAGAGCAATGATTTTCCCTTCTTTTTCTATCACAGCACTTGGCAAGTTTCCACTTCATTTTTGTTGCAAAGACACAGCTGAGGTTCTTAGAATGGGAATAATGTTTAGAATGTATTTTTTCATAACGAAGAATATTATGAAAGGGGCAACTAAGACATAGTTTATGAGGTTTTCAAGTGTGATACTAACAGACTTAGCCTCAAGGAAAACTGGCATCTTGATAACTGTAAGAGAAAGAAGATAGCATTGAATCAGACTGAGGAAAGGTGAATTCAACTTAGTTACAGATCTGTCATCCAAAGCAAAACAAATTCAAGCTTGAACTGAGCTGGTATTGATACTGAAACATTTATTTGATATGTAGAGATAGTATCAGATAAGCATGGCCATGTAAGTGATTTTATTTTAGGGCAGACTCCAGCTACTGGAATATGTAACCAAAAGGCACTAGGCAACTTATCAGCATATCAGTCAAAAACATTTGGGACAGTAATATAAATCAAGCAGGGGAATTGTATTGATATGTAATCAAGGCAAAATTAATTATAATTAATGGGAAAATCCACTAGAATTGGTTCATGAGAAATCTATGATTCATTGTGAACTTTGATACTGGACTTAAAGCAGCAATCCTATTTCCAGATCTGCCTGAAGTCTGGTTCAGTTTTCCCAAACACTTCCAGCCTTTGGCAGGGACTAGCTTAATGCTGAAGGTAGTTGAGTGTACAGGTGTCTACCTGGAGCTGTAAGAGGCCAGGAGAAGCAGGATTCAACCCTTGGAAAACCTGACCTGGAGTTAATATCATTCCCATTTCAAATGGGAAGGTAGCATAATTATAAGCTATTGGAATGGATAATTCCTTTCTCTGCCAAAGTCTTCACTCAGCAGCAGCCTTACTTACCACCAACATCCTCCCAGATGATCTCAAGGATGCAAGGAAATTAAAAGTAGCTTCTGCTGATAAAACTGTAGGATTCCCTGATATTGTGCAAGAAGGAAATTACTCTATGCCTTGCTACCTCTTCTTCCTAGAATAACCTGTCTCTCCCTAAGTACCACTCAAGATTGATGCAAATTCTCCAAGAAATTTTCCTTGCATTTCAATAAATTCTTTGTCTTTCTGACTTGTATGGGTTGTCAGCCCTTATAGTTAGCAGTATGGCTTTCCAAACTTAAATCTATCTCTATCATCCACCCTTATCTTCACTCCTCCCCAAGATTAGCACATTGTTAATAAATGCTAATTAAATTGAACTGAACATATAAATGGTCCAAATTCCTTAATTTGCATAAATACCACGTGCCCATGCTCACCTAGGACAGCAGACCATTTTTTCTCCCAGTTATGTATTGGCAACAATTGCTGAAAAATCATACCCAAGCCTCACACTAGACATCTAAATCTTGCCAAAATACACATATCATACACATATCAAAAACAATGCATAGCAACTGCAAACAGAACCCAATAAACGCTTTAATTTATTGCAATGCCTCCAAAATATTAATCCTTCTCCCGGTATTACATCCAAATGAGAGACGTTTTATCTCAGTTGAAAAAAATGTGTGTTGCTATGTTTATTGAACTACTGTGTAATTGAACGAACTCATGTTCAAAGTTTTTCCTCAATGTTAAAATTAAATGTTCCTCTTTGTGATTTTCTGTTTGCATTCTTTTCCATTTTGTTGTTAGAATTTGCCTCTGCTAATGTAATCCATTTATCATTCTAAGCTTTCTGCTCTTTTCAGATGTGTTTGAGATAGGTACCTCAAACTTTCAACCTTTGGGCTAGAAACATTTTTGAAAAACAAATAGTATTTGTAGTGAATCACATATTTTAGCAAAAATCTGCTTGTAGAAATATAGCCTAAAGCCAAAGAGTTAATAGCTGACTGACATTTACAATGACCAAGATTTGCTCTCTATTCCTAATATTTTGTTTTTGAGCATATGTGCTATATATAGAAAATTTTCATAACAAGCCAGGCAAGTTCAATTCTCTTTTTCATTCTCTGCTTTCACTAGTTTCTTTTTTTAAACTATATCCAAACATTTGCCTTTATATTGTCACCTGTACATTAAATGAAGTGTCATCAACACTCTACTTCTTCCAAATTTGGATTGAGCTAGCTGATAATAACATAATTTAATTAGCATTGCAACCATTATTCACCTACCTTATTTTCCTTTTTATTTTCTGAATTTCTGGGTCATTGTTCACTTTCACATCAATCTGATTTCAATCACTCACAATAATTCCATATCTACTATTGCCTAATCTTAAAATACTATTTGAAATTATATATCTACATTTTTTCCTTTGCTTCTGGGAAAATATTACTTTCATTGGAGCCTGTTTTCTTATCCTTTTTCAAGAGTTCTTCACAATTATTGATCAAAGCCCTGTTCCCTGAAATGAGTACAGATCTTCACTAAATTATTGCAGTTAATGTGTCATGTTTTTTCATCTGGATTCAATAGGAAATACTAATAGTATTCCTTAGCTAAACAGTGTAGGGAGTGCATGCAGTTAGTGGCGTATTTCTTAGCTTCTTCTCTAATCCAGAATAACAAATACAATGGGGTGAGAAGTGGAAAAAAGAAATTAAGTGTAGCTACACCTGCAAGTAACAATTGCAGTCACTTTGTCAAGGGTAACACAGTCATCAATGAGCAATACAGATTGTTTGTCACCAGAATAACTGAATCAAGAGGCTCCAATTCATTGATGTTTCTCATTCCCATATGCCTGAACATCTGGGACACAAAGAAACGGTGCATATATGTTAATAGGCAATGCAGTGGTAATGACTTCTACCTAAACTAGAAGCAGTTACCCATTTTCTCTTTAATATCTAATTTTTATATTAAAATGCTTTAGATGAATTCTGATGAAAACTCAGAAAGAACTAAGAAATATATGAATGCAAAGGAAATGTACCAATGGCAGAAAATGAGAGCTTAAAAATTTTTACAAGGACAGTATTGTTGGATAAGCTTTTTATAATTTTGATTTGAAATGATAATATACAGCTAACAAAGTATAATATTCAAATCTTGTGTATGTATTTTTAAAAATTCAACAACTAGGGTTTAGTGGCAATGAAGACTGTAGAGAATGTTGGATTGGATTTCATGTTTATTCCTCTTGTCAGACATTACTACATTTCCAATAGTTCATCAGGTTTTCAGTAAGTTAACATTCACTCTGTGAAAAGTATCACATGAATTACTGTAGAATATAGTAGGAAATACACTTGTGGCTCCTCGTATTCTCAAGTTTATAATTCTGTGTGGAGACTACACTATATACAAGTGGAAATAAAATAATTATGTTCATAAATTGATTTTTTAAATATGCAAATTAATATGGTACATTAAGTGTTGGGGCACAGTATAAAGCAATGATCAATGCCAGTGGGATTAATCAAGGAAGGTTTCTTGGGGGAAGTGAATTCTAAACTGATTTATTTATTTAGCACTCATTTTATGTTTTCTAATTATAAAAATAATGTATTTTCATGGTAATAAATTTGCAAATTTCAAATTTCTAAAAAGAGTAAAAGAAACTAAGAATCTACTGTCCAAAGATAATCACTATTCAGATTCTGTCCTTTTCCTTCAATTTTGTTCTCTGATTTTCTCTACATAGCTCCCATAATATTACATATTTAGTATTATAAACTTCTTTGTTTCAGCAGTGTCTTAAGGCACAGCCTTTGAATGATACAAATGCCTCAAAAATTAAGTTTAATACACGGTCAAAATAAATGTGTCATATTCACAAACCATTTCCCTATAGCTGAACATTTAGGTTTTTCGAAATTTTTAAGATAAATAATCTCAAAAAACATTATCGTTGATATCTTTTTCCTTAGTAGTATTTTCCTAAGGTAGACTTTATGGTCAGAGGTCATGATCATTTTAAGGTTCCTTATATCTGTAATATCTGTAAGTAATAAAAGCTATCACTTCTTTGTAACTACTTATTTCTGTTTTAAATTTGACTGCACTGATCAGTATTCTCAGAAATGTGTCAAATGCTAATTACTAATTCTTAGATTACTGCTCATTTAATAGTAATGAATTTAGTAAATATGACATTGTTTAGAAATTTCATTGGAATGCTTGATATATTAATTAAGGATACTGGTATTTCTACTTTTCAAGCAATTTTTTTGTTTTGTTTTTAATCAGAAATCAATCTTGAGTTTTGTTCAATAATTTTATAATATTTATTCCAATTTTTATATTACTTTCCTTTAATAGAGTGTCCAGATTGAAATATAACCTTTATGTAACAGAATAAGAGTGATCTCATTGTGAGATACATTGATATTCAACTGCAATAAAAATGGAAAATATCCATACAGATATTCTCAGTTCCCAATGTGTCACAGCTTGAAAACTTTGTGATTTTTCCAGATGACAAATAGCAAAAATCTGTATTAAGATGTGGCAATGGAAATGATAATGAAAGGATAGATACTAAATACGTTGCAAAGGAATAAGAACTGGCTAGACTTGACAATTAGTTGTGCAAGGCATGGGACAATGAGAAACCATAAATGTCTATGAGGATTATGAATCATAGTGAATGGGAATAATATGGTATCATTTTTTTTTTTTTTTTTTTTTTTATTTTGGTGGTACTGGGGCCTCTCGCTGTTGTGGCCTCTCCCGTTGCGGAGCACAGGCTCCGGACGCGCAGGCTCAGCGGCCATGGCTCACGGGCCCAGCCGCTCCGCGGCATGTGGGATCCTCCCGGACCAGGGCACGAACCTGTGTCCCCTGCATCGGCAGGCGGACTCCCAACCACTGCGCCACCAGGGAAGCCCCATGGTATCATTTTTAACAGAAAGTCTCAACCTTCAGAGTTGAGGCACACTGATAAAAGTGTCACAAGTAATGTATTACTGATAATAAAGTCTCATAATTACAAATAATTGAGTCTTTCATGAATTAAAGAGGATTCCAGTTTTCCCCCAGAATACCACCACTCACTTTCATTCCTCTATGATTTCTTCAGAGAGAAAAAGAAGTTGGTGGACGTACTGCTAAAAGGTAGGGCTTTGTCTCTTACCGTGGTGCAGCCTTAGCAAATGAACATAACTTTTATGACTATAACAATTAAACATGTCTTCTCCTGGACTTTCCTTCTCCAGAAAAGAGAAAACTCTGGAAGAAAAGCTGATTTGTAGGACAAGAAAGGAAAAATGATAACATTTACATCATGTGAAATACCTAGAAGGAAGCCACTTTTTGATGGAAGCTTACTTGTATCAGTAGATCCATGTGTGAAAAGATTCTCTTCCACATACCACAACTTGTTTAGGCTATCCTATTCCATCTATGTTGAAATAGTGCTCCCTGCACTTTACATTTGACTCTTTTGAGTTCCTCCTTCTGAAATGTGTTCTTCCTTCTCTTTTTCATATTTATAGCTCCAATACCCAGTAGAAGCACAAAATCTAGTCCAGTTACAAAATGGATGGTCTTTTAGGCAAAAAGAGTCTTTGGAATTTCATTGAGAAATTTATATTAATTCATATTCCTTTGATAATTAACTTTTGTTGATACTAATGAGGATGGACTATTAATTCATTACTGCTATTGTATGCGTTTTATAAAAGATATACATGGCTGGCAGAAAAGAAAATATTTTATAAGATAAACTATATGCTTTCTTGAAATAAGACTGTTTTTCCTGAAACATACTTATTCAGTAAATATGTGCTTTCATTAATATATGCTATAATTATAATTACTTTGCTATGTGTTGACTATACTGATAAAATTAGAGATACTATGAAACTGCAGACTTTCAAAACTGTACATACAATTTCATATAATGAAATTGTACATATAATATATAATACAGTAATACCTATCATGTGTCATAGCATCTTGTAAAAATTCCTGAGTTTACTGTCATTTTTAAGCTTAATTATCCTAAGTATGATGACTGAGGGATTTTAACAGCTATAAGTCAAATCCTCTTCTCTATTTCTTTTCTTTACCATTAGTCACCCTACTTTCGAAAAAGTAAATTTTCACTGTTCAGCTGATCAGAATCCCAACATTGTTCATTTCATTATCTGTCTTTCCTGCCTGAAATAATGTCAAATTCAACTTATTGCAATTATGCATTTTATACCAGTTTATTTGACCTTATTTAAATCTTAAGGAGAACTTCATTTATTTTTCTAACCTCTAATAAAAAAGGAGTACTTTGTCCTTATGTGCAAAAAGAATGTTTTCCTAAGTAATCTTTCTAGATTCTAAGCAAAATAATTTTAAGCAAAATATTTTAAAAGATAGTATATTATTAATATTTTCAAATGAACATTTATTGTAATGAGATTTTGTAAAGAGAGTATGGCGGGTTTTTCAATAAAGTGAATATCTTAGGAAAAAATAAAATAAAATAATGCAATACCAGTTTTTAAGTTTTGGATACATAGAATCACAGGTATCTAATTAAAATAATAATAATAACACTAGAAAAATTCAAAAGGTAGTTGTTTCTGGTGGTTTAGGATGTATTTTTGTTTCTGGTTTTGTTCATGCATACTTCTAAGTCATCTACAATGAGCACATATTATAGCTTAATTTTTAAAGATCATTTTATTTACATCAAACTTTATATATTTCTTTCTTTTTACAGCAGGGACTTTGAAATAGTAGAGGTAACCATATTTAAAAATTGATCCTCCCAAAACCCTGATTCTGGGCTAGTACGGATACCTCCTCAGTAAGGAAGACACAGGATTAGAGCTGCAAAAGTATTTTAAGGCTAGCAAATGTGAATCTATCTTTATTTTTTTAATTGCAAATCAACAGAAAATATATGGTTTTATATGTGGGATTTCAGACTAATGATTACATTTTATGCAGTCTTTTGCTTAACAAAATATATCTGTATTCAGAACAAATTATTTGCTATGAAGCAGAGTAAAGTTGATCAGGTATCAAAAGCATAAGTTAATTTTTATTTTTTGAGGAGTTATAGGTTATTATCCTGGTTTGGATTTTGCACCACTATAACTTCATGTACACACCACCATATAAAAATGGTTCCCAAAGTGTAATCTGGAACAATTGGGGGTCCCCAAACTCAAAACTATTTTCATAATAATGCTAGGACATTCTTTTCCTTTTGCACTCTCTTTCTCCCATAAGTGTGCAATGGGATTTTGCAGGGGCTGTATACATGTGATATTAGAACAGATTGAATGCAGACACAATATAAGATTCCCCCAGTCTTCAATTAAGCCAGGCATTGAAGAGATTTGCAAAAACATAAAGCAATGTTAATCTTTTCCCAATTTTTTTCCTTTGGAAAATAGTTATTGTTCAAAAAAGTTATTTATTTTAATATGTAATAAATGTATTGTCTATTTTTAAATAAATATACAAATAATTTTAAAATTGTTTTTAATTTTGAATGATAAACATATAGCCAACACAAACAAAAGGTTTTTTTAATTGTAAAGTGGTCCTGACACCAAAAAGTTTGTGATCCCATCGACACCCCCAAGTTTAAGTAACCACTAGGTGACAGGACTATTCACTTCTTATGTTTTTAATACTAGATCTAGACCTTTCTCTAGACCAGAGATAAGCAAATTTCTTCTGTAAAAGGTTGTATGGGCCTGTAAATATTTTAGACTTTGTGGGCCATATAGTTTCTGTTGCAATGTCAAACCTACCATTATACTGCTGAAGCATCTATAGATACTATGTAAGCAAATGAGCGTGGTTGTATTCAAATAACACTTTATTTACTAAAATAAATGGTGGGCCAGATCTAGCCACAGGCTATAAATTACCAACTCTTGCTCTAGTCCCAAATTTGTTGTTTAGAGTGTGTGTGTATATACGTGCATGGGGTGAGGAGAGGAATTAGAAAGAAAAGTAATATTTATTGGTCACCTCTTATCTGTTTAGCATTTATTAACAACTATATACTTTATCTATTATTTAAATAATTACATTTTTGTGAGTTTGTTAGAGACAGTAATTTTAACGCTATTTTATAGATGAAGAAACTACGACATAAAAATATGACACACAATAAGTACAAGAGCAACTTGGATTTGAACTCCGGTCTGTCTGACTCTCAGTATGCCAGATTGCTTGCCATCATCATCAGCACCAGCATGAGGAGCAGTAAAAGCAACAGGTAACACTTCCGTAGTACTTTTTAGTACACAAGGTGCATTCACATAGATGACCTCATTTGACCTTCTCATACACACATACACACACACACACACCAACACACAAAAAAAGCCAAAACCTCTGCAACAGGTAGAACAAGTATTACTATCCCCAGTTCACAGTCGAAGAAAATGAGGTGCAGATAGCAAAGCCACAATTCTGACCCATATCTTTTTTGTTCCCAATTCAAATGTTCTGTTTTTATAGATCACTTTGTAGAGTTTACCCATTTTAAGATTCCTGGGAATCAAATATTTCTCCTTTTTTCTTTTTTTTGATACCTAATCTTTTAGCATGAAACTTCAAAGTTATAAAATGTCCATTTCTCTGAGATGCACAAAATGGAACATAGAGTGAAAATGTGCATTTTATCTCCATCTCTATGAAACAGAATTCACGCTGAATCAATGGGAAAGCATCAAAGGTCAAAGAGATGGAAAAGACCTCAGCTCAGAATTAGTAACATTTTCAATGAGCTATTCTTCTTTGAAGCAGAAGGTAATGGGGCTACTAGGACATTTGAGTGACCCATAATTATAGTGGCTTTCATTCCTTTACACCCACAATAAATGAGAGTGGAAACCACAGCATCCTGTAGAACTGTGACCATAATCTGTGAGCCTCTTACTGACCGTTTTAATAGTCCCACAGTCACAAGTTGATACATCTCTTGGTGAAATTTAATATGTTTTGAACATGACAGGGTTAAAGATCCAGTGTGGATAAATATTTGCTTCAGGAAAGAACAATTTACAAACCTATGAATTGAACTATAGTTTATACATTTTTCTGCACACTGACAGCTAATTTAAGAAAGGAACTAAACTAAACAAGACAAAATCTAAATTGATGGTAAGCTTATAAAAAGAAAGTTCTTAGTGTTAATGATGCAAGTGAAAAAAGGCAGTATTTAAGGTCCCAAATTACCCCAGCATATTCCCCTGATGCGATCAATTTTAGTTAATTCTGTCTTTAGTGGCCCTCTCTCACTAGTCCTTGTAATGAGTGTTCCCATATTGCCCATCAGCTATGTAGATGTCCCCCACTGTCTAGATTATCCCTCATCTAATTTAATCTCATATGCTTTCCCCCACCCACTCATCAAAGAGGTCTTTTGGTATAATAGCAGTAGGGAAGTGAGACAGTTCACTTACAACTTTCATCATCAAATCTTCTGACATCAGAGGCTAAGAGGTGATTATTTAATGAAAAGCAAGCTGACATAATTTGGGTATGTAGGAAGAGACGTAAGAGAAGGTGTGAGGGCTTCCCTGGTGGCGCAGTGGTTGGGAGTCCGCCTGCCGATGCAGGGGACGCGGGTTTGTGCCCTGGTCCGGGAAGATTCCACGAGCCGCGGAGCGGCTGGGCCCGTGAGCCATGGCCGCTAAGCCTGCGTGTCCGGAGCCTGTGCTCCGCAACGGGAGAGGCCACGGCAGTGAGAGACCCGCGTACCGCAAAAAAAAAAAAGAAAGAAAAGAAAAGGTGTGAAATAATAGAAAATAAATAATATGGTCTCTGCTGCTTATATCTGGCACATTGCTCCTAAATCCCTTGTAATGTCCTAAGAGAATAGGAGCATCTTTTGTTCTAATATTTGGTCTCCTTGACTTTGGTTTCTGACACAGAGCTCCTAAATTCCTTGGAATTTACTGGGTGATAATAATGTCTTTTGTTCTAACGAGACACCTCTTGGTGGGATCATGAATAGCTTCAGCATGGGGGCTCATCACTAGAGACCAAGCCATGATTAGAAGCTTGGAACTCGTGGCCTCATCTTTCATCCTCTGGGAAGGGGAGAGGGGCTGGAGACTGAGTTAATGATCAATCATGCCTATGTGATGAAGCCTCCATAAAAACCCAAAAAATACAGAGTTGGGAGAGCTTCTGGGTTGATGAATACATCCACATGCTGGAAGGGTGACACACTCCAACTCCAGGGGGACAGAAGCTGCTGTGCTCAGGACTCTTCCATACCTTGCTCTATGTACCTTTTCATCCCACTGTTTATCTGTATCATTTATTATATCTTTTATAATAAACCAGTAAACATAAGTGAGTGTTCCCCTGAGTTCTGTGAGCCATTCTAACAAATAATCAAACTCAAGGAAGGGATTATAGGAACCTTAGTGTATATAGCCTGTCAGAAGTACAGTACAACTTGAACTTATGCTTGGTATCTGAAGTTGGGGAAGTCTTGTGGGATTGAGCCTTTAACTTGTAGGATATGATGCTATATCCAGGTAGACAGTGTCAGAACTGAATTGAATTATAGGACACCCATCTGGTATTGGAGAATTGGTTGATGTGTGGAAAACCCACACATCTGATGTCCGAAGTGAAGTGTGGCAGTAGTGTGAGAAGAGAGGAGAAACACAGTAGTGTATTTCTCCAACGTAGAAGGAAAAGTTAAGTTACATCCCCAGTAAAACTTTGATCCTGCGACAATTATTCAATTGCAGAAGACTCAGCCAAAAGAGTAGCAGAAACCAAATTATTTAAAGCACTGAACTCGGCAACCTACCACAGTGACCAATATCTCCCTGGCAGGGCTGAAGCCTAGGTGGTCTAATAACTGTTTTCCATCATAATTTTCATGCTTCTCTGATAATTATAACTTTGCTTTTCTGCTATGTTATTCTCCCCATTCTGAGAAACCACTTAGAATACTTGAGTGAAATCCCCTGGGAATCAAGCTGAAAGGACTCTGAGGAGACATGATGAATGCTGAGTTATTCAGCCACTTGTGATTATTTTATTTAAAGCCAGATATTAGTAAATTTTGATGAGCTGTCGTACTATTATTAAAATTCTCCTTAAGGAGTTTCAAAATAAAGATAAGTATAACTTTAGAAATGCGAAAAGTAGGATGGCAAAAATCAGTGGTTGATTTCTTAAGCTAGTTTGGCCTCCATGAGTGAAATCATGAATGCAGAAGAGCACAACAGACTAATTAATGTAATAGATCTGTCTCAGATGCAAGACAGCCTTAAAAGGGGTTAGTTTGAAAAGATTCCATCCCATCACAGAGGAGTTCCAACATCAGGCTTCCTTATGACAATTTCTGCTTCAGAGAACTTTGGTTTTCAAATTCTAGTGTACCTAAAAGTTACCTGGCTTCAAAAATAGTATGCTAAGAGAAGGAAAACAGAAGCAAAGATTATCTATTGTGGGTTCCATTTTGATGAGGCTCAAGGACAGACATAACCAATGTATGCTGAAAAAAGTCAGAATTGTGCTCAACACGGAGTATTGAGGAGAACTGACTGAAAAAGAGCAAGATGAACTTTCTGGGATAATAAAAATGTTCTATATCTTGGTCTGGGTGGTCATCACACATAATTCACTATATATAGTTATATCTCCATGAAGTATTTTTTAAAAATAATCTACTGGCTATCTAGTTAGAAATATAAATTTTTGAAACTCAACATCACAGATACTAATTCAGGAGATATAGGGGGATGAAGTCTCCAAATCCACAATTTGATCTTCAGTGAGGTACTCCTTATACCCCACTTTAATATTTGCTGGTAGAATGAACAGTCTGTACTTTTAGACAGAGCTATCCTAGGGCCTACCAGACCATATTGGAGATTTCTTCTCAGCTTTAGGAAGATACACTAGGTTCTCCCTCTCCCATCTCTGCATTAGTCAAGTGGATTATTCTGTTGCTGCATTTAGTCTCCTGAGGATAATTAAAGTAGAATAATCATTTCTGTCTCCATCTCTCTACTGTGTCTCCTGTTCTATAGGTTCTCACATGGGCTGCTCATGGAGTTGAATCCTAATTTTGATGATTGACACCAGAGATGCTGCATTTCCTGTTTTTAAGCTTCTACAGAGTAATTGGCAAAGTTGTCAGGGGTCGTGGAAAGATAGCAAAATTTTGGAATATTGATTATATATATATATGAAATTGTTATTACTTTCTTTTCTCAACAAAAATGTCCATTGTCTGCAAGCTAATAAATTGTAAAGTAAATGCTGAAAATATGAGCTTTAAAATGAGGTCGTTTTCTATTTCTTTAGCTTTATTTTTCAAAATCTTTGAAAATTGATTTGTTAAGAATCAATCATTAAGAATTTTATTCTTAACAAATCAATTTGTTAAGAATAAAAATGATTGTTATATATATTTAAACAAAATTAAAGCAATTCTAGGGTAATTGATTAAAAATTTTAGATAATTACCAAAATAATTATTACTACATACTATATAACAAAAAACAAGGAAGCTTTATATATAATTTAACACTAAATAATTATTTTAATATAGAAGCCATCAAATTTAACCAAACTATGAAAACATGGCTTTAAAAAAGCATTAAAAATTGGCAACTTTTTACCCAAATTTTGAGTATTTCTTCACAGTTGTGAAATCTGGAAGGCAGGAAGTTTTATCAGAACTGAACAGAGAAATAAATAGTTCTACAAGGATAGTTGAAGACTTCAATACCTCTCTTGCAATAATAGATAAAACAACCAGACAGAAGATAAGTAAAACAACAGAGGACTTGAACAGCACAAGAAACCAACTAGATATAACAGATATATACAGAACTCTCTCCCAAATGACAACAAAATACATATTCTTCTCAAGTGCACGTGGGGCATTTTCCACAAAAGAAAATGTTAGGCCACAAATTAATTCTCCAACCACAATGAGGTGAAGTTAGAAACCAATAACAGAAAGAAAACTGCAGAATCCACAAATTGGTAGAAATTAAACAAAACAATCAATTAATCAAAGAACTCAAAAGGGAAATTAGAAAATACTTAGAGACCAATGGAAACAAAAATACAATATACCAAAATTGATGGGACACAGTGAAAGGAGTGCTAAGGGGGAAATTTATAGCTATAAATGCTACATAAAGAAACATGCAAGATCTCAAATCAATAACCTAACTTTACGACTTAAGGAACTAGAAAAAGAGTAACAAACTAAACCCAAAGCTACCAGAAGAAAGGATATAATAAATATTAAATATTAGGATAGAAATAAACAATATGGAAAATAGAAAAATAATAGAGAAAAAATCAGTGAAAGCAAAAGCTGGTTCTCAGAAAAGATCAACAAAATTGACAAACCTTTAGCTAGATGAACTAAGAGGGAAAAAGGCTCAAAATATTAAAATCAGAAATGAAAGTGAGGACATTACTGTGGTATTGAGATATATAATAAGAAATACATAGTTGATCTTTGGCCCTGTTTCTGGCACAGAACTCCTAAAACCCCTGGAATTTCTTGTGATAAAGGTGTCTTTTATTATTTTAATGAGGTTACTTTTGGAACAGGATGGGGCCTGGTTGTTGGTGGAGCCAATCTTGTGATAAGAGAGTTGAAACTTTCAGTCCCACTCCCAACCTCTAGGGAGAAGAGAGGGGCTGGAGGCTGAATCAACCACCAATGGCCAATGACTTAATTAATCATGCCTATGTAATGAAGCCTCCATAAAAACCCAAAATAATGGTGCTTGGAGAGATTCCAGGTTGGTGAACACATGACAATCTTGGGGAGAGTGATGCAGCTAGAGAGGGCATGGAAGCACCACCCCCTTCCCCCATACCTTGCCCCTTCATCTCTTCTATCTGGCTGTTCCTGAGTTATAACCTTTTATAATAAATCAGTGATCTAGTAAGTAAAATTTTTCTCTGAGTTCTGTAAGCCACTCTAGCAAATTAGTCAAACGCAAGGAGGAAATCATGGGAACCTCCAAATTACAGTCAGAAATACAGGTAACAACCTGGACTTGTGACTGGTATCTGAAGTCCAAGAAGGGTGTTGTTGGAACCTCCAATCTACAGCCAATGGGTCAGAAACACAGGTGATAACCTGGGCTTGTGACTGTTGTCTGAAGAGGGGCTGTGGGGGGGAGAGTCTTGTGGGGCTGAGCCCTCAACCTGTGGAATCTGATGCTATCTCCAGGCAGACAGTGTCGGAATTGAGCTGAACTGAGTTGAATTCTCAGATACCCTGCTGATGTCTGAGAACTGCTTGGTGTTGTGTGGGATGCCCCCCACACAAACACTGGGACTGGGTCCAGGAACCCAGAAGAATTACTGACAATTCTATAGAAATTAAAAGGATTATAAGAGAGTATTATGAGCGATTATGTAAGAATAAATTATATATCTAGATGAAATACACAAATTCCTAGAAACACAAAACTATCAAGACTAAACCAGAAAGATATAGAATATCTGAGCAGACCTATAATTAGTAAGGAGATATCTACCAAACATTTAAAGTAGAACTAAAATCCCTTCTCAAACTTATCCAGAAATTGAAGAGAAGACTTCCTAACTAGTTCTGTGAGGCCAGCATTACCCTGATACCAAAGCCAGACAAAGATACTAGAAGAAAACTACAGATCAATATCCCTTAGGAACACTGATGCAAAAATCCTCACAAAATACTAGCAAATGGAATTTGCCCACATATTAAAAGATTATATGCTATGGCCAAGTACGATTTATTTCTGGAATGCAAGTATGATTTATCATATAAAAATCAGTCAATGAAACAGACCATATTAACAGAATAAAGGGCTAAAACCACATGATCAACTCAATTGAAAGAAAAAAAAGCATCTGACAAAACTCAACACACTTCCATGATAAAAACATTCAAAACCTAGGAATAGAAAAAAACTACTTCAACATAACAAAACCAACATATGAAAAACTCACAGAAAATATCATACTCAATTATAAAAGACTGAAAGCTTTTCCTATAAAATCATGAACAAAGCAAGTAAACCTGCTTTTGCCACTTCTATTCAACATAGTACTGAAACTCCTGGCCAGAGAAATTAGGCAAGAAAAATAAATTAAAAGCATCCAAATAGGAAGGAAGAAGTACAATGATCCCTGTTCACAGATGATATGATCTTATATATAGAAAACTTTAAAGATTAAAAAAAAAAAAGAAGAAAAAGAAAAACAAACAAACAAAAACCCTGTTAGAACTAATAAATGAATTCAACAAAGTAACTGGATACAAAGTCAACACCCAAAACCCAGCTGCATCTTTATACAGTAACAATGAACAAACCTAAAAAGAAATTAGGGAAACAATTCCACTTACAATAGTATCAAAAAAGATTAAAATACTTAGGAAATAATTTAACCAAGGAATTGAAAAACTTGTACAATGAAAAGTATAAAATACTGGTGAAAGGAATTTAAAATATTTTTAAAAATGGAAATACAGCTCATGTTTATGGAATAGAAGACTCAATATTACTTAATATTATTAAAATGCCAATACTACCTGAAATGATTTACAGATTTAATGAAATCCCTATCAAAATCCCAATGAGTTTCTTACAGAAATAGAAAATGCATCCTAAAATTCATATGGAATCTCAAAGGACCCTGAACAGCCATAAAAATCCTAACATAGAACAATGAAGCTAGAGGACTTACATTTTCTGATTTCAAAACTAACTACATAGCTACAGTAATCAAGACAGTATGGTACTTCTATAAAGGGAGACATAGATAAATGGATTATAATACAGAGTCCAGAAATAAACCCTCACATATATAGTCAAATGATTTTCAACAAGGATGCCAAAACGATTAAGAAAAAGATAAACTTTTCAACAAATGGTGGCAGGAAAACTGTATATCCACATGTAAAAGAAAGCTGGAATTTTGCCTAACACCATATACAAAAACTATCTCAAAACAGATTCATGATCCAAGCTTCACAATGTCAGATGAGCAACAATTTCTTGTATATGACACCAAAGGCACAGATAACAAGAGTAAAAATAGACAAATTTATGGATTTTTTTTAATTGTGTATCAGAAGACACTATCCGCAGAGTAAAAAGGCAACCTAGAGAGTGGGAGAAAATATTTGCAAATCACATATCTGATAAGGAATTAACAAAATATATAGAAAACTCCTAAAACTCAAAACCAAACACAAAACAACCCAATTCAAACATGGGCAAAGAACTTGAACAGTCATTTCTCCAAAGAAGATATACAAATTGCCAAAAAGCACATGAAAAGATGCTCAACATCACTAAGCATTAGGAAAATTCAAAACAAAACTACAATGCAATACCACCTCACAACCAGTAGGATGGGTACTATCAAAACAAAAACAAAGCTAGAAAATAACAAACATTGGTGAGGATGTGGAGAAATTGTAACCCTTGTGCACGGTTAATGGGAATGTAAAATGATATAAGGATTGTGGAAAACAGTATGGTCCTTCCTCAAAAAGTTAAAAATTGCTGTATGGGGCTTCCCTGGTGGCGCAGTGGTTGAGAGTCCGCCTGCCGATGCAGGGAACACGGGTTCGTGCCCCGGTCCGGGAAGATCCCACATGCCGCGGAGCAGCTGCGCCCGTGAGCCATGGCTGCTGAGCCTGCGCGTCCAGAGCCTGTGCTCTGCAACGGGAGAGGCCGCAACAGTGAGAGGCCCGCGTACCACAAAAAAAAAAAAAAAAATTTCTGTACAAATGATCCAACCAATTTCACTTCTGGATGTATACTGAAGAGAATTCAAAGTAGGGTCTCAAAGAGATATTTGTACATCCATGGTCATAGCAACATTGTTCACAATAGCTAAAAAGTGGAAGCAACTAAAGTCTCCATTGGTGGATGAACAGATAAGCAAATATGGTATAAGAAGGAAGGAAATACTGCAATATGCTACAACATGAACAAACTCTGAGGGCATTATGCTAAGTAAAATATGCCAGTCACAAGAAGACAAATACTATGTAAGTCCATTTACATAAGGTCAAAATCATACAGACAGAAAATGGAATCGTAGTTGCTCGGGGAGGTGGGTAGGAGGGAATGGGGAGTTATTGTTTAATGGTACAGAGTTTCAGTTTTGTAAGATGAAAAGAGTTCTGGAAAGGGATGGTGGTAAAGGTTGCACAACAATGTGAACGTACCTAATACCACTGAATTGTACACTTAAAACTGGTTAAAATACATTTTTATGTATTTTACTACAATAAAAAATTGAATTAATGGACTGTAAGACCTCTGAGGGTTGTGCTCTCAAAATAACTGGAATACCAAGGCATTTGGAAACTTCCAATTGGACATGCAAATAAATTGATATGTAAGTTACAGGTTACTTAATTTACTTTTCATTTTAAAACATAGAATACTTCATCATATAACAAATTATGTAACAAAAATCCTTGAATGTACTATTCATATTTAAGCTATGTTTATAGTTTACAATATTTGTTTCAGATTATACTCTTCATTTATAGGAATAAAAATGTACAGATACAGCTAAACCCCACCCCGGATCCATTTCCCTTCTTTCCTTCTCAAAGGGAACTACTATCCTAAAGATAGGAAATATGATTTTAATTCATGTTTCTGTAGTTCTATTAAATATGTAGGTATCTTGAAACAATACATGGGGGGAATTATTCACATAAATAGCATTTCTCTTTTTTTAAACTTTTTTCACTCAGTATTATGTTTTTGAGTTTCATCTGTGTAGATTAAAAAAAAAGGGCTTCCCTGGTGGCGCAGTGGTTGAGAGTCCGCCTGCCGATGCAGGGGACACGGTTTCGTGCCCTGGTCCGGGAAGATCCCACATGCCGCGAAGCGGCTGGGCCCGTGAGCCATGGCCGCTGAGCCTGCGCGTCCAGAGCCTGCACTCCGCAACGGGAGAGGCCACAACAGTGAGAGGCCCACGTATCGCCAAAAAAAAAAAAAAAAAAAAGTGTTGTCTGAGTCTGGCCAGGTCACCAGAGCCAACCTGAGCAGACAGCCAGAGAAGCCAGCCTGAGGAGACAACCTGGGGAGCCAACCTGAGGAGAAGACACCTGAGAGCTCAGACCTGCGTGTCCAGACTAGGAATGGCGGGGAGGTTACAGGAGAGGCACTGCCAGGGCAAAGGCGCGAGGTTGAGAACCTACTCCCCTCCTGTTCCCGTCCCTGCACGCCCCACTCACCTGACCCGGAGCTCAGACTCTAAAAAGCCGCACAGTGAGGGCGCCGGGCCAAGGCCCACACGTAAGGAGACGTCGGGTGCGAAGACCACGTCGTCGTGGTCGGCAGGGCACTCATCCGGCATCCATGGAGAAGCGGCCGCAGTTGCATCCAAGGAGCTCCAGAGATTCAGGTCGTACCTGCAGGAGATATCATCCGCTTGAGGAAAAACATGGCCGACGGAGGGGAGGGGCGACGTCCTGGGCAGGCGTGGTGTGTCCCTGAACTCCACCCAGAACACGCCCTCCACCAGCCCCGCCCCAAGAGCCGCTCTGCAGTCAGGCCTCACCCAGAGAAAAACCGAGTACAGCTAGTTAAATCACTTTGATTTCAGTGTAATATTTAGTTGATTAAATATACCTCATCTTATTGAAAAGTTAAGTTGTTTGCATTTTTTCCTATTAAAATATTGCTGTAAAAAGAAATCCTAGTACATGCATACATGTGCAAATTTTTTCTAGAATAGAAACTAAGAGAAGTTAATATATCATAGAGCATGCTCATCTTTAACTTTAGGAGGTATTCCAAATTGCTCTTCAAAGAGATTCTTTAAAACCATTTTTTGCAGAATTCTAATGTAATGTATTATGAAGGAAAGCAACAATTTTCTTTTGAAAGTAACAAAAAAGTCACATGGGTCAGGCCTACTTAATTAGAAATACCTCACCACCATTTTCTTCTAAGATAACTCATATTCAAAAACTGGGTAAGATACTTCTATATCTCAGTTAAAATGCCTTTTGGTACACTGCTAAGAAGCCTTTCTAATGACATGAGAGGGAATAAACCACTGAGAATTCCAACAATAATTTCAAAGTATGTCCTCACTAAGGAAATGAAATAGATGCATGAGCAAATTATATACATAATAAGGGGGAAAGACATATTATGGTCTTTGACAAAAGTTGTTAATTTTTGACCCAATTTATTCACAAATCTACACGTATTCTGGTATGTAGCATGTTTTTTGAGTTTATTGACTAACAGTAAGAAGTAAAATAACAATCATTAAGTAAATGCCACTTTTGTTAACCTGACCTCAGAGTTTTAGGCCTATATGATTAGATGGTGAAAATGAAAGGCCAAAGCTACCTCCATTGAGTTTAGGAAGTGGAATGGCAAAGCATTCTTCTTAGAGGCAATATTTCAGTTATCCTTGGTCCCTCCAAAATACTGTAACGTAAACAATTTTCATATTCTAAGTCAAGCTCCATTTCCTGCTTGAATGATCTATTAACATTTTACTTCCTCTTTTTCTTTTCTTTCTTTCATCTCTTTTTATGTATTTATTTTAAATAATACTTATTTTAAACAATAACTTTCGCACTTCAGGGTAAGTGACACTTTCACAAAAGTTATTTTAAAAATGAGGACAGAGATATATTTATTTCAAGATATATATATATACATATATATAAAATGCTTATCAAGTTAGACCGTATTCCGGGAAATAAAACAAGTCTCAAGAAATTTTAAAAGATTTAAGTCATACAAAATATGTTCTCTGACCATAAAGATATTAAACTAACACTGTGAACAGAATAATATCCAGAAAAATCCCTAAATATTTAGAAATTTGAAAACACACTTCCAAATAATCCATGGGTCAAAGAGGAAGTCTCAAGGGAAATTTTAAAATATTTTAAACTAAATAAAGATGAAAATACAACATATTAGAATTTTGGGGATTCTGCTAAAGCAGTGTTGAAAGGGAAATATATAACATTAAATGCTTATATTAA
Source organism: Grampus griseus (assembly GCF_964374135.1). Lineage (NCBI taxonomy): Eukaryota > Metazoa > Chordata > Mammalia > Artiodactyla > Delphinidae > Grampus > Grampus griseus. The sequence goes on from NC_139018.1 coordinate 90,121,513, forward strand.
AAGAGAAGAAAGATTGAAAATCAGTAACTAAGCTTCCATCTTAAGAAACTTAAGAAAGAAGGTAAATAAAATCAAAAGTAAAAAGAAAGAACAATATTCAGAGCAGGAATTGAAACAGAAAACAACAGAGAAATTCAATGAAATCAAAATGTGGATCTTTGATAAGATGAATGAAATTGAAAACCTCTATCCAGCTGATGAGAGAGAGAGAGAGAGAGAGAAAACACATGACTAATATCAGGAATAAAAGCAGGGATGGTCTACTTCTGCCATGGACATCAAATGGAAAGTAAGGAAATACTATTAAATAACACTATGCCAATAAATTTGACAACTTACATAAAATGGAATAATTCCTTGAAAAACAAAAACTACCAAGACTCACTTTAGAAGAAATAGATAACATAAATAGTTCTATATCTAAAGAAATTAAATTTCTAGTTAAAATCTACCAAAATAGAAAACTAAATTCCCAGACAGTTTCACTGGTAAATTCTACCAAACATTTACAGAAAAAAATAATTCCAATTCTTCACAATCTCCTCCAGAAAATAGAAGAAAGTGAAATAGTTCAGAACTCTTTTTATGAGGCCAGGAATACTCCAATACCAAACCACACATAAAGACACTATAAAAAAGAAAAACATCAAATATAGCAGTATGTAGAAAGAATACTACATCATGGATAAGTGATTACTATCACCTACATTAGGATCATTTGAGATTCATTCCAGGAACACAAGTCTTGTTCAACATTTAAAAATCAATACATATAATTTGCCATATCAGACTAAGAAAAAACACACGATCATATTGATAGCTGCAAAAATACTGACCAAATATTGCAAAATTCAACATCCATTTGTAATAAAAGCTCCCAGTAAACTACAAATAGAACTTCCTTCAACTAATAAAGGGCATCTGCAAAAAATCTACAGCTAGTAGCATAGGGCTACAATTCATTTTGGGTCAGTTTTCATTTAAAGTGTGAAATATGTGTTGAAGTTCCTCTTTTTTTTTTTTTTTTTTTGTAAGGCCAGTTCTTCTAGCACCATTTGTTCAAAAGACGACCATTTCTCCATTAAATGGCCTATGCAATTTTATCAAAAATAAATTGAACATATTTGTGTGGGCCTATTTCTGGCCTCTGTAACCTGTTCCATTTTCTGTGCATTGCATCCTTTCACCAACCCCCACACCCTTTTAGTTACCACAGCTTATGAGTAATCTTGAAATTAGGTAGTTTGAGTGCTCCAACCTCATACTTGTTTGCAAAATTCATTTTATTTATTCTAGTTCCTTTGGCTTTCCATATAAATTTCAGAACCTTCTTATCAATATCTATAAAAATGTTTGCTGAAATTTTCACTAAGATAAATATACAGATCAAATTGGAGAGAAGTGACATCTTAATTCTCATCTTCCAATCCAAGAACACAGTATATCTCTCATATCACAGCATATGTAGTAGATACTGTATTTCTTTTATCGGTGTTTTGTAGTATTAGCAGGCTTTATTTGTACTAACCAAACATGGAGACAATCCAAACAAATGTCCATCAACAGTTGACTAGGAAAACAAATTTTAGTATCTATACCATGGAATACTACTCAGCAATAAAAAGAACAAACTATTGATACATACAACAACATATCTGGATTTTAGAAATAATTATGCTGCCTGAAAGAAGCCAGTCAAAAAATAGTACATTCTGTATGATTTATTTATTTAAAACTCTATAAATTTTAAGTTAATCAATACTGACATAAAGATCAGTAGTTGCCAGGGTATGGGGTGGGGGTAGAAGAGGGTAGTAGAACGGAGGATTTACAAAGGGACACGGGTAAACTTTGGGGGATGATGGCTATGTTCCTCTCTTTTGTGGTGATGGTTTCATGGGTGTACACATACAAATTATATAATTTAAATGCTTACAGTTTATTGTATGGCAGTTATGACTCAATGAAATTTGCTTGTTTTATTTTCTATAGCTAAATTTGGTTCTGGATATTTGACAATATACTAATAACCACTATATCACCTGTCCCACATTTTGTCCCAAAAGAGGAACTTGGAGACTTCATGTCAGTATCAATACATGGAACTCTAATAATTCAAGCAAGGCCAGTTCCTACTCTAAGGTCTATATTTTCTAAATATATTCTGATAGCAAAGTAACCACATAATGACACATTTATAACTAGACACTCATCTAAGTTAAAGGAATATTTCCCCCCCCGGAAGTCATAAATTGTAACGATATATTGCATTAGGCAATTACAATTTTGAAGAACAGATCGTGTGCCATTCAGAGTGGTTACTTAGGACATTATAACGGCAGTGTTACATTCATCACAGCATATAGGAGACATGACACAAATACAATGGAAAGGTTATTAATGTAGAAAGGTTTTAAAACTGTCATCAGATCCATTAGTTTTGATACCAGTATTTTACATAAAAATTGCCTGCTGTGAGGATATCTGAGATCAGATATTTGAAGAAAATCAAATCAGATACTTGAAAGGTGACATAGCTGTTAAAAGGACAGACACAAATATATATCAATGGAAGCTTGATGCATTGAAGGCAGAAAGGTCAAGAAAAATATTTCCTTGAGAAATAGGCTGATTCTTTGGCTAGGAGCTGAAATAAAAATGGAGACCTGTTTTTCAAAATAAACCTGAGGATTATCTTTTTTATCTATCATGGAAAAATATTCATCAATGTGTTCATATACTCTAGGTTCAGCCAAGTCATTCAATCAAGTAAGTTGTCAAAGTGACCTTTGTTCTCTTCTTTCTTAAACCTTTACATGGAAAATATCACTAGAAAGTTGTATAAACTCTTAGTCTCAAGTGGTTTGAGTGGTAGGCCTCAAACACAATATTAGGTTTTTCTTTCCATATTCTGACATTGACTAAGGTGTGTACTCTGGTAAAGACCCAATATAAACAGATTAGTGCACAGTGCATTTTAATTTTGAATAATAAGTATGCTAACAGGAAGACTTCTCTTTGATACAAAACTATATACACCTGGTGTCTGTCTGGAAAGATAGGCTTTTTGGAGATCTGGAATGAACCTTGTCTTAGTCATTATGTTCAATATTAGCAGAATTATTACGGGTTTCTCTGAGGCTACTATCAATACATTTCTTATGCTCAAAAAAGAATAGATATTTTAGGGAGGGAGACGCAAGAGGGAAGAGATATGGGAACATATGTATATGTATAACTGATTCACTTTGTTATAAAGCATAAACTAACACACCATTGTAAAGTAATTATACCCCAATAAAGATGTTAAAAAAATAAAAAAATAAAAAAAAATAAAAAAAATAAAAAAAAAAAAAGAATAGATATTTTATAAGAGGGCAAATGAAAGGAGAAGAAAGTTTTGCCCAATGGGTTATCATAATAGAATTTTAATAATGCATGGCAGGGCTGTGTTACAATGTGGTTAATTCTTGGATCATCCTATCGCCTACTTGAGAATTCATTCAGACCTCTTCTATGATTAGCATTACTAACCAGGTTGAAGGCACAATTCTATGTAGAGCCCAAGGGTCCTCACTTAGCTAGAATCTGAATGCAAAACATGTGAAGAAGGAATTAAAATAAAACCACAGAGGAGTGTGCTAAGAAAGTATTCTTGCCTAGAAGAGCAATATTGTTGGATTTAAGAAAGCCTAAGAATGGTTCAAAGCTATTCCCTCTTGCCCCCACATCTCCCCCTCAATTAAGGATGCTGGCAGTAGATAGGACGACTTAACAGAGTGATACCCCTCAGTTTACTGTACACCTAGTGCCTACAGCCCCTGTACCTTTCTCTAATCCTGTGGTCATTTGTGTTGTATATGTGGACATAGAGTTGATAACACTGAAGTCTGTATTTATACAGTGTAGTAATAACATCAGGGGATTTCTGAGTCATTTAAATCACACAGTTCATCAAAATGTTCATCACTGAGAAAAAAGACCCTATGTGGGTTTTCTTTTCTTTTTTTTGTTTTACTCCATATTTAGAATATTTCAAGTGAGTCTGCACTCATTTTTCAAAGAGGAAAAGCTAAAGCAAACTTTAAAATAGGGTGAATTCTAAACCTGGCAAAGTAGCTAATTAAAGGGAAATTTTAAATGGACGTTAGACATAAGACAATTTGGATACATACCGAAGCAAAATAGGAAGAGAAATGACCTACCACCTGACAAATTGCCGCAATCTTCCAGTAAATGTCTTCAGTTTAGGTCATTGATTACTAATTCATTATTTCATGTAAATCAGAAACATTTTACTTTACATTCCTTTTAAAGAAGAAGGAAATCTTTATCTCAGTTGGTAACATTGTTTGTTGCAGACTATCTGTTTTGCTTCTGTGGTCATTCTTGGGAACAGCCTCATATTATAAGGTACTGCACCCTAATGAGATGCAGAATCCTCTTCATAGGTCTAGTTTTTGATAACCTTCCTCTCAATTCTATTTTGTGGTCTGTAACCCATTTAAGTATACCCTACTTGGGGAATGTAATTGGAAATACTCCATCCAAACTGTTTTTAAATTGACAATTTACGTTGGGAAATTGCTGTGGGCCATTTATTAATAACTTATTATCTTATTAGGATTACATAATTGTTAGACTCATTTGGTCATTAATGGTCCCAAATAAATTATGATCCGTCATTATTTTGACTCTGATGGCGAAATAAGATGTAACTTTTCTAGATTAATGTTTAGTTCATAACATGAATAGTCCGATTTTGCCCTCATGAGTGTATGTGTTTGCATGTTCTGGAATAACAAGTTATACATAGTTGTATCAGTTTATTTCCTTTTAATTCTCTTATCAGTATTCTTTAATGCCCATTTAAACCATCACCTCTAACTGATTAATGGTATCAAAACCTCAAATGATGCATGCATTAATTAGGAATGCAGATTCCTTTGATTTGTTCTATAAAAATACTTTCTAAAAATATAACAAAAGTACAAACTTCCTGTCTTTCACATTCGGTCAAATTTTCATTACCTCATAGCCATTTGCAAATGTATTCTGCCAAAGCTGAAAATACTTCTAATTTTAAAAAAAGAAAGAAAACACCTGTTTTGGGTCCAATTATGAATTGCAGAGAACTGTCATTCCTAATTACTAAATAGCTACAGAATTCCCATTTAAGTCAAATCAACTATACTTGAAAATAAACCTAGAATTTAAATGTTATAATAATTTATAATTCATTCTGCTTCTGCACACAAAAATAAGGCTCAACTGAAAAGCAAACCTAGGGTAGGACATGTGCTTTGCAAATCTTGCTGGGTGGCTTTAATACAGATGACACCGAATTTTGAGAAATTTAATGAGAGGCAGTTTTTTTTTTTCCTTACAGCGCATTTTGTAAATTAATCTTAATTTAATCTTGATAGCTTCCTCTCCCCCACCCCAAGAAAAGATAACCTGTAATAATTCTAAATGTATTTTAATGTTACAATTTAAATCTTCCAGAAAACCCCAATATGAAACCATACTTAAGGAATTTCTGGACATAATATTTACTTTTAATTCATACTTACTTTTAATTCATAAGAATGAGTATAACTAGATCTCCAAGATTGAAGCAGGCAGCATCTACTACTTGTACATTAGAAAAATCAGTGACCCAAAGAAATCCAACGACAATTTCTCAGGAAAAATTACTGAAGGTATGACTTGTAGACCTCAAATGCAGTTAATGTTCTCTTGGGAAAGACTAAAGGCTCCCGGTATCAATCTTTAATGTGTAGACACATTTCGGTTCCCCCTGGATACTACCAATCAGTTCTCCCAGTGTAGGCAGGTTTCATGTTGATTTGTAAAGAGAGCATTTCAGTCATTACTTCATGCCATATATCATTAAAATACACATGTTATAATTACATCTTTCTTCAAAAACGCATTTAACTATACCCAAAATAATATGGCCTGCTTTAAGGAATTCTAGTGAAAAAAAAAAAAATCAATGGCCACTTTTTTTATTTTAAACTTCGTTTTGTTAACCAAGTCTTCATCTATAGGTATTTTAGACATGTTTGTTTGCTGCTATTTAAAATAAGGTTACAAATAACCTTGCTGATTATAGAGGTTCTCTTCTTCTAAAAATCACCTGATACAGCACATATTCTGACAAAAGCACACATTGCCGAGTTGATTTATAGGGGAATATGACAATATTCAGGTTAGGTAGATGGCAAAATTTAGCATTACCTTAAGACTCTATGTGTACATGATGATTTACAATCAATCGAATGCATTTTAAATTAAAACATGTATATGCATCAACAACAAAAGCATAAATTCCTGTCATGATGTTTTTTCAGTTTGCATGCCCCTTTTTCTGCATTTTCCATGTAAGTAGTGGTGCTTTTGAGTATACAAAGATATGGAATCCCCTGGCCTGTTGTGAAAATTGGGATGATCCTAGAAATGCTCACTAATCCTAGGTAGGGATTAACAAAACAAAACAAAACAAAACAAAACAAAACCTTTTTCCTGATGTGTAGATCTGGGAGAGAGTAACTCAGTAAATATGCCTCATTCTCCAGCTTTTCATCTAATAGCAAAGAAATTATTTAAACACAGACTTTGGAATTGTCAGAAATATATTTGAGCTCTGGCTTTGCCACTCACTAAGTGTGTGACTTTGGAAAGTCACTAACATCTTTAGATCTCAGTGTTATCCCTCACTAGAATGGGGATAAAAATTGTACCAAATTCTTAGAGTACATATGTTAACGTTGATGAAACAACATATGGAAAGAAATTAGTAGCTGACACACAACAAACAATAAGTGTTACTATTACTGTTATCTCTGAAAGTCACAAATTTTTGTCAGCTTTACAACAAAATTCACCAGTGAGTTTTTACAATGTATACAAAAGCGTAACCGTGACAATCATCATGAAGTAGAACATTTCATCATCGTAAAATGTCCCCACATAGTCACAAACGTTTAAGACTTGAAGAAAATTTTATGGCATCTAGTCCAATTTATGTTATAGATGAGGAAACCAAGGCTCTGTGTGGTACAGAAAATTATTCCTGCTCACTTACCTCAGGAGTGTTAAATCTGTTAAATATCTCACATCCCTTTCCTCTGGACTTGGTTCCCTTCTGCTTTACCACACCGGCTTCAGGGAACCACGAGGTTCTAGGGAAGGCTCAGCACCCTGCAAAGCTATCCACAAAAATGCAGCAACACACAGGACCAGGACCAACGGACACAGAACCAGTGAACAACTGATATTTGCCCTCATTTGGAATGCAAACACTGGAGAGGTTACTTGCTGTTTTAGTCTGGAAGCACCAGCAAAACTTCCTTTATTGCTGAAGTTCAGAAATTTCAATAGTGTTTGCCAAGGGCAACGTATTTAAAGGAAAATAATTTGTACATTAAACAAACTATGATTTTTGGGAATAAGGTGGGTGTGCAAAAGAAAAAGAACATTGTATTGGAAAACAAGAAAGACTCTAGGCCATAGACACAAAACAAAAATCATATGAGTTTTTGATCAAACTCTGTTGTTTTTAGGAGGATTTGATGCTTCTTTGCCTTGTTGGGAGAAACATTGGCTTATCTCACACCAAGGTATGGTGACTTTGTATCCTGATTGGGCTTTTTAAGCATTATAGACTAGGTCAGTCAGGATCACAGAATTCCACACTGCTGGTTCTCTTGAGATAAAAGGGCCTTACACTTCTATCCTTCATCAGAAGTCTGGGTGAAAGAGATGATATCTACACACCATAGATAAAAATAGTGACTTTCTAACATTTTATTTATATCCCCTAAAATAATTTTGAAAAACTATGAATCATATTGTATATTTTAAGTTGACATCCAAATTTTTCTGTCATTTTAAGTTTTAAATAGTACTTAAAATGTATAAGAGCTGGTGTTTTTTTAAATATTAACATTTAAAAAAATGTTACATCATTATTTCAAATGTTTTCAAGGAAATCTAATTATCATTGTGATTTGATGCCCACCATCGTCCATAAAAGAAAAAAAAATGAATAAGGTATTCTTCAAAAATCTACCATCATTCCTTTTGGATCTGGTTCTTATATCCACTTCCACGTACAATCTATTCCTTATAAAATAAATTTAATGTATGAAAATCTTTTCTAGAAATCTTATAATACTTAATTGCAGCAAGTACATACAAAAAATATATTTGTTTATAATTTTTATAGTCATCTATGTTGACGGAGGCAAGATAAATTTACTACCAATTTTAATAAATAATCATTAAGGACAGTAAGTAAACTGTAATTTAGAATGCATTTCTTAATGAAATACATGATGGATGCTCTTGCTTTGTTTCAATTAGTTTATACACCCTCTTTTAAAATGAAATGGGGTTCAGGATCAATTGTTTCTATTTTTTAAATAGACATATTCATTGAGATAACTTGTTCTCTAAAGAGATGAGAATTCAAAGACTTTCATTATGGCAATGAAACTCAATTCATTGAACTCCTTTCAAGTTATAAGACAAAAATCACATATCGATCTCTCATTAAAAATATATATGTAATGATCTAATTACTAGATTAGATTCTTCATTCAATTTTATTGAAAGCAAAGAATTAGAAGCCACCTGACTGGCAAAAGAAATCATTTCCCAGTCATTAGTATTATTTAAATTATCCCTTTGATTGGGCCGTCACACAGAGGTAAGGTACCATATGAAGATTCCCTTTGTGTGAAATCTATGACTTTCTATGGTAAAGTGGGAGAAAAACAGAAAAAAGAAACAAAAAGAATAATAGACAGGAAATGTCCAGCACAATGCACTGGCCACCAGCAAACTGTCAGGCACATCAATTCTAGGAAACTACACATATGGCAGTTGAATATTTGGAAATGGATTTCCTTAAAACTATTCCTGCCTGAGTGCCTGGTGGACAGCCTCAATGGACGCCCAGGGGAAAGCATATTCCAGCATGAAGACCACTGGAGTAACAAATGTAAAACTAATTTTATCTGTGAAAGATTTTTTTCTATGTTGCTCTTTAGACCTCTATTAATTTGACCTCTATTAATCTGAAAGCTACATGCTTCCCTAGAACCATCCTCATTGAGATATAATATGTTCCTGATTTTGAAGGCTAAAAAGTGAAAAAATCATATGCCATTACTCAGAATATGATTAACTCAAGACTGCACCTGAGGGCCAATTGAGGAAATAAAAGTATTTAGAGATAAACTTGGCATTTCCTACAAAATGCTTATTGAAAATAATTCAATTATACTCCTTTCATTAAAGTCTCTTGCAATAAATTCTTACCACTAATTTGTACTAGGAAATGTTTGTCAATCTCGAATAATTAATATATTTTATTCTATTATAGAAAAAAGACTATAGAACATTTTGTGCTTCTACTTTTGTCTTGACTGCTAGGATACTTAGACCCAAATTTAAAGTTAAATCACTGTCGACATTTCTTAACTATAAAATATGCTTCCCTCCTTTTCCTTATGATTTTATATTTATATCGTTTTTAATAATCTTATTATATATATGCCACTTATTTAAGCCATAAGTCTCTTTTTTGAAGATTTAAGGTATAAGAGGATGGAGGAATTAAAATATAAATAATTAAAATATCCACAATCTAGCTATGTAGCTGGGGATGCTAAAATTTGTTTTTATGACAATTACTATCTGTTAGGAAACTGGTATAAATATTGTATATTTTCAAGTGCTTTTCAGACAAGCAGGAGATTACTATAACATAATTATTTATAGAGTTGATGTTGTTCTGTAACCTGATAGCATACTATGCATGGTAGCAAACATGCATAGGTTTCTATTGGTCTCTGATTGGAGCAGCTACCAGAACTTCTGACAGGACCCATGACAACAAAAGTAACCATCGCTGGAAACAGCAATGGTAAAGAGACCCCATTGTCTTGCTTCTACTTTCCGTCAATTTTGAAAGAAAAATATTCTGGAAACTTTGCCTAATTTATATGTGTATCAAAATGTGAAGAAAAAGTTTTTGGCATTACCTCCATAATTTATTGCTTTAAACAATGGGATATTACTCAGCCATAAAAAGAAATGAAATTGAGCTATTTGTAATGAGGTGGATAGACCTAGAGTCTGTCATACAGAGTGAAGTAAGTCAGAAAGACAAAGACAAATACCGTATGCTAACACATATATATGGAATTTAAGAAAAAAAAAATGTCATGAAGAACCTTGGGGTAAGACAGGAATAAAGACACAGACCTACTGGAGAACGGACTTGAGGATACGGGGAGGGGAAAGGGTGAGCTGTGACAAAGCGAGGGAGAGGCATGGACATATATACACTACCAAACATAAGGTAGATAGCTAGTGGGAAGCAGCCGCACAGCACAGGGATATCAGCTCGGTGCTTTGTGACTGCCTGGAGGGGTGGGATAGGGAGGATGGGAGGGAGGGAGACGCAAGAGGGAAGAGATATGGGAACATATGCATATGTATAACTGATTCACTTTGTTATAAAGCAGAAACTAACACACCATTGTAAAGCAATTATATCCCAATAAAGATGTTAAAAAAAAAAAATTATGTGAATTAGGAGACTAAGAAGACCAAGGTAGAGTCTTGAGCCCATTGTGGGAACCTAATCAAAGAATTCTCAAATTTCAGGATCTAGGTTGTGATCAATTGAAAAAATTTTAAAAAGGTGGCTGGATATATCAGATTAAAAATTCATTCACCAGACACAAGTGTTAACTAACAGGCTTTGGGGTCATTTTAAATTGAGTAACTCGTTATATATTTTTTAGTGTATTAACAGATTTCTGAATGAGTACTAATATTCTTAACTGAAAAGCAACAACAATTATCACATTTATTATGGTTCTAGTTTGTACCTCTAATGTGAACGAGTTGTTTATAGATTGGGTAAGGCCTCATTCTCTGAACCCAACTTTACGAGGGAAAAATACTTTGAATTTAGGTTAATTTAATAAAATTAAAGTCACTGAATTCAGACATACTTGTGAAACGTATGAATATTTTCTTTTATTGATAGGTATCATTGGATGATAAACCATTAGAGACCTGAGTTTAAACAGAGGATTGCAATGAACAATATAGGCATACATATGATGATAATTAATGAGCTGTCTCATGTAGAGATCTGTGTGACTGCATCTGGCACATGGAAGACATGCAACTCTTTGTCAATTCTAGATCCATGTGCTTTTTGCCTGTGCTTTTGTCAGGTTGCTCACCCAGAGCCACTCCTGGAATCATCTGCCGAAGCAGTCAGCAGAGTGACCACATGAAGGAGGTGTTGAAGACTCACTCAAAACAAAGTTGCTAGGCAAAATACAGGACACCCAATTGAACTTGAATTTAAAGTAAAAAATGACAAATTTTGTAGTGAAGCATGCCCCATGAAATGTTTGAGTGTCCTGTATTTTTATTTGCTAAACCTTGCAACTAACACAGAAAGCCCTGCGCTCAATTCTTGCCTCAACTGCTTAACTGGTCATGTAATGTGACCTTAAGCAACTAATTTAACTTGAGACTCTGTTTTCTCTTCTGCAAAATGGGGGTAAACATTGTTCCTTACAGTACTGTTGTGACAGTTAAATGAGATCATAAATATATGTAACGTGCTTTGTGCAGTGCCTGGCATGGGTGGGCTCAAGTTAAATGGTAGCTACTGATGCTGTCAGAGAGCAGCCACAGACTTAGGCTTCTGTATAGTTTACACAGACCACAGCAGGCCATAGCTGCTCCCTTTATTTTTTTTTCCTCCCAGAAAAGTACATACAGTCTAGCTGACTTCCCAGAAGCCCAGACAAATGCTGGAGTACCCAAATAAGCTTAAACAACATAGCAACCCTCTGGGAAGGAATAAAGGAGTGCATCTGGTCTTAAGTAGTCTTTTCTGCTCGGTTAATTGGATTCACTGAACTCTCATTTACAATACAAAAAGCAAATGTTTGGGACAGAAACCTTTCCTCACTCTAGTAGAATACCACCATTTCAAGTAAACATTTTGATCAAACATTTCATCACATAGATTGTGTTTGCCCAAAAAGAAGCTTCTGCACCTATGTGCACTGGTTTTCTCCTTCCCAAAATATTTGCTTGGCATTTTCTAGACACAGGTTGAGAGCACCAAAAATAAAATCTTTTTCTTTCTTTTCTGTTTCCTTTTTTTAACCATCAATTGTCCAGACTCACTGTCATTGTTTAATTATTTTTTCTTAGTGTTTTATTCAATTAAAGCTGATAGTACGCGATGAGGAATACTTCACCCTGAGGGAACAAAACCTTTTACTATGTTCTCTGTTTAATTTCCTTACTTCCTAGCTTGAAATTCATGATCTGTCTCTTTCTTCCCATGTTCAGCCCAAATCCTCCATCCATATTTGCCCTCTTCATTGGTTTCATCATCTTGATTCACTTATTTATTTAGCAAAACTATTTTCCAGATAATGTTTTAGACCCAGAAATACAAGTAAAAATAAGCTCCAGTCTCTTCTCTCAAGGTGCACAAAACCTAGACAAACAAAGGAGTAATGATTCCACTAGTTTATTAAAAACTCTATCACAGAAATACGTCCTATGTATTAAGGACGTAGAGAAGAAAATGCTTAAATGTGCCAGGGAAATGGGATAAGGTCAGAAGAGTCGGTAATAATGCAGCCAAGTTTTAGAAAGTTAGATATGTTTTCATTAAGAGTGCACAAATGACAATTAACTGCCAAGAAGGAAGATCTTGCATGAAACTTCAGGGCACATCAGGCAAAGCAGAAATAGTTTGGTAAAGCTGACGCATAAGGTATGCTGTACCTTTTCTAGGACTAGAAAAAGAGGCTGTACTTGGATTTTTAAAAGACTATGTCATTCTGAGGAGTTTAGGTTTTATTCTGTAGGAAATTAGGAATTTAAGGCAGGATTTATGTTTTAGAAAGATCAATCTGGCTACAAGTTCTGTGAAAGCTGAATTGACAGAGAAAGAGATAGGGCAGGGAAAACAGTTATAAGGTAATGAAAATAGTGAAAACAAGAGATGACTAGTGAGCCAAGGTAAGAACAGTGAGAATGCAGAGGAGAGGATGAATTTAAATGTTATCTGGGAAGCAGAGTGAAAATAATTTGGAGACAGGGAAGTCATGGTTGATTCCTGAATTTCTACATCTCTTTTTGAGTCTTATAGAGAAACTGGACACACATACACATGCAAATACATACACAACACACCAAAGATAATATGCCTCTTAAAATGTTGTGAGTATACATTGTAGTAAAAGTTCCTAAGCAAATTTCACCATTAACTGTGTTTAACCATTTATGAATCTGTTATTAATATTTAATTAATATATTATTAAGAGAATATGAGGCAAGAAAGCCGTATGGCAATTTTCAGAAAATCTGTGATTAGTTACAGATTTTATACCCTCCAAGAAAATTGCCAAGGTCTATTAATTTCTTGAGAAGAGCCTGTTTATATATGAAATTTAGTCTACCCATTATGGTAAGTAGGAGTGCAACTTAATATTTTCCCACTTCTTTTCATTGTGGTGTTATTCTGTTTTTATTTTTAAAGGTTTTATTAATTATTAAATATATATGACATTATATTTATAATATATTGAAGTATAAAGAGTAATAACAAGTGAAGATCCATATATTCCCCTACCCAGGCCTAGAAATAGAATATGGCCAAAACTTTGAAGACCCTGTGTCCCCCTCACTTATTGCACAAACTTTCCTCCACACACCCAACTCATAAGTAACTACAAATTTGATTATTTGGAGTTAATTATCTCAACTTTTTTCCCAGTATAATCAATATTCTCTTATTCTTACTCACTAGTGTTCATTTTACATATAAATTAAATGCTACTTATTTATTCTTAGTGGTTTTTATCTTTTGCCAAAAAACATATTCCTGAGATTCATCCATGTTGATGTATATAGCTGTGCTCATTCTTTGACTCTGATGTAGGGTATTCATTATGAACATAAACTAATTTGTTTATCCATTCACCTGAAGACCAGTTTATTATGAACATTCCTGCTTTGAACATTCTTGAGCATGTCTTCTTTTGCCTATGGTACATGAAAATAGTTAATCAGCTGTCTTTTGCTTAGAAATCCCTTTTATATCTTTTTCTATCCTTTTACTTTCAAATATTTGTGATTCCCTATATTTTAGAGGCCTCCTGTTAATTATACATATATAATGATTCTCAGTCTATGTATCCCCAAATATATATATATTAATATATTTGTGTGTGTGTATATATATATATAGATATATAGATATATAGAGAGATATATACACATATATATAGTCCATTAACTGACAAGTTTAGTTAACTTGTAGAAAGATAAAGATAAAAACTGCTTTCAGCTAGAATTGGAAAGCTAGTCTTATGAGAAGGAATAAAATGATGCTACATTTAGGAGGAGAAAACAGAACTTGATTAAAATAATATTTATTCTCTGTATAAGGGCTACAAGGAAGGACAGAGGTAGTTCATAAGAAAATTATAGCATGTGACTTAAAAAGCAATGGTTACTGGGAGGAATTAGAGTCTAATCTAGAGGAAGAAGAAAAAGAGGTGACATAAAATGGTCTTGAAGGCTTGATAGTGAAGAATATTCTAGTTCTGGAAAATGGACATATACAGGGGAACAGAATGAAACAATGGACATATAGTTGGACACCAGAATAACAATGTATTAGATCCTAAGGTTGAGTGAAAATTACCATATCCGTGAGTCAATAGTACCTGCGAAGATTCCAGAAGGTCCTGAACTTGGACTAGCCTGGACTCATTTGTAAAATATAAGTGTCTTTCTCTGATAGCGCCACTGTTGGGGGTAGGGGGGAACTTTCCTCCCTTCTAGATTCTTCTGGTCGGTCTAAGAATTAAATTGATGTGAGACAAATTAAAAGGAAAAAATCAAATTTAAGAACATGGGGCCCAAGGACAAGTTAGGCAACTGAAGCTTATATACCATCTAAGAGAAGGAAAAGGGGGTAGGGTTTTGGGACTTCAAAGAGAAGAAAAGCAATTTGCAGGAAGATGAAAAAGAACATATGTTTGGTAAACAAATGTTTGCTGGGCTATGCAGAGACAATGGGACACAGAGAGGATTTTGATCAAGTAGGCCTTGCAAAGTTTCCCTAACCCTACCACACCTAGTTCATATTATACTTTAGTTATCTATTATGATAGTTCTTCTTCCTAGAGCAGGCCCTTTACCTAAATTCTTTTAGGCAGTTAAGGTAAAAGCTCTTTCTGAGCCTTTTGTTTCTTAAAAAAAAAAAAAATCGGCCCCCAATAATCCGTAAGCCAAAGACACACATTTTGGGGAGACAAATTTTGTTCCCCTACACCACCATTCTTCTTCCTTTGGTGGGTACCCATTCTTAGGGCCTTCATGCTGCCCACCTAATTCACAGAACCCTTACATCCCTGCCATCAGCTGCACGTCCTTGCACCAAGCAGACATTTTCATTTTCTCATTCCCATGGCCAACTTGCACATTGCCCAAAACCAGAAATTCTCAGTCAGTGTATCCCCAAATTTTGATCAAAGTATAAAATGTATCGTTATAGCTAAAGTTCTCTCACATTGACTTATGAAAGATAGAACAATTTGTTGAATGGTTTGTGAAAGGTGTAGCAAGCAAGGGAGCAAGAGATAGCACTGCACTATGAAGCCAAGCTGACATCACAAAAAGGCAGAATGTTTAATGTGTCATGTGAGAACTTTGTCTCCTTAGAACAGAATAAAGCTGGGCTTCCCTGGTGGCACAGTGGTTAAGAATCTGCCTGCCCATGCAAGGGACACGGGTTCGAACCCTGGCCCGGGAAGATCCCACACGCCGCGGACAACTAAGCCCGTGCGCCACAACTACTGAGCCTGAGCTCTAGAGCCCACGAGCCACAACTACTGAGCCTGCGTGCCACAACTACTGAAGCCCGTGTGCCTAGAGCCCATGCTCTGCAACGAGAAGCCACGACAATGAGAAGCCCGCGCACCGCAACGAAGAGTAGCCCCCGCTTACCGCAACTAGAGAAAGCCCACGCACAGCAACGAAGACCCCAAACTGCCAAAAATAAAAAAATAAATTAAAAAAAAAAGAATAGAATAAAGCTTAGTCTAGATAGTAAACATTTCAGAAAACAGAGGCATGGTGCTAAAGGGGTGACAAATGAAGTTTGTGATAATTATGGACACTTCTATAAAGATGCAGTCTTGCACTATGGTAGTGATTGTATTATGAACATTTTAAAGTTTTTTAATCTACAAAAAATTCTAGCATTTTGGAATTATGTTGCAAACACCATATATTTGAGGATCTCAGCAGATGTAAGCCCTATTAGAGTATACCATGCCCAACTTACTGAACAAAAGCACGTAAACAGTGCCAGAGAAATATCAGGTGAATGAATGAATGCTTTCCCTTGCTTTGTTTTCTACTAGGGTCAGTCTGATAAACTTATTTGGGTTAACTTGTTCAGGCTGATAAAAGGTGATAATGTTTAGCTAATAGTTAAATATTTAACAGAGACTCAAAGCCTTTTTACAAAGTACCCTTTTCATATTATGAGGACATTTAGACAAAGGTACCAGGCCTAAAGGGCAACTAGGAATAAGGATAATACTTAAATTCAGCCTACTTCTTATATCACAAAAATCAAGGCCATGAAATTAGAAGGGAAAACATATGGTAGAATTTATTTTATCCATTCCTTAAATAAATTTTAACACATACTAAAGAGAGATACTCTTCCTTAATGGGAGGACACTGACAACAAATAAATAAGAAAAGTACGTAATATTTTTAGAATGTGTTAAGTGCCATGGAAGGATATTTAGAGCAAAAAAGAGAGTTCAAGAAAGCAGAACAAAGGAAAGTTAAAAATTGATTCAGTCATTCATTTATTCATTCATTCACTCAGTCACTTAGCCAGCAGTTCCCAAGCATCAGTTTTGTCCTTAGCATTCGGAATATAAAATCTAATTAGACATGGCCCTGCTTAGTCTAGTTAACATACATGAACAACAGGAAGAGCCAAGCTCTTGTCTTGTAAATGCCCTAATATAAATGGGTACAGACTGCTACGGGGATTCCAATAATGACTAGCAATTCAGGGAAGACTTCCCTGAAGTCAGGGAAGACTTCAGACATGAGATCTTAAGAAGTGGGTGAGATTTAAACAGTGGAGAGGAGAGAAAGGACAATCCAAATGGCAGAAATAGCTAATGCAACAGCATGGAGGTATGAAAGAGGACAGCAATTCAGAGAGGTAAAATGTTTGTTGTTTATAATTACAACAGAAAGAAAACTAGGGGGTGTGTGGTGGGGTCTGGTTGGGGCGAGGGAGTGGCTTTGCAGGAGATGAGCCTGGAAAGGAATCTATCTTCCCAACACACGTTAAGAGTTTCTACATACACTGAATGCATTTGTATGCCGCCCTGTAGTTTGATCATAGGAAACAGCAGGCTTAAAAGTACTGTGGAACAAAGCAGTATAGTTTTGTTTTTACCATGGGTGTGCTTGGCTTTAACTAGACTCAGAATACAAAAATCCAAACCTACAAACAGATAAAATAGGATGTGATTATTTTGCGAATAAAGGAATTGCTAACTTTATAAAAGGATTTACGTTCTTTGTTCTCAAATACAAAAGCAGTGCCTGAGCTTGTCAACTCCCTTGATGTCAGGAGTCCCCCATAATGGAGTTATTCCTTACATGCTTCTGACTCTTCAGTACTAATTTTTCCCTGCTTTGTTTCTAAGGTTCTGCATCTATAGAACTTAAGACCAATTCTATATAAGACAAATTTGTATTTCCAATATAATTTTAGTAAATAGTGTGAGTTTAGCTTCTAATTTTCCCCTCCCTTATCCATAAACAAACTGAAGGGCAAAAAGGGAAAGGAATCACTCAAGTAGCCCTCATGAGATCAGATCAGAGCATCCAAGAGATGGGGTTGGAGACCTGCGAAAAAAAGCTCATAGTAGAGATGAGGGCCCACAAGTTTATAGGGGACACTAATGGGGCCACTGGCTACTGGTAATGATGGGGATCTGGGGTACAGGAAGCATGAGGATAATAATGATTGTCTTGATTTTCCTGGTTGGAACAAATGAGATAGTCAAAATCTCATAATGGGCATGTGTATCTAGAAGATAAGCTTGCCAAGTTCCTTAATACAGTGATGTTTCATGGAAACATAGTCTTGTTAGTCAGTGTCTTTTTCAATTGTTATTCTTTCCGGTTTGAACTTTTAGAGAACTATAGTAGTTTTTCTTTTTTTAATGTAAAAATAACACAAACATTTTGGGAATGACCTCCTCCAGGTACCCATACTGCCACACCTCTTCAAAATACTAGTATTAAATGTCTTAATTTGTTAAAGGCTCAAAATTTAATGTTTGAGTTGATAGATACTAATACTTTAAAAGTAATATTTAAACATATTGGGCTTCCCTGCTGGCACAGTGGTTGAGAGTCCGCCTGACGATGCAGGGGACACGGGTTTGTGCCCCGGTCCGGGAGCATCCCACATGCCGCGGAGCGGCTGGGCCCGTTAGCCATGGCCGCTGAGCCTGCACGTCCGGAGCCTGTGCTCCGCAACGGGAGAGGCCACAACAGTGAGAGGCCCGCGTACCTCAAAAAAAAAACAACCAAAAAACAACAAAAAAAACATATTAATAAGGGTTCAAATATGTAACCCATTTATCTCACTGACCAAATTATGTTTTTTCATATGTTAAAATACGTGTGTGCATGTATGTGTGTGTGTCTTAAAAATCTAGAGCTAACATACTTAACAGTAAAAGATGAAGTTTTTTTCCCTTAAGACCAGGAAAATAGGCAAAGATGTCTTTCTCAAAACTCCTAATCAACACTGTACCACAGCTCTTAGCCAGTACAATGAAGCAAGAAAAAATGCAAATGATTTTTTTTTTTTTTGTGGTAGGCGGGCCTCTCACTGCTGTGGTCTCTCCCGTTGCAGAGCACAGGCTCCGGACACGCAGTCTCAGCGGCCATGGCTCACGGGCCCAGCCGCTCCACAGCATGTGGGATCCTCCCGGACCGGGGCACGAACCCGTGTCCCCTGCATCGGCAGGTGGACTCGCAACCACTGAGCCACCAGGGAAGTCCTGCAAATGATTTTTTTAAAAGACAAAAGGTAGAATTTTCCTTATCCATAAATTATATGATTGTTGTGGGAGAGGAAAAATAATTTCCCCTTTATCTTTCTAGGTTCTTGGCTAAGACCCCCTATAATAAAATACAGATTAACATCAAAAAGACAACTAGAAGTTTAATAACATGTATATCTTCTGTATACATGGGAGATACCCAGGAAAACTGAGTAACTTCCCAAAATGGTCCTAGCCATAACCTTAAATACCATCTTCAGTCAACCACAAAATAAAGATGTTGAGGGGGTGGGGGAAGGCATGTTTGTGGGAGGTTACAAGGAAAAACACTGGAACAAGTAACAATGGTACGGCTGTTATGCAGATCTAAGTTGTTGCCTTCTCCACTGATTTGAGTTCCTATAGATTTAGTCATCCATCTCTTCCTGGTGGAGAAAGGGGGGTACCCTTGTAAGTGGAGATTTCCCTTATAAATGTAAACATCTCTTAAAAAAAGGGCAACTTCTACTCTATTTTCAGAGATTCTCCTATGTCTGCAGCTTTTTAAAAATAATCAGGCTAAAATAATTCTTATGCCTAAAATGCATATTTTGGGGAGGCAAATTCTGATCCCCATTATTATCTACGATGAAAATACTAGAGTATTAAAAAGAACTCTGCTAGAGAAATAAGTGAATTTAGCAAAGTTGCAGGATACAAGATCAATATGGTAAAATTAATTGTATTTTTGTATTTCTATATGTTAACAACAAATTGGAAATTAAATTAAAACAAAGGTTATTTATAACAGAATCAAAAATATAAATGAGGAAGAAAATTAACAAAAAAGGTGTAAGAACTCTATATTTAAAACTGAAGAGATTGAGAGACATTGACAGACTATTTAAATAAACAGAAATAAACCATTTTCCAGAACTGGAAGACTCAAAACTGTTAAAATACTAATTTTACACAAATTGATAAATGTATTCAATGAAATCTCAATTAAATTTACAGCATATTTTTTTGTTGTTGTTGATGAGCTGATTCTAAATTTCATATGGAGAAGCAAAGGATTTAGAATAGTCAAAACAATCTTGAAAAAGAACAAAGTTGGAGGATGTACACTACCTGATTTCAAGACTTAGAATATAGCCACAGTAATCATGATAGCATTGTACTGATAAAAAGGTAAGCCTACATACCAATGGAAACAGAATAGAGATTCCATAAATAGACCATACATACATGGTCAAATAATTTTTGACAGAGACATCAATTCAATTACATGAAGGAAAAAGTCTTTCCAACATATGTGCTAAAACAACTGGATATCCTATGGAAATTAATGAACTTCAACCTAATATCACAATACATACAAAATTTAATTTGAAATGAACAATAGGCCTAGATATAAATGCTAAAACTCTAAACTTTCCAAAAGAGAACACAAAGTAAAACTTCATATCCCTGGCGTAAGCAAAGATTCATGAGATAAGACATAAAAAGCACTGACCATAAAATAAAAAAGACAGATAACAGCCTTTACCAACATTAATATGGTCTTATCTTCAAATGACATTATCAAGAAAATGAAAAGGCAATCCATTGAGAAAAAATATTTGTGAGGCATTTATCTGACAAAAGACATATCCAAATCATATAAAGAATCACTATTATGCACCAATAAAAAGCCAACCAACCCAATAAAAAATGGGTACTCACTTGGATACCTACATAAGAAAATATTCCCAACAAAAAACTTCATTTCTTTTAACTATTTTCATCAAAATCTGAGCCCTAGGTTTTTTATAATAATTATTTTTGGTGATAACAACCCAGTGATAATACCCAAGCAGAATCCACTGGAGTGGAGGCAGAGAAGCCCCATGAATAAAGGTAATAAGGTTTTAATGGGCTTTACTACTCTTGCACATACCCAACCCATTATAGATTTGTCATTTAGCTTTATGTCAACACAATCATATAAATGTTAACTGCAGGCTTCATACCCTTTCGTGTATCCTGGAATTTTCCTAGGGCTATCCACTAAAAAGCAGTCTGATTGCATATCAAACCCAACAGAACTGTGATGGGAATTTTATGCTGACTTAACTGAACAGATTGACAAAAGTACAATCTCTTTATTTGATAAAGAAATAAAGACGCACATAGGAATGTTATTGTATTAGTGTATTAGCATACACAGTAAATCTAATCAGAATATAATTATTTAATTAATGTTTTGTTATACAAGTGAGTGATGTCTATTAAATCAAGCTTCAAGGGCCATTCATGATTACTCAATCCTAAGAAGTTCTTGTTAGTTTTCTTAACAGAAAAAAAGAGCTATAAATAAGCACATCTTATATTATGCAAAATACCACCCTCAAATTTATAAACCAAATTATTATAATTGAATCAACTTTATGCCCATTGATGTTTTAAATGTGGCCTTATTTTTTTCTGATTATAAAAGTAATATATACTCATAAGAAAAAACGGGGTGTACAAAAGGGCATACTTTCTTTTTCTTTCAATCTGAAGATAACTAAAATTATTTGATTTGTTTTCTATGTACTTTTAAGGCTCTGGAACTTTTCACGTAACACCTTCGTTACCTGTTCTTTGCAAACTCAAAAGAACGTGCTTGTAAAACTTTCTTAACCAAGGACTCTTTATAGCTATATATAATAAGCATTTCAATTTTTTCTACTCTAATTAATTTTTTTTACACAAAATTAGGACTTCCCAGTATATATGTATGCAACTATGCATTGAATTGTTGTGTAAAGTTAAAATCTCTCCCTTATGTGTTTTTATACTTACTTTATTTTTTAAATAATTTTCTTTTTAATAACTATATTTCCCAGAGATTTCCATTTAAGAAAAATCTCTGCATATTTCTATCCACATCTTTTTCTATTTACTAATTCATAATTTTCCTTTTTCCTGCTTTCCTTGGGGCTGCTTTCTTTAAAACTTTCTAACCTCTTAAATAAAATGCTTATGTCATTTATTTTGTCTTTCTTAAATGACAGCCCGTAAGGATATATGTTTACCTTTGAGTATGTATTTTAAACTATCCCAGAAATTTTCATACACACTATTCTCAGTTCAATTATGTTCTAAACACTTTTTAATGGCATTTTTATTCCCTCTTTAACTAAATTGATATTTAATTGAATCTTAATTAATTTTTAGCTTTGTTTATTCTTGGACAAAAGATGTAATCTTGCCCATCCAGTTTCCATTTTTTAAAAAGCAGAAGTTTTTTTGCATGGCTTTAGATCTGATTAAATTTTATAACCATTCCTCAGGCATTTGACAAAATATATTTTTTCTATTTGTGAGTATATATTTATATTGTTCATAAATATCTGTGCTTAATCACTTTGTGTCTTGATTAGTCACAGTGTGATAGTACTAAGTTAAGGCATTTCACTATAATTGTTTTTTATGTCAAATTATTCCTAATATTTTTTGCTATATTTTGTGTTCATGGAGATTTATTACTGTTATCCTTCATAATAGATTTTATCAATAGAATTTCCCACTGTTCTATTCCATATATTCTTCCCCTTGAGTTCCAGTTTGATATTATTATTGTGACTTCTACTTCCATCTCTTTCTTTTTTGCATCTGCTGCTAATAGAGGAATTTAACTCACATATAAATGTCATAATCAATATATTTAATCGTTTTATTTTCTAATTTTATACCTTCTCTATTTTTTTGCTTACTAGCTACCTTTTATTTCTGCATTTCATTTTGTAGACTTCATTTAATTTGCTTTTTTTTTTTTTTCCGGCTAGGTAGAATTCTTATTTTTAGTTTCCTGGAAGTTGTCCTTAAGTTTTTCAAATGTTTTAATGACTTTTTTATTTTTTGAAGCTAATTGCTTAGAAATATGCATTTAAAATAAATGTATTTAAACTGAGACCCAAGTGATGCTGTACACAATTGGAGTAGGGCACAGCATAATGAATGGCTAGTATGTATTAGTCAAAAATTGAAAAATGTAACTATTTACCATGAAAATAGGTCTATGCCGTATTAATAGAAATATTTATTATAATTGCAACTATGATAGAATTCTTAGGAAAAAAAGGTGAAGCAAAGTGATGATTTTCTTGCTATTTTCTCAACAAAATGTTATGACATCCTCCTTTAGAACATGTTGCAAAAGCACCAGTCTTCTTTCAACTCACACATTTAAAATATATTTAATGATTTCCTATTATGTGTAGGGACTCATGAACAAATCAGATATGGGTCCTGCCATTATGAAACATACAGCCTAGTTAGGGAAACAAATAATAAGCAAGTGAAAAAGGAACACACACACAAACACAAACACCCCTCCTGTCTTTTGGTTGTTTTTCAGGTGTATTTTAATGAGGTGGGAAGAGACCTCACATATTGTATTAAGTAATATATATGAGTAAGCCCATATGTTACCATGGAAGTTCTAACTTAAATTTTATCTTCAGTGATGCTTTATTTCCATTGCTTGCCTTTCAACCAGTTATGATCCTTTATATTCACTCGATATTTCCCCTCTCATAATTTCTGCTGACACTTAATACTCTGTCTTTCACAGAGAATGATAAAACTGACAGGGACCTTAGAGATCTTTTAGGCCCAGGATGGTAAATACAGGTACCAATGTCACACTCATACCTCCCACGCCCATGGCAGACACTGGCAATCAATCTTAATGCCCACTTATTTTAATACTGGATATAGGCCAGGAGTCGCTTTCATCATAGCATTCTAGTTTGTACTAGCCACCTGAAGCTTTTTAATGTGAGACCTACTTGAAAAATTCTTGTTTCAAAGTGAGTAAACTTATTGCCAACTAAAATTTAAAACTTAGTAGATCCATATTTGTAAGAATCCCCTTGAATAACAATTTTGTATGCTGGAATTTTTAAATAGGGATTAATTTGAAAGTGAGGCAAGTTAAAATGTATTGTCATGATGCTCGTTCTTAGCCCTATGCCTCTTCCAGCTCAGACAATTTTTACAACCGTTATTTGGAGATCTTGAACTAGAACTGTGGCATAAGAACATTTTACTCTACATACATTATCTCAGAACAACACATTCCTTTTTTGGGGGAGTGCACATCCTTTCTCCGTTTTTTTTCCCATACAATTCAGCCTTCACTTCTCATACTATCAAGTATTATGCTCTATTATACCCACATGGCAATGCAAAAGCTAAACATCAGTGTAGCCATGGAAGGCTTCTTTAAGAATAGACATTGCACAATTGAGAGCTTTATTATTTATTCAGCAAATATTAATTATCTTCCATGTGCTATGCAATGTGCTAGGCTCTTGAGATACATCATTAAACAAAAAGTGAAAAGGATTCAGGCCGCTGTTGAGCTTTCCAGTTGGACACAGCTGAGGCAGAGACAAATAATAAAGAGGACAGTAAGTTATGTTGTATATTATAAAGTGGGTTTTGCTCTAAAAATAGCAGAGGAAGGAGATTGGGAATGCTGAGGATGGTGGTGGGCTACAATTTTAGATAGGGCCTTATGGAAAAGGTGAAATGTAATCAAATATTTGAAAGAGGTAAGAGAGGTAGCCATACATACAGCTGAGAGAAAGATTTTCCAGGCATAAGGAATAGTTGTGTCTGAGCAACAGCAAGGATGCCAGTGTGGCTGAGCAGAGGGAACAAGAAAGAGAGCAATAGTAGGAGATGGAGGAGACAGCAGAGGAGGGGAGGGGCAGATAATTTAGGGCGTGTCATTTTGTACAGACAACCAAAATGGTATACACACAAAAAAGATAGATATTAAATGTTAGTGTAGTTAGTATATGTAATTTAATTAAGTGTATTTAGTAGGTTTTAGACCAAAGGACAATAGGAACCAATTTCCTACAGGAATCCTCTCTCACTCTTAAGCCCTTAAAACTTTTTCCTCATCACTCTTTTAATTAAACAAGAGTCCTATTTGTGAAATTTTTATTTCCCTAGTCTTTGCAAACTGCCTTAACGCTATGCAACACTTTTCTAAATGCAACCTACGTAACAAATTTTCACATTCAGGGTTTGTGTTTTTTGACATCAAACATAATTACTTGTGAAGTATTTTTTGATATTTCTGCAAAATAAATTATATTACAGTGCATTCTGGGCTCCATTTACTACCTAAAACAATTGATTTGAGTCCACTGTGTCCTTGGCATAATGATGTGAACTGAAATGGATTAAAAATGCTAAAGTGCCTCATGCACACCCTTCAGGCTTCTCTGGTGGTGCTGAAATGAGGTAATGATTTCATGCAAACTCAACCAGCAACCTGAATGTCTCTATCCATCTCCTGCATTCGTTGCAAGAAGAGTGAGTTTCAACTCTCAGGGAGGCAGTTATGCCTGGAAATTCAACATGAGGACACAGACTTCCTCCCAATCCCCCATCCTTCCAGTAACAGCCATGCTTCAGCCTAGCTCCAGGGCACACAGCATCCAGTCATAGCGTGTGCAGCTATTGTGTGGCACAGTGCGTTTCTGCCCAGCACTGTGGAGGATACACTAAAATAAGGCAGCTTTCACATTTTTAGCATTTGTATTATGTCTTATAAATTGCACAGCATACTCATCGTTTTACCCAGAAAAGCTATACGATATGCTGCCTTTTGTTTTTTTAATTGGAAATAATTGGAAAGCCAAAGCTTACATATGTTAAATAGATAATAATCAAGTTCCAAACTCTGTAGGTCCAGCTATAATCACATTCTTATGATGTGGAGTCGGCCTAAGTAGTTTTAAATCTTGGTTCTACTACTTTCTAAATCTATGACTCTGGATAATTTACTAAAACTCCTTGTGGACAGTCTCCTCATCTGTAGGTTTGGACTAACTGGAAACTAGCAAGCCTAATGCAAGGAGAGGCTTAATAAGTTTTTGCATATTAGGGCTTGTCCTCTTGGAACAGCCTTTCTTAGGAGCCAGCCATCTTGCTGCAAAGACGCCCAGGCTAGACAACAAAATAATAAAAGGCCAGAAGAAGGGAGGCCCTAGAGGGTGAGAGGCCACGGTAGATGTTCCAGCCACAGCATATCTTCCAGCTGAGTATACCCATTTGAACGACCTCAGCCACACCATATGGAACAGAAGAACCATCCAATTGATCCCAGTAAATCCACAGAACTGTGAGAAATAATAAAACACTGCTATTTTCAGCTACTAAATTTTGGAGTGATTTGTTAGCAACAATAGATAATTGAAATAATTCATTTATTCTTTTAATGTGATATTTAAGTTGTTTAGATTTGATCTTTGCAATAGATTTATTATACTGGTTCAGACAACAGCAAGTCAAGGACACAAGAGAGGGTGTATAACTGGACCTGGGAATGGATACAGGAATTCGGTGTAATGAGGTAGAGAAAACATTAAGTTATTGACTTCTGGCAATAGAATTTCTCTTAGCCTCAGAATTGCACTTGTTTAGAAAAAAGAAAATCCTTAGGTAAGTATATCAGGTAGGATTAGGTTTGGCAGCATGTAATAGAAAAACACATACAACATAATAACGGTGGCTTAAATAAGATAGATGTTTATTTCTCTTGCGTTCATAAACAAAGCCAAAGGAAGACAGTACAGAGCCAATATGGTAGCCTCTGGTTTTCTGGGACTCAGACTCCTGTATTCTTATGCTCTGCCATCTAAAGGCATTGACTCATGGTCCATGATGGCTGGTCAGCCCCCAAAATTCAGGTCTGTATTTCAGTTTGGGGGCGGGGGGCGGGGACAGAGGAAGAAAAAGACAAAGGCCACACATAGCCCCAAGGAATGAAGAGAAATGTAGTGTTTTATATTGCTATGCAATATGTTATGTGAAGACCGCATACCTGTCAATAGCTCTTCTTAAAGACTACCTTATTCAGATTACTTTGTATGTATGTGTATGTGTGTGTATTTGGTGAAAAGACTGACAGCCACACATGGAAAGATGTGGATGGCAGAGTGACACAAATATAAGAGAAGATCCCAGAAGTGTAGATGACCAACACAATATAAGCCCCCCAGAGTTTTCTGAATAAATTTTGGGGAGGACATCATACCTCAATAGTCTGCAAATAGAGATTCAAACAATCATTTCTTTCTTTCCTTTTTATTATATAATTTTTAAAACATTCACAAGATTAGAAGTAATGATATAATGAACCCCCTACAAACCCATCACTGGATTTCAATAATTTCAACACATGGCTAATCTTGTTTCATTGGTACACCACTGACTTTTCCTCCCTCCCAACACTGGATTATTTTGAACCAAATACCAATATCATATCAGAGGCTAATGTTTTCTAGATCACAAAGGACCAAAGACCCTGAAAGCATCTGGATTAAAGGTGGAAAACCGTAAAAGTCAATGATTGTAGAGTCAAAGAGCAGAGTTGGGCAGCATTGAGAGAGAACAGGGGATAGCATGAGTAGTTTAGAATTGAATAAAAATGAAATATATGAAGAACTTTGGGATGATTAAGTAACTGCATGGATAAAAAAGAAGGCAGTAGATATGTGAGTTAATGAAAAAGACATACAGAATGAGAGGAGAAAATTATTCAGGTTACAGAATTTTCAATGTGCCAATCTGATAGCAAATCAAGGCTTAGAAGATGAAGATGAAAGGGAAAAGTGAAGAAGTCAATGGCAAACACTGCTTGTTATTTGCCTAATATCCATCTTTCTCTTGAGTAACAGAACTTAATCGTATTCAGGCAGCAATGTGTCCTGCTAGAAGTGGCGTTTCCCAGCTACTCCTGTCACACAGAGTAGGTGAAATGCATCTGGTAGAACTTTGGAAAGGTTCTTTAAAGAAGACTGATTCACCTGGAGGGGCTCACTTTTTACCTTTTTGCCCTTTATTATTTTCCCTCTACCTCCAGTACATAAAGAAGGGATTACTGGAGTCCTAACAGACATCATCAACTAAGAGGCAGTGCAGGGATGTTGGAACTTGCAACCCTCATTGACTGTGGGGACAACACATTGGCTGTGTCCTGCTGAATTCTGCATTCTGATACAGGAGAGACAAATGAATACCATTTTTGAGGGGGAAGCGTGGTCTCTGTCCAATTTAGCCAAGACTATACAGGTATAGTGAAAGAAATATAGTAAAAGTCTTTGAAGGAAGAATGAGAATTCTTATTGAGCAAAGCAAAATGAATAAACCATTTTCCATTGATCAGTAGATGTTGCTGTTGTTTAGACAGTGTCTCTGCCAACTGAAGTTTTAGATGAAAAAGGTTACGTGTCAAACATTTCTTGCAGAGCAGTTCTCCAAAGCTGAGCCAGAATCAAAGACTCAAGGTGTTACCTATTATTACTTATTAATTATTACTATTGATACTAACCTCCTAAAACTGTACAATACCTTGTCAATTTCACAGCCCTTCCAGCTAAATTACCTTATATCCTTTCCTCCATTTATCATTTTTGAGCTCTTAATATGTGCAAATCATTGTAGTAGACATGAGTGGGGGATGAAGCACTGCGTGGAATCATTGTATCAAGTAAGGCAAAAAAATAGTTACCACTTATTGATTGATTATTCTCTATGAGGCACTATGTGAAACATTTTACAGATATTTTCTTATCTAATTTCATAACAACTTTATGGGGTGATTATTGTTATACCTCTGTTTTGGGATGTGAATTAGTTTAGAGAAATTAAAAACTTACCAAGTTTACTCAGCTAATAAACAGGGGCATTGAGATCCAAATCAAGAAGTGTCTGACTCTCTCAAGTCTCTGAATAATTGTAATTCAAATTGGAAAACGTTACATGTCTGAAAAAGATGTAACAAATGGTACAAGTAAGAGCTTAGAGATATAAAGTATGTAGAATCAGGGTTTATGTTCTATTTCTACAGAAGAAGAAACTAAATCTCAGATAATTTAGTGATTTACCTGACTTGCTTTATTTGTCCCTCACATTTCCAATACAAGCCATACAAATTATCATCCCTTCTACCGCTGCCCTTTTGTATCACCCCCATATATCTAGCTGCCAGAAACTGGAAAGGATATGAAAGGGGCAAAGAATATTCACCCACTGCTGGCCAAAGGACTGTGAATGATGGGGGAATACTAGTTCAAAAGGAAACAAATCTTCAGTTTAATCCAATCTACTATTTGTATGATAAATAGTAGGATGCTAAACACTGTGGGTGACAATGGGAAATCCCTCACTGGTGGAGTGGATTTATGCTCTGTGATCAAATCTTAGAAGAGTCACATCATTCTCTTTTCTTCTATGTGGAGCAACACATCAGCCCTAGGCCAGCAGTGAGGGATCAAATCTGATTTTAGCCTTGCTTTAAGTGAACACAAATTAGTTAGTTACAATAAAAACTGAGGGGGAGAGGTGGTAGGTCAGGGAAAGGGAGAATGGGGAAATGCACATGCAACAGAAAAGTCAAAAATAGGTTTGTCAGATTGAGAAAATAAAAATACAGGGTACACAGTTAAATTTGAATTTTAGATAAACAATGAATAACTTTTTAGAATAAGTATGTCCCCACATCCCAAATATTTCACAGTTAAAAACAGGTTGCAAAATAGAGACAATTTATTGTCTCAAATATTGCATGGCACAGTGACTCATACCTAAAAATTATTATTTTTTTAACCTGAAATTCAAGTTTAGTTGCTTGTCCTGTATTTTATCTGGTAGCCCTAGTCAAAAAAAAAAGAAGAAGAAGAAGACAGAAAGAAAAATCTAGGTTTCAATTTCAGCCTCTCAGAGTTTAAGGGAGTCTGGACCACATGTTTTGTTTGTTCTGAGGTCCCAAATATAGCAAAATGTGAGAAAAAGGTTACAAAGTTTATGGAGAGTTTATATATATTTTTTCATTTTACAAATTAACACTTCTAACTCAATGAAAATATATTTTTGCTATTCACTAGATAAGTATAGAATGTATATTTAAAAATTAAGCCATCACACATTTTAAGCAGTATGGCTGCATAGTGGGAAACAAATTTAAAATTTCACGTTTACTTGAAACTGTGTAAGTGTATCTCAGTTATTATACGTGTTTACTGTATGGGTGTAATGACAAAGTCTAAAATGGAAGGCTTTTCTATAATTTTATGCTGGGGGTCAAATGCCCCTCTTCCTCTCCCAAATGATTGGCTCCACCAGCCACAGAAGAGGGGACTGACCAATTGTTTGGATGATCTACCTTCTATTTCATCCCCAGGTATAGAAAGTCATCTTCCAGAGCTGGGGACTGTGTTCGTTTCCTTTGGCTGCTATAACAAATTACCACAAACTTGGTGGCTTAACAAACATTTATTTTCACACAATTCTGGAGGTTAAGTCCAAAATCACTTTCTCCAGACTGAAATCACCATGTATGCAGGGCCATGCTCCCTCAAGAAGCTCCTGGGGAGAACCCCTCTCTTGCCTCCCCTAGCTTCTGGTGGCCCTCCTGGGCTTGTGGCTATATCACTCCAATCTTTGCCTCTGTGGTCATACTGCCTTCTCCTCTTCTGTGTTGAATGTCTCTCTGTCTCCCTCTAATAAGGACATGTGATTGCATTTAGGACCCACCTTGATAATCCAGGATAATCTTCCCTCAAGATCCTGAATTAGTCACATCTACAAATTCCATTTTTTGCCACATAAGGTAACACTCACAGGTTCCAGGGATTAGGACATGGATGTCTTTTGGGGGTCATTTTTCAGCCTATCACAGGGACTGAGGGGATGCCTTGCACAGAACAGGGTCCCTGAAGAACATAAATTGGCTTGTTGGTGGCCTTAGCCAGGAGTCAGTTTAGGTGGAGATGTCTTTTTAGATTGTCTAGAAAGACCTGAAATCCAACCTTGAAGCCTTTGCTATCTTACACACCTGAAGTCATAAGTCTGGATTGTGTCCCTCACGTGTTTCAAATATAGGTTACAGGTGGAGTCCATGATCCCCCAAAGAAAGTAGTTCTGGTGGTGCTGGGGACAATCATATGTCCTCGATAACCTAGATTTCTGCCCATTTCATTACTGTCTCTTTTTCCTGCTCTGAAGCTAGGTGTAGATGAATATTCATTATTTAAAAATATTTGTTAAAAAAAAAAATATTTGTTAACACCTCTTCAGAGCAAGGGTTTGTGGAAAGTCGCATAGCAGGGTGGTTAGAGAGCAGCCTCTAAAGCAGATTGTCAGGAATCCAATCCCTGCTCCACTAATTACTGGCTTTGTGACCCCACCTCTGTGCTTCTGTTTCCCATCTATAAAATAGTCTCCACTTCATATGGTTCTTGAGGATTGAATGAGCTAACACATGTGTAAAGCGCTCACAACAATGCCTGGCTGTTAGATATCTCTAATTGAATAAATGTTAGTTGCTGTTTATTCCAATGGAGAAACCAAAGAAATAAGAATCCCTGTGTAAGAAACAAGGATAGCTGAGGCAAGATATATGCCAAAAAAAATTTTTTTTAAGTGTCAGAGTTAAGACAGTAAGTACTAAGAGAAGTCTGAGCTTAGAGGCTTTTTGTTTTTGTGTTTGTTTTGCTTTGTTTTTGAACCCTAACTTAGGGGGTCAAGAGTTACAGAAGAGGACAAGGAAAGGGTAAAATGCTCTCTTTGGAGGGGAGCTGGTAGGTAGCCTTAGCATGTAGCATTGGACAGTCAGGGCAGGGTGGACAGTCAGGGCAAGGTGGTAATGTGATAAGAACACCAGCTTGCGCTAGTCTGAAGAAACATGGAGCCTCAGCTCAGACACTTAGGAGTTCAAGCTTAGTAACCTTCACAAAGTTAGAAAAAGTAATACCTACAAAGAAGAGTTGTTTTAAGTATTATATTAAGGAATGCATGAGAAATCACCCAGCTGAATGCAAAGAGTTCTGTTTTCTACCTGACCTATTAGTTGGGATGTGGGCAAGCAGGCAACTGAAGGCTTCATTCCTTTAAATACAAAACCACCCATGCTTGCATCATATCTAAAGGGCATGGTTCCTTGAACAATTTTTTGAGCATATAGTATGTACTGGGAACTATACTAGAAGCTGCTGAGCGAGTTATGAGTGTGACAAAGTTCTGCCTGGAGAAAGTTATAGACCAGGAGTAGAGGCAGTCAAATGAAGAGGGAATACCAAATGCGTGGTAAGAACTATCATGGAACTGGAAGACTGCTGAGAAGAGCCCTTGGAAAGAAACCTCTAACTTTGTCTGCAGAACAGGGAAAAGGGACTATCAAGACCTTTCTATAACAACAGCAAACAACAGTCGAAAATTGCTTTTTGGTTTGGATTGGGCAAAACGAGGGTGTTCAGTAATTTTCTGGGCTTTCTGCCTATGGAGAAGGCTGGGCTGACAGTCCAGCCCCAAAGGCCAGTGAATAGCTGCTGTATGATTACCAAGTGACACGCAGGAATAAATTTCTACAATATTAAAAGTGATATATGGCACATTAAAAATTACGTCCTTGTACACTCAATGCCTAACCCATCGCATTAACAAAATCAAAATGATGGAACCTGCGTACTCAGCGGGGGTACGGAATGTGGGCGAGGACCTAAAGGTCAGTCAGCCGCTATGCTACCCTGAGCGGGACCCGGCCTCGGCTTGGAGACCTTGGTGTTTCCCAGCCGAGGTGGGGGCTCGGTCAGGGGAAGTTCGGAGCAGCGGGAGCGGCAGAAGCACGTGGGCTGAGGGGGGCGGGGGCGGGAGGACGCAGACAGAGGAGTAACCGGTGGAAGTGTCAAAGAGGAGGGAGTGGAGGGCCGCTGAGGTGACAGGGTGTGGCCTGTGGGGGAGCAGGCGGACTGGGAGAGGAGGGCAGAGAGACCCACCGGGACTGAGGAGGCAGTGGGAAGCGTGCCTGCGTCGCTCGGTGCGGTGACAGCGAGGAGCACGGCGCGGGGCCGAGTGGCGAGGGGAGTTTCCCGTGCTCGCTAAGTGGAGCTCAGCTCAGAGCTGCGCCAGCGCCTTCAGCCTGGGTCCGCGGTGCCTGACACCTGCCGGGTCCGAAGCGGGAGTCCGGCGGAGCGTTCCGCCTCCAAGTAAGTCTCTCTTTTTCTCTCAATTCTCCTCCGCCGCCTCAGCCTCTTTATCTGAGGAGCGCGGTGCTCGGAGCTTCTGTTGGGGGGAGGGGAGGGCTGCGCGAAAAGCGCACCAGAGAGCTCCGGCGGCGTCCACGGGTGCTCCAAGCTCCGAGCGCGCCCCGGTCAGCGCGGGGACCCGGCCGCGAGGCCCCGCCGGCCGGTTGCCCTGCGCAGAGCAGATGGAGGCGGCGGCAGAGTTGTCGGCACAGATACGACCCATCTTTTGTGTCTGGCCGGATCCCAGAGTCGGGCCAGGCCGGGGGGAAGGAGCGGAAGCCACTTTTTGGTTCCTGGCCCCACTTCTTGCCCCCAATCCTTCGGGATTTCAACATGCGGCGGACTCGGGCGCAAATGAGTGCCTAAGCGCCCCTGCTGGGCTAGCTGGATTCGGGTAGGCAGCGGCCGGACCACCACGCCGCCCCCTCTGCTGGTTTTCTTTTTAGATACAGCGTCTTTAACAGCGGGTGCTGAGAGGGAGGCTGACTGGGTGTTCACGGGAGTCAGGGTGTGGAAACGACCTACCTTCTTGCTTTTCTCGGGTTCTGGAGGGGAAAGGACAGGGGTGAAGAGAGCCCCGAAGCCCGAGCGTCCCGAGCTAGCGGGCTTGCGCGCGGCCGGCGAGGAGGCGTTCGCTGGGTGGATCCCTTGTCTGGCTCATTGTTCGCGGTGACTGTTCTTGGGGCCGGGCTGAGCGACAGACACTTAAAACGGGGCCGTAAATAAAAGTGACGACTTGCCGGAGTGAGGTCAAGGCTACCGGGAGGAAAGGGCTTTCCAGTTTGGAAACGGACTTCTTCGAGCTCGGAGGGCAACAGTAGTCGTCAGCGAAAACCGCTGCTGAGTGTGAAACTTAGGTCTGACTCTCATTCACGGAGGCAGCTTAGTGAATGAAACCCTCGGAAACAGGGCGCGATATTTTCCCACTGAAATTGTTTTCAGAGTAACGAAGATGGAGTTTGTTTTTGGCAACTGGCTGCTTTCTCTTACTAGCACCGGTTTCTCTTTTTCACCCCTTCCCCCTACCCTCGCCTCTTTGGGGGAATGTGTATTTATCATTCTATTTGTGCCTTCAGCTAGTCAAAGTGTATGGTTTCGGGAGAAGATTCCGTTTTTAAAAACAAAGTGCAATTTCCACTCTACAAAGGGCCAAGCGCTGGTGTAGACATTTATTGCTCCTCCAGCCTAGCCGCATCATGAAGGCAGACGGTGCACCCGGAGTCGAAGGGAGCCAGTTATCCCCAGCTGGAGATGCCAAAACACAACTAGCGCATGCTCATTGTGTTGGAGGTTAGGACACTTCGTTTTCCCATTTCTCTGAATTACAGTGATATCACCTGTTCATGGTGTCTCTTCCTTAGCACTACGAAGGAAGGTGCATTTTCCTGAGAAGGATATTTCTTCTTTTTCTAAAGTGCATGGGTAGTAATCAGAGTAAGTTGATCCAACAAGAGGGAATTTTAAAAATTATATATATGTATATATATACGTGTGAGTGTGGGTGTAATATATATAAATATATATTTCTGTAAATCCCAGTAGTTACTAACACACCTAACTGCCCTGGTTACATTTGCTTTGACTTGCGTGATGGACTTGCTAAAGGGCATCGGTCTGCTGAAACCTGAAGTTCCAGCCCCCAGGAGAAATAATATGAACACCTCTCTCTGACCACAGTCTGATTCCACAGGGGAAAAAACATGCACCAGGAGTGTTATTTAGGTTATTGAAAGCTGTGTGATTTATTCTAAGGAGGGAAGCAAGAGTTAGGTAGAAGAAAATAGAAATGGAAGGCCTGAGTAGGCATCCAAACCATACTCATAGTTCCACAAATATGTATGTGGAAAGTATATTGTGTTCTCTCTTTCTCCTTTATCACTCTTAGTATTTGTTTATATCCTTAATGCTTTTCATCACAGTTTTTGTGCCTCTTGTTTGGAGGGAGGGGGTTGGCTTTGAAAAAAAGGCTTTTATATTTTCAGTCTATTATTATTTTAGATTTTCAGTATCAGCAGTGCTCATTGAATACAGGGACTTTTATACTCTTCTTTTGTTTGTCTCCTTGCACGCCATGTCCAACTTAGTATGGGACCATGTGAGCAATGAATCAACCAGGTTCTAATGAAGATTAAGTTATGGAAGGTATCCACAGCTTTGTATAAACTGTATATCATTTAACTACCTTCCCACATGACCAATTTTAGCTACTTGCTTGTTCATCTTCTGAAGTCTCCAGACTCCCAAATTCTTACCCAGATTGACTGCTGCCCTAAATCTTGACTGTACAAAGAACAGAACTTAATTATTTTGGTCTTATTTATCAGTCAGCAGTGTTTAGTGTTGCCAACAGTTTAATTATATCATTGAAATATGCATGACTCTGAAGTATGTTGAAAAAGGTTCTTTTAAACTTGTTTCTTCATAAAGAAAAAAAAAAAGTCCTTGTGAAGCCATAATTTCACTGCTGTGAGGACCCCTAGCCATTTGTGTTTATTGAGTTTACTCTTTCACATGAAGAAAGAACCATTGTTTTGTTATCTAGGAGCTGAAGGAAGATGGAAAGTGAGAAAAGAAAATCAAGCACTTTAGAATGCTATTATTTTCCCTACTTGGGAAAAATATTTTTTTAAGTAAATAGTAATTATTTTCTTAAAGATACACTAAAACCTTATTAAAGGATCCTGAGGAAAAGAAATTTTCAGTATAGAAATGCTGGCTGTTACTAAATACTCATAAAAGATTGGCGCATACAAACACATGCATTTTTGAACCAATCTCATAACACATTTTCTTCTTTCCATAGAATTTTGAAATGTTATTAAATCATTGTTATTAAAACATTGAAATCTCATCAAAATCTATATTTAATATACTGTCTTTTTGCAAGTGCTTTAATTGTAATAGCCTATTTGTTGAGATTAAAAAGAACATCATTGATGTCATGGTGTGCTTTGCATTTTAAAATAGTAGCTAATGAATTACAAACATTCATTACCCTACAACCACTTGCTGAAATTTCTCAGGACCCCCAAATAGAGAATTATTTGTACTATATACTTACTATCATTCAGATCCTTGCTGACTTTATGTTGATCCCCTTTTCTTCTTCAGAATTAATTGTCTTTTAAATTAATACTCTGTTGGCTGTGAATTTTTTTTCTCCTATGTCATAAATTTATGTGAAAATATCTTCAACATTGTCTGTTAGGGAATTTGCTGTTGATAAGACGTGGGAATTGGGGGAGGGATGAGAGAACCACTTTTATTAAACCTGGAAAGAGTCAGAGCTTAACAAGGGAAGAGAGGGCAGGTTTCACCTGAATACAATTCACTGAGGAATATTTCTTTGACCTTTAGAAGTCCAAGCTATGTAGCACATAATATACATTTGGGTAATTCAGGTACTAACCTCACATATCATAAAGCAAACAATAGAAATAATAAGAGTATCATAGTGCCTTCACTTTGTTACATTTGAATGGTGACTTTAACTCCATTCACTTTTCTTCAAGTAGAAATGAAAGCTACCCACAGTTTTCTTATTTTTTTGTTTGTTTGTTTTTTGGGCCAGGAGTGGGTATAGATGAGGGGCTAGGAGGGGAGGGAGCACTGTTCTATTTATGTAAAAATGAAAATTGTCAATGTTTATTTTGGAAAAGTTTTATTTAAAAAGTTCAGTTTCTTCTGTAAGTTTAGTGCTTATTAAATGTTTACTGAGGAAGATGAAGTTTGACACTCAATTTTCATAACCAGATGCAACCAGAAACAAATTGATTAAGTGATTCAAATTAGTGCATTTAAACCTTAAATTTAGTTTTCCTTCCCATAAACTAATATGAAGAAAAATATTGAATTAGGTTTTATTGTTAATAACCAATATTCATTTATATTCTCTTGAAAATGAAGATTAACATGATTAACAAAAAATGTAAACATTTGTGAAATGAGGATATAAGGGGATGCAAATTAATGATTGTGTATACTTTTGATGTATAGCTTTTTTTCCCTGATAAATGAGTATTTTTAATCTCAGGGGTGATGTGAATTTCTTAACTGATCACATTTTCTCTTTTCCTTTGACCACTAGAAAGCTCAGAGCCAATCTGAGATCTAATTTATTGATCAGATAAGGCTCTATAGAATGCATTTGTGTATTTTCTTTCTCAATGACCTTATCTTATTCTACTGTCAAAATGTATGTTTTTTTTCTTTTTTTTTCCACTGTGGAAGGAGACAGACCATCAAAGTTAATTTGAATAAGTGTTTAGAAATACAATTAAGTCTGCAATTATTATTAAGGTCTAATATTGCAAATGCTGAGTGAGGGAATATCAGGCAAACTAAGGCATAATTTCTGATCTAAAGATACTTATAATCTAGCTCAATATAGAAGCCATAAACACATAACAGATTAGCTAACAATGAATCAGTGTATATACACACATCTCTTGCATTAAATTGAAAACCTAGACTTTATCTTTAATGATGCTCAGCTTCTACTTTCTAGAAAAACACTATTAATAGTACTAACTGGTAGAGCAAAGTAACCAAATCTTTTCATTAGAATTCCCCTCTGGGTATACTAAACTCTAAATAGTCTGAGGATGTGAGGATGAAAATAAATGTTGGAAAGTCACTGTGATTCTGTGGTAGTGGAGTGGAGACTTCCAGACCTTTCTCTTCTCTTTTTCTTCTTTCTCTTTCTCTCTTCCTCTGTCTCTCATTGGCTTTTCTACTTGCTCCCCAGTCAGCCAGTGGCTGGACCTGATTGACGAGTGTGACAATTCCAATGTCAAGCTAAATCCCACCAGGCTTGTCAGCTTATGAAATTTCTGGATATGTAAATACAATAGTTCTAAGTAATGTACTTAAATACAGTAGTTAAGTGCCCACTGGTTGTTTCCCTTTGTACTTGAATCAACAACCATTTTCAGCTTTTAGAAGGGACCATCCACAAAACTGTTCTCAGGGAAAGATAAAAAAGTAAAAACATGAAAAATAAAAGAACTAAATTATTGACCCAGGGCGACATGTTTACGGCTAAGGCCACAAACTCTGAATTAAACTTTCAAATCTAAACAGCTGCCTCTGGGTATAAATCTGATTCTCATCTTCTCTATCTCCCATATACACACCATTTTTTTCAGACATCTCAATTATAGTTAATGTTAAAAATAAAGTCTGAAACACAGATCTGTTGTCCTGAACTGAAGCAAACTATCAGACTTTGATAAATAATGATCATTTAAACTTGGCCTTTTAAAAAGCACATTGGATACAATGAAAATCCGTGTAGTACATTTACTGTGCTTCCACTTATGATATAAATAGTGCATAAAGCTTTAAAATTTTCATCAAATTAATGTTTCACTGACATGAAAATTAACTACTGACATCTAAGGTGCATGCCATGTGATGATTCCTAATTGGCAAGTGAACCTTAGAGGGTTATTTATAGATTACATTGCAACAAAGTGCTGGAGTAAATTCTCATTGTGCAGTTCAGTTCAAATTGATGTTTTAGCTTTGATTCTCTTCACTTTTTTCACATCCTTTTTGATCTCTAAAGCCTCTCAGAAATAAGCTACCTAAGGTGCTAAATATATAATTAATAACATTTGGGCAGAGAATTTGTCTTCAAATTATCCTTAAGAGATTTGGAGACCAGTTAAGTATCCTTCACCAGTTTGTTCAGTTATGAATAACTCTTGGGGCTGTGAATTTGAACTCAAAGATCTGGTAACATTCATTTCCATCCAGAGCACATAGGATGAATGTTCACATAGAAAAAGTGAGGAAGAAACTTGAACATTTATCAAAGGAATTAATTTTTAAGAATAGCTGCCTTTAAAGATCTAAGTGGAAATACTATTTTATTCTCTAATGACAATTAAGGTTTCTTTTGTCTCTATTTTTCATTACATTTTGTGTTTAGGGAATGTGGTAAGAGAATTATAATGTATCTGCAATTCCCATGCTACGTTATTAGATCAAAATTTAGCTTTTCTTTTCTTTATTCCATGTCTGTGTCTGCCTAAAGGTAGAATGACCAAATAAAAAGTGAAAAAGTAAGTTCTTTATTTATTCTGCATATTTTTGTTCACTATGGATTTTGTACGTGATCCCATAAGGCAGTTATGTAAGCTATACATTTGTGCCTACAAAGATAAGTTTACAATTTATTAACTTTTAGACATTTTCTTCATGCTATACTCAACCTGGAATGTTCTACTTTCCCTACCAGATTTGTGAAATGCCTATCTTTTCGTAAAGATTTACTTAAAAGACATTTTCTCTTTGAAGGAATCCCCACCATTGGCTTTGAATTTGGCATGTTTTTGGAAAAATGTGTGTGTATGTGTGTGTGTGTGTGTGTTTTACAGTCATATTGTAAACCTGAAAATGTTTAGAAAATTTAAATAATTTTCTACAAATATAGTATTTATTATGATTATTACTATCATTATAATGCCAAAGAGACAAACTAGACGTTGGATCTAAGCTACATGTGGGAGTGAATACTTATTTATTTTTTTTTAACAGTTTTGACTAGTAGTTGAATAATTTGTCCTTAGGCCTGTTGCTTTTTTTTTTTTTTTTTTTGCGGTACGCGGGCCTCTCACTGTTGTGGCCTCTCCCGTTGCGGAGCACAGGCTCCGGACGCGCAGGCTCAGCGGCCACGGCTCATGGGCCCAGCTGCTCCGCGGCATGTGGGATCTTCCCGGACCGGGGCACGAACCCATGTCCCCTGCATCGGCAGGCGGACTCTCAACCACTGCGCCACCAGGGAAACCCAGGCCTGTTGCTTTTTATAGACGAAAATCTTCACTAGTCCTGTATGGTGTGGTGTGGGTATGATCAAGGCAACTTGTTTTCTTGATGATGAAGGTTTATCAGAAAATTTATCCCTTAATTACAAAAACTCTCATTAATAAACATTGAATGAGGACTTACTATGTATCAGGTATTGACATAGGAAATGAGCATAAAAAACAACAAATAAATAAAAAGGTCTTGCCCTGAAGGAATTTAGAATCAAATGGAGAATAAAAATACTGAATTAATGTGGTAAAATAAATTACACACATCATCAGGGAATATTTGGGGAGCTATGAGGAAAGGTGTGTTTCTCAATTTGGGTGGGTGGAGGGTGGTCTGGGAAAGTTTAATGGGGGATTTGAAACAGAAAGGACAAGCAGAAGTCTAGCAGGTGAAGAAGCAGTAGATGGGGGTCTCTGGCATAGAGCTGCTGGAGAAAAGAACAGTGAAGCATATGTGGAAAATCCAGAACGTCCAGCAGAAGTATCATATGTTAGACTGAAAACCAGTTTAGTAGTCTGGACTAGAAATCAAGATTTGGAGGTTTAATCCTGATTAAATCCAACACTCTTATAATGTATGTCTGCACCCATGCAGCTGGACATATCTAAGTACACAACCATGGTGTCATTTCCTATTCATTCATCTTAAATGGATTCTTAAAATCATCAGATAATCTTACTGAACTAGGCTGCTCCATTTACTTTCCTAGAAGTCTATATACCATGCTTCCTCTTCTAAACTCTCAGTACCTCTGTCTACATCCTCACCCTCAGATGAAGGCCTTGCTTCCTATTCGCTGATATTGAGCCATCTGAAAAAAACTGCACAGTTGCCCACTACCACACTTATCGAACTACAAGTATTTGCTCCCATGTAATCTGCCTTCTTGCAGGTTCTCTCACATAGCACTGGTAGAATTTAAACTGTTACATTTTAGTAAATGTAGAAATATGTAAATGTAATTTATTAGTGAGTAAAACTATTATTTTAGACCTTGAACTTTCATTTTTAGTTGTTTAGCATTGGGAAATAATCAGG
The DNA here is from genome assembly GCF_964374135.1 of Grampus griseus. Taxonomy (NCBI): domain Eukaryota; kingdom Metazoa; phylum Chordata; class Mammalia; order Artiodactyla; family Delphinidae; genus Grampus; species Grampus griseus. Next base: position 90,162,626 of record NC_139018.1, read on the forward strand.
GTTGGAGTCAAAGATTTTTGTAAAGTATGTTGGTATAATTAGAAAAAATTAGAAACAATATAAATTTTTAGAATTTAAACAATATAAAATATAATATATAAACAATATAAAAACAATTTTATATTTAAACAATATAAAATATAATATAATATAAAATATAAACAATATAAAAACAATTTTATATTGTTTATAAACAATATAAAAAATTAGAAACAGTAGACCAGCCCAAGGAGAGAAAAAAACCACAATAAAGTACAGTACATTCTTATGACAGAATGTTAAACATCATTTAAAATTATTTTTACAATTAATGATATTATGTAAAAAAAACCCCTAAAACTGTACATAATACATGATACAGTTTTGTTATATGTATGTAGAAAGACCAGAAAAATAAATGAACCATGTTAAAAGGCTGTGTCTCTGGACATTGAGATGAAAATCGTTCTATATAGCAGATTCTTGGAAAATCCACTCAGCTTGGAGGAGAAAGGTTTTTGACAGGAAGATCCTGGTGACATAGAAAACGTCCACTGAATGAACACAATAGTGAAAGCCATCTCTATAGTGTGATTCAAGTGTCATTGAAATATCAGTCCCCACCAGGCATTCCCCTTGCCTGCAACATTCAATCTGCCAAGACCCATGGAATTTACTGCTAAAATACATCACAAGTTTATTCAGTTTTCACCATCTCCACCCCTGTCCTTCTGTTGTGAGACACCACAGTTTCTAGACTGGATCACTGCTTTAGCTTTCAGCAGGTTCTTCCCACTCTTGCTGTTGCAGAAATAATGATCTGAGAGGCCGTATTGCAGAGTGTTCAAAGCATGGACCCCATTGGTGGGCTGCCTGAGTGTGAATCCCAGCACTGCCACTTACTAGCTATGAGACTGGGGGCAAGTTACTTGACATCTTTTTACTTTCATTTTCCCATCAATAAAATTAAAGATATTAATACCTACCTTTTGAGGTTATTATGAGAATTAAATGAACAACTAGCTTAAAGCAAGTAGTTTTATGTGTTAGCTATTTGTCAAGGCTTAAATTAGATTATAACCTTCCTTGTTTAATATCATCCAAGGACTTCTGATTGCACTTTGAATTAAATCTTTATGATCACCTGCATCACCTTTATTACTCTTGGCTATTTTCTGTTTTCTTGCTATTTTTCTGAAAACACCAAGTCCTGTTCTGTTACTGGGCCTTTGTACTTGCTGTTACCTTTGCCTGGTATACTCTCATCTGATTCTCCCCAGAGCTGCTTCTTGTCCCACCAGTCTCAGCTTCTGCCACATCCTCTAAGAGCCCTTTCCTGATTTCTAGTCATCTAAGGGACACTTCGTACTATTCTTTTTTCCACTCTCCACGTTTTATTAATAGACCTTATCACAATTTGAGCTTTTTGTTTGTTTGTTAACCTTTTCCCCCTCTTTTTTCACTGCTTGAATTTAAATTCTGTGAAACAAATATGACGTCTGCCATGGTTATATTTGTTTCCCCCAATGCCTAGAAGAGAGTGTGGCATGTCGTCCTGAATAAATATTGGACGGCTGGCTGGCTGGCTGGCTGGATGAGATTCTCACTATTGTCATCTTGGAATTTGCATTTCTAGAATGACTAACTTCATATTTGTAAGGTCTGTAAGTCACTAAGGAGATATAGAAGGTTAAGTTGTTAACACTTGTTATTTTAGCTCTGGTTCACAGGGCCTTAACAATACTTGTCAGTACACAAGTACATTTTGAAAGAAGTAGAGAGTTTGAGAGTGGAGAGGGGAACAGTAGGTGAATTGGGGGACTTGAGATGTAAAGATACTTCAGGCTAAATGGAAGCTGCAGTGATGGGGGTACGGGGTGGGCTTAGGGTGAGGTATTAGAATGTCGATAGTTCAGGCATTCAAGAGGAAGTGTCAGACCAGCATTTCACAAAGAAACAGGTTAAAAATACTATATAAAGTAACTTCCATAACATTTTACTTCTTAACTTTAGAAAATGTTGAATAAGGCTCTGTATATACATAAAGCCAAAATAAGTGGATGAAAGATTTTTTAAAAGTCAAATTAGTTATTTGATGTCATGAAATAAGAACAAAACTGTTTTCTTTCTCTGATTCAGCTCCTTTTTAAAATGGAAATCAGTCAAACCTGAGTATTGTATATGTGTGTGTCTGTCTTTGAAACTTCTTTGTTTTCTTCAGACAGAAAAACACTTCATGTGGAAAAGATGTTTTCATGTGTTGTTTTTGATTATAAAACTGTGAAGGCATGGAAAGTTTTGTATCCAGTGATGTTCCTTTTTTCTTACCAGGAGGTGTCACTACAGCTCATTCAAACTTGCTAGTGCATTCTGTATGGACAAACTAGTGCTAGCATTTTATCAGAGTGTCAGTACCCACCCACCAACTTCTTTACTGAGTTGCTTGAAGGAAATCTGATGAAAATAGAATTCTTTTCAGGTGCCTGCTTCTCCTCCAAACAAATATTCCTGTCATGAACTAACTGAAAACCTGAAACACTTGTTTAATATTCTGGAAACAAACAGCATTCCTACTTTCTCTGAATGTTGAGTGGGGCAGGAGATGGTGAAGAGGAAAAAAAAAAAAAGAGTGGGATAAAGGGGAGAGATAGACATCAAGAAACATGAAGAGTGAAACTGAAGTGTTTCCAGTGATAACACACTGCTTGAAGATCCCTGAACACACAGTTCTCTCACCTATCTGACTTGCATGTTTTGTCCTTTCCCTGCCCCTCTTCTCTGCCCAGATAAAACCAGCTTGCTCTGCCAAAACTGTTATAATTAAAATAAAAATGTCTATCTGGTATTGAGCTAATACACTATCCCAGTTATTTGACACATGTAATTTCTATCTTGTCTGATAACGTAAAATATTATTACTAAATAATAATATTACTACTAAAAATTTATTAAAATTTTTACTAAATTATTACTAAAAATTTTTCCGGTGAAGAAAATGAAAATTGGAAAAGTTGCATGATGTGTAATGGTAGCTGTGATTTTATCATGGGCTCATCAGATTTCAAAAACACATCCTTATTCTTTGTATAATGCCACTACAGAGTCCCTCCCACTGGAGACTTGCCTAACATCCTTTCACCCCTGACCAATGTAGATATACCTCCTCTGGGTCTCACAACATCTGGTGCTTACCTGGTGTGAACACTCATCATGACTGGGCCATGACTTTCTTATTTTCTTGTCTCTTGCTTCACCCAGAGTCAGAGTATTTTAAGGTAGGTACAATATCTTGTCTCTAGAACAGAACATGAAACTCCTAATATTGATCAACTGGATGTGCAAACGAGAACAGGTGCACCCAAAGATGGGGCTCCAATGTGGATGAGGGTGTGTGTGAGGAAAACATGGAAGGTAAAGACCATGGTGCTGCCAGCCTTCACCCATTTCTGTTGGCCTCACTTGTTCCACAAGCAACAAAACAATGAAGAGGAAAGTCCAAGCATCTGGAGAGGAGGAAGAACAGGGTTATTTGCCCAAGAAGGAGGGGATATTCAGCACATCCCATACCTTGTAGCTCCTCTAGAACTGGAGGGAAAAGAGTGGCATCCAAAGAGTCGTGTTTTCTTGCTGACCTGCAGGTGGCAGCATGGCCCAGCTGTCAGAGACCAGCTCAGTTCTTAGACACCCCTATTGCTGCTGTGGGACTCAGAACTGTTCTCAGGGCATTAAGTGCCCTGGGAATGATTAATGGTGCTGCCCGTTCACTGTACCCTGAGGATAATTGAGCCTGCAATATTTTGGAGGTTGCAGAGAGACTTCCTGAGCCTCTTTCTAATAGAAGAGTTTGGACATTATATCCGTTTGGAGACATCCCAGAAACCTTTTGTTGAGTCTAGAATGCAATCATTGGCAGAATGATTTGAAAGGGAGAAAAAAAAGCCCACCACCACCATCCCTAAAATATGAGGAAATTGAATAGTCTTAATGTTTTTTCAGATGTCTGGTTTGCTATGCATTCCATATTCTTTTTTCCTTCTTTGGTTCTGAAATATTATTCCTTTCCACCTGACTTAAAGCAAATCCTCTGGAAGGTAGCTTATGTTAATTGACTGAGTATTTTGAAAGAGTGCAGGCAGAGCTATGTATAATGTCTTTATTTAAATAAGCTCTAAGCCCTTTTATATTGTAGGGTGAGGTATTTAAAAGTAAGATGATTGGAAATTTCTAAAGTCGCACACAATTCAAAAGAATGTGAAACATTTTAGAAGGAGCAACTGACAAGGGTACAGTGTCCATTTATTCTAAATATACATGTAATATCAATTATGTAAGACAACCAACAAAAGATATTAAGCTTGTCAGGTTGGGTTTGTGTGATTGCTTCTTTTCATTAGAAATTTTAGTAGCTGGGAAAAATGCCAGGTTCTAAACACTGGGAAAAGGTATCTTGAATAGGTTATAGTGGTAGATCTTCTCAGTGTTGAGAGAAAAATCAAAGATTCAGAAAATGTTTCCTCATCTATGCAACCAAATGGGGAATCTGAATCTCCACCTTTCTGTACTTTGGTTTTAAGTAGCCCTGGTGGTTGGTAAAAAGCAGTGGTTTGTAGCTTCTTCAGTGATTTTTAAAAATATCACTTTCGGGGCTTCCCTGGTGGCGCAGTGGTTGGGAGTCCGCCTGCCGATGCAGGGGACACGGGTTCGTGCCCTGGTCCGGGAGGATCCCACATGCCGCGGAGCGGCTGGGCCCGTGAGCCATGGTCGCTGAGCCTGCGCGTCCGGAGCCCAAGGGGAGAGGCCACAACAGTGAGAGGCCCACGTACCGCAAAAAATATATATATGTATATCACTTTGGTAATTTTGAGAACAGCTGTTCTTCCCTCAAATCTGTGAGATTTTACTTTCCATCACAGAAGGTTCTTTCGTGGTAGACCATGACGATTTAAAGCTGTGTTCTGTATGGGAGGTTACCTTACAGATGTTTAGAGAGCCAAACTTAGCTGGTTCTCCATGTACTGACACTTTCACGCTTTAATAGGCAATAAATTTGGTCTCTTTAATTTCTTGGAATAGAGAAGAAAATCAGAAGGATGATTAGAATGACCCCTCAAAGTCTGTTTTTAGATTAGATTGCAGGTGTTGTACGGACTGCTATTCTGTGTGCCTTTGCTTTGTTAGATTTATCTCACGGGTTGAACTTACAATAGTGTCTTTTTGTGATGAAAACCTAGGCTAGGGATTAAAAGTGAGGGGTGGGGATGGAGAATTAATTGAGATAGGTCCACAACAGTTTATTCACAGCCTCTGATTTAACTCCAACTTTAACAACAAAATAAGTAAGGAAGAAAATCCCAGCATACCCTAAAATCCTGCTTGATGATCCACGACTCGTAGAAGGGCTTTTCCCAGCCTACTAGTCTCTATTTCTTTGACTGCTTTGGGCAACTTATCAAAAATTTCTTCCTGGTGGCCACCACAGTGAGAGGCCCATGTACCACAAAAAAAAAAAAAAAAAAATTTCTTGATTTTATCTCTTGATATAAAGATCTCTATTTCCATGCTGCCTTTAATTAATATACTGCTGAATATGTAAATATTATCTTTGGGGGCTTCCCTGGTGGCGCAGTGGTTGGGAGTCCGCCTGCCGATGTCTTGCTCTAAGTATTATTATGTATATTTTTTCTAATATTTCTAAATAAATTATAACTATTTTGTTATCAATATCGAATTCATATTTGTAAAGGAACAATTTTTGAATATATTGAAGTCATTTCCTTGCGGAGTTAGGAGACTTATTGCTTTAGGAAAGGACACAGTTGGTACTTTCTTAAATAGAGTGTCCACTGATCAACTTTGATTTCAAAGCTTAACTTCTTGACTTCTTTACTGTAGCACAATAATGTTCTTGAAAATCAGGTATTGTTGAGGAAAAAGGATTTTCTAAATCCTTTAGCTTTCAGCAAATCAAGAACCAAGACTGGTAGAATAGATCAGAGTTTTAGTGCATTCCAGGAAATAGGGCAAACTCAAGATGAGACAGAAGAAATGGAAAGCCCACTCTTTGGGCCCTAAGGAATTGTGGCAGGGGAAAATTATGGAATTGGGGAACCAGGATGGGTTATTTAAGATCCTGACCTTCCTTCTTTGACTTTGAGATCAGAAAAAGAGCAGGATTAGGAAGGAATGCCAGTGGTGTGCTTCCCAGGTATTAGGTTTTAGGAGGAAACAGCAAGGTTTTAGGAGGAGCCCCAGTATGACCTGGGCAACAGTAGAGCAGTGGTGGTGACAGTTGGCTTGGTTCGTGAACCTCCAAAAAGGGATCTAGAAGCCATGTCCCAGTGAGTGCATAGGGAAGCGAGCAGATCAGTGGCGATCTGAGATTTGAAGGAAGAAGGTGCCTGCCATGGGTGGAATCTTAAAGATTAGGAGAAATGGCTTGTACCTATGGGCACCAACAAGGGGCACCAGCAGGTTCTTCCAAAAGACTAGATGGGACAATCAAATTTCAGTAGTTACCCACAGGGCTTGTATTTAGCAGGTTCACAATGACATGCTTACATCACTTGTTTACAGTCAGTGTCTATAATGATAGTTTTTATTGGACTGGCATCCATTTTGATTGGTTAGTGCCATGCTGTACCCATTGTTAAATATTTTGAATTTACTCCAGGTTATCCACATAGGGAGTAAACTGGTCTTACCACTCTATATCATATATCTATATGAGAGCATCTGAAATTCTGGTGTGGATTGGGGCCCCCTTCCATTCACTGTCATAAACCCATGGTCAATCTAGGAATTACCTTAGGGAATAAAGGAAGAAGAGAAATGCAAATCAAAACTGCAATGAGGTATCACCTCACATCTGTCAGAGTGGCCATCATTAAAAAATCTACAAACAGTAAATGCTGGAGAGGGTGTAGAGAAAAGGGAACCGTCCTACACTGTTGGTGGGAATGTAAGTTGGTACAGCCACTATGGAGAACAGTATGGAGGTTCCTCAAAAACTAAAGATAGTACTACCATATGACCCAGCAATCTCACTTCTGGGCATATACCCAGAGAAAACCATAATTCAAAAAGATACATGCACCCCAATGTTCATTGCAGCACTATTTACAATAGACAAGACATGGAAGCAACCTAAATGTCCATCAGCAGAGGAATGGATAAAGAAGTTGTGGTACATATATACAATATACAGCCATAAAAAGGAACGAAATAGAGCCATTTGCAAAGATGGGGATAGACCTAGAGACTGTCATACAAAGTGAAGTAAGTCAGAAAGAGAAAAACAAATATCATATAATATCACTTATATGTGGAATCTAGAAAAATGGTACAGATGAACTTATTTGCAAAACAGAAATAGAGACACAGATGTAGAGAACAAATGTATGGACACCAAGGGGAGAAAGGTGGCGGTGGGGGGGTGGGATGAACTGGGAGATTGGGATTGACATATATGCACTACGATATATAAAATAGATAACTAATGAGAATCTACTGTATAGCACAGGGAACTCTACTCAGTGCTCTGTGGTGACCTAAATGGGAAGGAAATCTAAAAAACAGGAGATATATGTATACATATAACTGATTCACTTTGCTGTACAGCAGAAACTAACACAACATTGTAAAGCAACTATACTCCAATTAAAATTAAACAATTTTAAAAAAGACTATGTCCTCCAGAAAGTGACTATATAAACAGCCCTACTACGGAGTTAATTTTGAATGGACCCAATATTTAAATTTAAGGAGACTGCTTAAACTTGAAAATAATTAAAATATTGTGAATTAGTAAGTGTATGTGGAGTAGGACAACTTTAAGAAGAATTATATGAGAGAAATAAAGGAACTATATGTTCTTTTCGCATCTCAGAATAGGATGGTAAATTTCCACCCACCTCCTATACATTCTTTTTTTTTTTTTCCTATACATTCTTGCTGAGTCCTGTACAGTAACAGTTGCTTTGGATCTGTGGCCCAAGCTGACTTCTGATACCTTCTGTTTGTACCTCTTGCTTCTCACATGTACATAAATGTACAGGAATTCATACACTGTCCAGTTAGTGTCCTTTAGGTGTCTTACTTACACCCAATATTCCCAGATCTAATCCAGAGTTAGGGCCATCAGCCCCTTTCTTACATCAAGCTGAGTGGATCCACTTCAAACCTAGTAATTAACCCATTTCTTTGGATTTGTCTCTGAACCTTTATGATATTCTTCTCCCTTTAAAGAATGTGGTTCCCATTGTGGCTAAGATCATGTGGTTCCCTAAAGATAGTGATCTAAGATAGTGAAATAAGTGGGAATAACAACACCTTGGATCCTATGTTTTTCATCTTTGAAACTCCCTCTGCTTAGAAAGACTACTGCATTGTATAACTCCAAGGTGAACCTTTAACACTATGGGTATACAAAACAAGGACCTGGATTTCTCACTCACAATTTGATGAGTTTTTTTCTTTTTTCCTTTTGTCTGGGGAAGGGTGAGAATAGTTAATAAATTATTAAGCAAAAGAGCCAGTATTCAAATTTAGATTCTTTCTTAATCCAGACTCCTCAATTGTAATTCCACTTGATTGGCACCAATATTTTTATAAACTGTTGGTAACAAATAATAACAAAAATATATGGTCAGGAGAAAGAGCAGTTACATGTCAGTATGTTTCTGTACTTCTCTGAAACCCCTAAGTGATGAAATTTCACTGGGTACAGTGTGGAGTTCCTTGTTGGGAAGGAACTTTCTGTAGAAGCTTCACTCTGAGGACTTGAAACAAGAAAAAGGGAGATGTGGAAGAGAAGAATGTTATCCCCTTATACATCTTTCTCTTATTGCATTTGTCTGCAGTAAATAATTAACCCCTAAGGCGATTGAAAGTTTCCAGCTACAAGTCCACTTGTTTGTTTCTGTCTCTTCTAACCTTTCCATAAAAATATTTGAGGTAGCAAATCTATTAGGATAATTCATTAGGCCTATTGACTAATAAAGAGGTTTGTACTAAGTTGGGAAAGAAATTTATGAAAGGATTGTTTCAGCTGCTTTCACTACTGACCATGAATCACACCACCTGGAGAACTCTACTATTTCTGTGAATTAATAATACCTTTTCAGCAAGGTGTTTGCTGAGCAACCTTGGTGGGCAAAGGAGGTTTTGTGGTATACAAGGCAAAGCTTAACACAACTCACAACTCTGTACACATGAGGAAGAGTGCATGTACATGTGCCTTACCCCAAATGGCAGAGAATTCCAGCATTCTTGTTTTACTTGGAATATGTTTTAGAATGAACATGTAATATCCAGGTGGGTATGTTCAAGTGTCTCTATGTGTGTGATATTTTAGCAGTTCTTTCAAGAAAATTATGTAGTCCTAGTGAACATCTAACCGTGAAAGAGCTAAAAATGTATTTTCCCCATCCTGACCCATGATCACCTTCACCCTGGTAACCACTACTCACATATTTATTTTCCATGAAAACTTACTAGTAGATCCCTCTTCTTTCATGTCTTCTCAGAAACAAAGTGTAAGGTTTATTCTAGAGTGCTTTTGTGTGGATGTGAGCTGAGATGCCCAATAATAAAACTAGTTGAATTTATGGAATTCATACCATGCACCTTGCACTCTGCTAGGTTAGCTAGTTGCATGCCTTATTTCATTTAGTCCTGATTATGAAAGTTCATATTGTTAACACTGTTTGGCAGAAGATAAAACTGAGTCTTTGAAAGGTCAAGTAGCATGTCCAACCTTTAGGTGGTTGGGGGTGGAATTAAGGCCAACCTCAGAGACCACACTCTTCATCATCATTTTCTGCTGCTTCCTGCAGTAAAACAAAATGTTTGGTAAACCTGAAAGCAAGTTTTCTCAAGGAAGGAGCACAGAGAAGATTATCTATGTACTTAAGTTGCCATGGGATAAGGGAAATGACAATGGAGTGAATCAGAGGTATGTGAATATCTGTTGTACTTCCTTTGTTGGGTTGTTGGGAAGACAAATACATTTGTGAAAGGTGTTTTAAGACTATGAAGTGCCAGGATACAAAGCACAACCAACTAAACAAGCAAATTTAAATGGTACTTGTTGGGGGGAACTTGGCAGTCCTTTTCTGTCTGATATTATATTTTATAAAATTCAGATATCTATTGGAAATAAAAGGTTTACTCAAAATCATAAAATATGCCTGGAGTAAATTCAGAATACTACTTTTAATTTATAATTCTTAGCATCTCAGTCATTGTTAAGTATTTTTAACTTTTATTCTAGTGAGTGGCTGAAATACAGAAAAATTAATTATATACTATTCCAACAAGCTCAAAATCTCTGGAATAAAGCCATTAAAAGTTTCAGCCTGGATTTAGAATAAAATTGCACTTTTAATTTCACCAGCTGACATTTTGAGGCTGAGGTAAAAATGCATGGCAGTTTTTTTTTTTCAAACTGCCCGATAAATATCATGTAAACACATTTTATGTATTTATAAGTATAAAAAGATATTTCCCAAAGTTAACTTAGAATGCTGCCCCCAAGTTTCCTGGTTTCTTTGCTCCACAAAATAATTGCTGATTATTTTGAAAAAAATTATCAGAACAATATGATGGCAATGATTCTTCTCTTCCACCAGAGCTGCATGGTTTCTTTGAGTGGGCTGAAAGGGAGAGAGAGAAGGGAGGGAGGATATGAGGAGTCAATATGGAAGCTGTAGTCAAGGTAGTCTCCGTCTTTATAGAACGGAGATAAACCATCTTTTGCCTTGTTTCATTTATCTGTTTAGCAGAAGGCTTGTGCAATTTGCATTTTAGAATGTTCAGTCCTTTTAATTTACTTCTAAATAATTTGTTTCTACATTATGCTGCTTTGTTTGTAGAGAAAAATACTTACACAAGTGTTTCATGAAGTAAAATGAACATGGCACTCTCCAAAGAGAATTTCAAAATAAAAACCATTAAGGATGAATGGCGTGCATTACAGAAATCTCTACCATATGTCTGAATGGGTCTTTGTATCAAGCTTATTTACAAAATTCATAGGCACTAATTTATCTAAGAAATAGAATGATAAAGCTTTCAAGCCAAAGAAAAAAAAATAAAAACATAGTAAATATAAAAGACACATTAATAATCTTTTCTGTGAGCCTGATTTTGATCTTTTCTTTTGGATTGTTTATTGAGTCATATCAGAAGGATTTGTTTAATTATATAGAAATTATTTGGGCTCAACAGAAGGTTGGCAGTATCAATTCCTGGAGTAGGTAGTTTGGAGGATGAACTACTAGTATCATGGCATTTGTAAGAGAGGGAAATTTGACCAAACTGTAGCAAATTCTGTAATCAAAGAATTTCTAAGAGGTAGAGTCTACCATGGTATATAAAACACATCTCAGAGACATTTCCCCCAATGAGATTGACCATCTCATTTCAGTAAAAACAAAGAATGAGAAAGGCTTATGTAATTAGACTACCTAAGTATTTTTTTTAAATGTCATTTTCAAAAAATGTGTACGCTTGTATCTTCAACATCATGTTCTGGGTCTGTTTATTTGAACAGACTCAATTGATGACCCCTTTCACTACTAAAAGTGAAACACCATGTATGTTTTAAGAGTTATTGAATGAATCTCATTGTTTTGTGCATACTATGAGAATCCACATTTTCCTATTTGTTTATTTAATGTCAGAGACTGCAAACATTGTATAATAAGTTAGTGTCTTGTTTGTATCAGTATTTTTGCACAGAACGTAATTATTGTAGAAAGAAAAAAATTATGGAGTAGATAATACAAAAGAATTTGGTAGTACAGAATCCTCAGTAACCTTAGGCATTAGTAGCAAACCTCTTTTGTTAGAGAAGAGAGTGGCATGGCACTCTGGACCATTGGAACCTGATGAGACCTTAGCTAAGGAAACATCAAATGGTAATAAAAATTCAGCTTTTATCCTTATAGGTGGCATTTAAAGGTGATTTGTGAGGGACTCTACTTCAGTTGTTAGCACTGTTTAATTTTGGCTATGGTTCAGACATGATCATCTTAAGATATTCATGAGCAATAAAACCTAATTCAGAGCAAAATTTAACCCACGGTGGCACTATGGCTTCCAAATACAGTATCAATAGTGACTTGAAACTTCTCCATGTGAGGTGTAGAAGTATACTCTCTTTCAGAATACAGTTCATATGTGTGAGGGCCCATTTTGTATGTGTCCAGGATCATTAATGAGCCACAGTAAAATATGGGGCCAGAGATTGTTTACAATAAAAATCGAGGTCATATCTTAACAATAATATCCAATTCAGTTAATCACTGTGGAAATGGTGACTATTTAATAATGACCATTCTAAGTCATCTAGTCTTTAAGGTGTGGATAGAATTGATAGATTTGACCACTTATTTTATCATAGAAAAATTTGCCTAGCACATTTGCATGTTTTTTCCCCCATTTTGGTTCCCCTGAATACCAGTCCAGTCGATAGGTAATACTGTAGGGAGACTGGGCATACAGACTGAGCCTTTCTCCAGAGCTGGAACACTATAATAATACAAGATAGAATCAAAGAAGAGTTTAGAGAGTATTTCCTGACGGTCTAGTGATTAAGGTTCTGTGCTTTCACTGCCGAGGGCACGGGTTCAGTCCCTGGTCAGGGAACTGGGATCGCGCAAGCTGCTTGGCATGGCCAGAAGAAAAAAAAAAGGAATTTAGAGATAATCGTAATGGAAATCCCAACTCTCTCACCTATCAGCTTTGTGACCTTGGCCAATTATGTAATTTCTCTAATAAATAGTGTATAAAGCAGATTTCATAAGAATTACAAAAAATAATATACTGCAGTGAATGGCATATTTTAAGCACTTGATGCTTGTTGTTTTGAGGGAGGATTAACGTCGAGAACAGTTAAATATGTTGCAGTATGGGTCTGGCGGAATTTTTCAGGTAAAGGGATTTGAATCTAAAGGATATTGTATACAGGCTTAGAGATGAAGGAGAAAGAGTCATAAAAATCACAATTTATTAGGTACCTAATATGTTTTGAACACCATAGTGGGCACACATAAGAAAAGAAAGCCAATATAAGAGGAAGTAGGAGAACTTCAGAATAAGTATGTAGCTGATTACAGTTCTTACCAATTTCTTTGCAAAACTTTGTGCCTCTGAAAATAAGCTGTGTCACACCTTTAGAAGTAGTTTGCTCATTCATGGCATGGATTAAGAAACTAGTTCTGATAATTGGAGATACCTAGTATGTTTTGTTGAAAGTATGCTATGAAGGAAAAATAATGAGCTTTTTTTGGTCTTCTCCCCTGAGTCCTTATGCATCCTGAAACACACTGGAATGAAGGCAGAGACCACATATGTGCTCACATAGATTTCTCTCTTTGAGAAAGTGAGCCATTAAGGGAAAGTATAACTTTGTATAGCCGGGGCCTAACATATTTTGATTACATAATTGTGCCCAATGAAAGGTTTTTGAATGCATGAATTAATGAACAAGTGCATTAGAGTGAATGAATGAATAAATGAATCTCCAAGTTAAGTCCAGAGTTTTGTTTTTTGTTTTTTTTAAGTCCAGAGTTTTAATGAGGAGGGTCGAAACATATTTATTGAGGACGCTTTGTCATACACATCATTGTCACTCTGCCAGTTCTGAAATGCATAAAATATTACAGCACAAAAATGATCGCCGTTAAAGATGGTGAAATTTTGGTAAAAATGATGTGTACATTCCTTGCTGGTGACATTATTAATTGATAATCCCTTTAGAAAGTTGCATGACCATTTGCAACAAAAGCCACAAATTTACTCATATCCATTGCCTTCAAAATTCTTCTCTTATGGAAACATTTGAACAGCAACAAAAGCTGACCATAAAAAAATTTTATTGCAATCAACATTAGTAGCAAAAAGTTGGAGACAAACTAAAAGTCCAGCAAAATAATGATTTTATGGATTATGGTACATCAACACAGTTTAATGCTATGAAGCCATTAAAATAATAATTACGTAGCAAAATAAGGTATGTTTATGAGATAATATATATAAAAATAGTGAATGTGAAATTCTATGTATACCATTATTATAACAATGTAAATACAGCATGTGTGTATCGATAATATGCATAAATAAAACTAGTAGTTCTGTCAGGATAATAAGATAATTGGTTTTGCATTTTCAAAACATTTATTCATCTTACATTATCTTTCAATACACTTCTAAAACTTTTATTTTCTTTTGTCATAAACAGAAACTGTAGGGCCTTTTCTTCTGATAATTCAGTGTCTTTATAGAGCTTGAGATTTATTATCATTTGCTCTATACAGAAATTTAGGAATATGTAGATGACTGGGTAAAAGGTATATAAAATTGATCTCTGGCTATATACTTTGAAGGTTGTTTTAAAAAATAAATTCCCAGTATTCATTTTCTTATATAGTTTGTTTTTCCTGAAAGTCAACTTAAGGTAAAAAATCAAAGGCTTTTATCTTATAGATATAAATATGCGTGTATCTTTGTTAATCTGAAGGCAGCACGTTAAAATGGAAAGGAGCGCTTGGCCAACAGTTTGGATCTGTTGGTTTTACAGATGGGGGAACCCTGGGAGGCAGGGAGATGAAGTGATTTGGACAGGGATACAATGCCAATTAATGGCAGAGCCCAGGGTCAAAATGCACAGGTTTTGAGCGAGTTGAGAACTTTTCCACCCACCCCTCAGCCAGAATGCTTTTCCCATCACCCTAAAATGAACTGTCAACTTCCTTCTAGCTTCAGAGCCCATGAAGATTTTTCTCTATCTGCAGTGTCACATCTGTGCTGCATCCCCATGTCTAAAGAGAACAGGATTTTCTATCTCAGCCAGAAATTGCTACTTAGTACACACCTGCACAGAGGTAAATGCTGGCGCTTGGGTAGTCTTGTCTCCATGTGCTCATTGGTTGCATCTCCTCAAAATCAGGAGTTCTGCTTCTCAGCTCTACATCATTAATGTGTTCATCTAGCTATAGCATTCCTATCTGTCTTAATAGCCTTTCTGAGTTCTCCCTCCCCATCATCCACAGGCAGAAATCCTGGTCAAAGCAAGTGGCTCCCACTGGGGTAGCTTTCAAAAATCCACAAAGAACAAATTAGTGGCCCTGATTTGCTTCAGAAACACACAGCAAAGAAGCCTCTACAACATGCTTGAAAGAAAACAAACAACTAAGAGAGAAAATAAGTTCAAGGGAAAACCCACTGCTATTCTTAAAGGGAGCTCTAAGGAGAAGACTTCAAGAAAGATAAATGGTTGCTGAGGACCGTTTGCCCATTAGCCTGTGGTAGAGCAATTAGGCAGTAGTGGAAGGGAGGATGAGTGGGTAAATTCATCTGAGGGTCCTATGAAGCCAGCCTTGAAGGAATTTAAAAAAAAATACACCCGTTTTATTTAATGAATGTAGTCAAATGAACCTAGATGATTATATTTAATCTCTAAATTTATATGTAGTTTGTCAAACCAGACATCAGTTAAACACAACTTCCTCCTTTGCACCCATTTGTTCTTGGCCTTCTCATTCCTTCCTTTGTGTTAATATGGTGATGAAGCTCTCTTGCTATATCTCCTATTAACTATGTTGTAGAGAAATATATGACTCTTTTATTATCAGAGCAATAGGCAATTATTAGTTAGAAGACCCTTCTTAGTCTCTTTGGAAAAATCATTATTTTATTGCCTTTTATCAATAATATTCACCCAGAAACCTAGACAGTAAGTATTAACTGAGCATCTACTATGAATCAGGCTCTAGTCTAACCATCATGGAAGGTCCAAATCTGACTAATGTTTTGTCCTTGTCCTCAAGGATTTCATAGTATGAGAAGGGGATGTGAAGACTTCCTGGGACAGGTGCTGGTTTAGCCAGTCTAGCTACCCTTTGTGTCCTCCCTCCTCTCATGGCTTCTGTGAACCTAGGCAGTATCTTTGATGAATAAGGCAACCAGCCAAGAGAGAAAGGCTCTAAATCAATGGCTCCCAAACATGGGTCCTTGGATCTGAACCTCCAGATGAACCTCTTGTGCTTTTTTTTTCCTTTTTTTTTTTTTTTTTTGCGGTACGCGGGCCTCTCACTGTTGTGGCCTCTCCTGTTGCAGAGCACAGGCTCCGGACTCGCAGGCTCAGCGGCCATGGCTCACGGGCCCAGCCGCTCTGCGGCACGTGGGATCTTCCCGGACCGGGGCATGAACCCATGTCCCCTGCATCGGCAGGTGGACTCTCAACCACTGCGCCACCAGGGAAGCCCCCTGTTGTGCTTTTTGAAACTACCTAGTCTAGTATGGATCAGAGTATCTTGGAGAGAGGACTACAGTGTCTGTTTTAACGATGCTCTGTAGGTGATTTTGATACTTCATCAGGTTTGGAAATCAACAATGGATGAATCCATAATGGACAAGAGGAAGTGAGTGTAGAAATGGATAAGGAAAATAACCGTCAGTAGACACCTACAAGGCAATATACATAATGGTTAAAGACTATACCCTGTGGGGTCAGACTGCTTGAGTTTAAATTCTGTCTCTGCCACATAGAGCCGTGAGATTTGGGGGCAAGTTTTAAAAACTAACTGGTCTACAGTTCCCACATTTTGTAAAGTGAGAAACGTAGTATTACCTACCTCGGAGTTATTATAGGGGGTAAATGAGTTAACCTATTTAAAGCAGTTAGAACCATATTAGAGTTAAAGAAAACAGTAAGTGTCACTGCTACTACTACTTCTACTACTACTACTACTAGTTGTTGTTCTTCTTCCTATTATTATTATTATCATAAGGAAGTTTATGCTTAGAGTCTTACAAGAATACAGATGAGGGATGATAGGAGTTCACCTCTGCTTAACCCTCCAGACTAAATAAAGCAAAACCCCCTTCCATTCCAAACTGTCTGCAGCAGTCTTGGGCTCTGTGGACCAGATCCGCATCAAGCCAGGGGCCAAGGCGCTCTACCTCAGGGCTGCCTTGGGTACCACGCTCTCCCATGTCTCTGACATCATAGGCCAACAGGGTCTGGTCTGTGCAGTTGAGTTTTCCCACTGCCCCGGCTGTGACCTCATTAATTTGGCCAAGAAGAGAACCAACATTATTCCTGTCATTGAAGATGCTCAGCACTCACACAAATACCACAAGCTCATTGCAGTGGTGGATGTGATCTTTGCCGACATGGCCCAGCCAGACCAGACCCAGATTGTAGCCCTGAATGCCCACACCTTCATATGTAATGGAGGACACTTTGTGATTTCCATTAAGTACAGTTGCATTGACTTCACAGCCTCTCCCGAGGCCATATTTGTCTCTGAAGTGAAAAGTTGCAACAGGAGACAATGAAGCCCCAGGAGCAGTTGACTTTAGAGCAATATGAAAAAGACCACCCTGTGGTCATAGGTGTGTACAAGCCACACCCCAATGTGAGCTGAAGCCCAGCACCGTCTGGACTGGGCTAGATTGCATTGCTACTGTTAATGCTACTGTTGCTGATGTTAGACTAGGTGATTTTTAATTTGTGATTCTTTAGAAGCTTGTAGGCTGTTGTTTTCTGTGCTTAGTAGATGGGTAACGTCTAGCCACTGTACTATCCACTACACTATACTGCTATACATTCTATTGTTTTCCACTTATACATTCAACGTATTAGGAACAATAGAAATTATAAAGCAAAAAAGAAACATTAAACAATTTTTAAATGTCTTTAATTGTTCATTTCTCATCATGGCTGTAACGGACCCAAAAGTAATATTAATATTCAATTATATTTGGTTCAATCAATAGGCTTCCTGCTCATCCCTGGGCAGAAGTTGGTGTGGGCTGCTAAGAAGTACTCTGGCATCAGATTCAGAATACTGGGTTCTCAATCCAGGCCTGCTTCTGACCACCAGAGTGGTCTTGGGCATGTCATGTAATATCTCTGGGCTTACTATTTTCATTTATAATTGAGATTGTGTTGAACTCTAGGGATAACTAAAGCGCATCCCCTTCTAGTGGTTTATTTCACTCTGCCTCTGCTCCAAATTTGAGTGGCAATAAGGCAAGAATATTTACCAGTAAGGAGTCTAATTACTCTAATTTCAGGATGCTGACTGGGCCACAGACCTAGCAGGTGGATCTCTTCTTTTCATCTGCTTTCTCTTTGAGACACTCACTGTCTTCTGTGGTAGCCTGGCCCATGACCATTCTATTATTACTGACAGGTAGAATTATCTTGTGTTTCCCAAAGTATCCTCTATATAGAATATTAATTCAATAAAATATTAATAAATACATCAGGAAAGTATTTCCATGATAAAGAAAAAGATTCAGAATTAAGATGTTAAACACATTTAAACTGGTTATTTTTTTTTGACTACTCAGAATCTGGACTATGCAGATGTACACTGTGAATTACCAATATGAGAATATAGTACAAATTGCTTCCAAAATATTTTGATCATGGAATCCTCACCTTCAAGAAATATCCCAAGGGATCAGTGTTCCATGGAATACACTTTTGCAAATGTTGGAAGAATATTTACCAGTTTTGGTTTCTAAACAAGTGTCAACCATGTAATAAGCAAGTTTTCTATTAGAGGTTCTATAAGAAAAAGTATCTTACCCTAAGACACAATCATTCAAAATGGGAATTTTGAAAACTTTGTATATTTATCCACCACTACAGTATAACACATTCTATTCTTTCAATTCAAAGATCTTGAGAACACTGTAAAATTTCTGAATATTTTATTTATTTTCTAATTTTTAAAAATTTTTATTGGAGTATAGTTGATTTACAATGTTGTGTTAACTTTCTGCTATATAGCAAAGTGAATCAGTTATACATATATCCACTCTTTTTTAGATTCTTTTCCCATATAGGTCATTACAGAATATTGAGTAGAGTTCCCTGTGCTACACAGTAGGTCCTTATTAGTTATATATTTTATATATAGTAGTTTGTATACATCAATCCCAATCTCCCAATTTATCCCTCCTCCCTTTCCCCCCCTGGTAACCGTAAGATTGTTTGCTACGTCTGTAACTCCTGAATATTTTATTTAGGAATGTATACAAATGTGGGATGTGAGGAAGAAATCTGAAGCCCAAATCATTTCTTGGTCCCTGTTGCCTGGCTAAGTCTGTTGTACTGGTCCTCACCAGTGCTCACGTGCGAAACAAAAACAGGGCTTAACTCCCTGCCACCCAGTTTCTAAAAGGCTGTCAATCCTGACTTGGTCTTTTTGTATAAAAAGAAAAGATTGAAATTGTTACTCATGCCTGATTCATTGGACCAAAGGAGCAATTGCCAAGATCTCATCAAACCCTTAAAGTGTAATGGCTGGCAGTTCTTGTTCCAGTATGAATATTAGATGTTTTTCCTGAATGAAAGAAAACTTACTGCATTCCCTTTCTTTAAAAAAGGGGAATGGAGTAAAGAACATTAGATCACAAGTCTTTACTGGTAATAGGTGTTCTGTTTCTGGAAAGGTGCTAGGTCTATTCCCGCATGACCTACCCTTTGTTTCAATGTAGTTAGCTTCTTAAATTCTATAGTATTTTGTCGAAATAATGGGAGATTTCACTGGCTTTTACTGTATCCAGACATTAGTGGAGCCTTGAATAGGTTTCAAATAATAATTCATCCAAGCCAGATTTGAATCCAGCAACGTACAAAAGAAGGTGGAGTTACTGAAGGTAGTCATAAGTAAATAGAGGATATTATATGACTTCTTTTTCTTTGAAGATGCAAGTCTTGATTTTTTTTTCAGGATGGGCATTCATGACCAGTTGATATTTCTTTGGCCAAGTAGTTATGTGACCAAACCAGGATTGCTCTGTTATTTTAGAAGGCAGTCCTTTAAAAATCCAGCCATTTGGCAATGTGAATTTGACAGAGAAAATGATGGCTAAGTTAAGCCTCTTATCAATAATACCAAAGATTGTTTAAAAATAGCATACTATTTTTTTTAAATAGAAGTAGGCTAACAGAAGTGGATCAAAATGTTAATGCCCGTATAATTTCTGATGATATTTTTTAAAAGTAATACATGTACGTGATTAGAAAATTTAAATTGTATGTAAGTACAAGATAAAATATAAATGTCTCACAACCCACCCTCCATAGAGAAAACTACTATTGATTTTTGCATTTGTGTGATGCCTAATGATAATAATAACAATAACATATCAGCGTCCATCCATCACTGTCTGTCTCATGTATCAATTTGAAAACCATTCAACTTTTCAGGTTGCTTAAAAAAAATCATATCATGCACATACTTGTACATCTGGTGGTTTTCACATAACTTTATGTCTTGGAACTCTTTCCATTCTAATAATAATGGATTTACTTCATTCTCTATAATGGCTACATAATACTCTCCCACAAGATCTATCATAAATTATTCAATCAATGGGGACAATTTCTAAAGTTATCTTGCACATAAAATAAGAATATATTTTCCTCACCTTGTTTTAGCCCACTGATAAGTTAAAGTAGTATATTTCCAAGAATATATTTTCTTATTAAGATACACAAATATTCTTTAGATATGTGATCCTAATTTGATAATGTTTTGAAATATATGTAGCCTAAGTATCCATTAGCATAAATAGTAACTATAGGAGGTTTGAAAGTCAAAATTGGCAGTTATTCTCCTAAAGCCATATATAGAGAGGATCTGGAATAGAAATGTTGTTTTCTGTGGCGATCTTGAATCAAAGAGGAAAACACTGAGCCAAATTTACTTGTGATCACAATTTATATTATAATCTGACAGACCAAGGAGTTAAGAGTAGGAAAGGGAGAAAAGGAAACAATTGTTGCATGAGCTTTATGTGCCAAGGACTGGGTTAGGTGTTAACACATTATTTTAGTTAAGGGATTATTGTTATTAATTATTTAATAATTAGCTTTCCTGAAGTTATTTCCAGCCACTATGAGATGGATATTGCAGACAGTCAAGAGTCTTTATTATTTCCTTAAATGTACTCTCATCCATAATAGTTCTGCCTCTGTGACTGATGATAAAAACTAGAAAGGAGAAAATATTAAGAAGGCCAAGATGGACTGAGATTCTTTCTAATATCAACAATAACCTGACAGGGCTGTAAAAGGTACATGAAAATTAAGTTATTCTTTCAAACCTACCAACCTAGCAAATTTTAATGTCAGCCTTGCAGATGATTATGATCACCAGATATAAAGCTTAGGAAAAAAATTAGGACATATGCAAGGGTAATTAAGAAACTGGCAAATTAAAATTTAAACGAGGACTTTCAATAATGGCATTATTGCAGTGCATTTCTTCACTGACTGATATTGGGCATTATCTATTCTTTCATCACTTTGTTGTGTGTACCTGTGAAAAGGCATTGGGAAATTTCACTTTAAGAAGATAAGAAAGAAGTTAATCAGTCAGACCTTTCTGCTTTCCAGACTGCAATTTTATCTCTGACAGTGACACTTTCACCTGTACTTCAGAGGGTGGGTGATTATGAGCATGAATTATTGAGCCCAGTAAGGATTCAATACATGATAGCTATTGTTATGATGATCACTGTTACTACAGTTTTACTTTTGGCAGTTCACTCATTTCTGGCTTCCCTTAATAATGAAACTATCAGTCATTCATTTTCTATAATTCTGTTTCCTTTTAAGTCTATACCATCTCTCAAAGTAACACATTTCATATGTTTGTTGCCCGATATATAAAGTAGCATTTCTTTTGTTTTTACATGCCTTAATGACATGACACCTCATTCTTTAATCTGTTCTTTTTTTTTTGATAAGTCTATATTGACTGTATGAACACCATTCATGTTCGTATTGATGTCAAGGAGTAGTGAAAGAGTATGGCATGAGATGTCGTGTAGATGTGGATTCAAATCTTATCTGAGTCTCTACTGTTAGGTCAATAGCAATTTGGGGGCTGTGAAGATTAAGTAAAATGACACATGGAAAGCCTATAACAAAGTGCTTGACAGATAGTAGGTGGAGAGAAAATATTATTTTTCTGCTCCAGCACCACCCTACTTCTTACATTCTTCCCTTCCCTCCTTTTGGCATTCCAGCATGAGGGATCCTATGGTTCTAGAGGAGCACTGTCTAATAGAATTTTCTGCAGTGGTGGAAATGTCCTATATGGTAGCCAATAGCCACATATAGCTATTTAAATTTAACTTAATTAAAATTAAATTAAAATTTCAGTTCCTTATTTGCACTAACTGCATTTCAAATGCTCAGTAGCCACAATGCTAGTGGCTACACATATTGGACGGCACAGATATAGAACATTTCCCTTAAAGTTCCATTGGACAGCATTGCTTTCAAACTATAGGTGGTTAAGTGTGACTAGTGTGATTGCAGAACTGAGTTTTTAATTTTAATACATTTTAATTCATTTTCATTTAAAATTAAATAGCCACGGGTGGCTACTGGCTACCACATTGAACAGCACAGTTCTATAGTATCACAAGCACTAGTCAACAGCTTTGCAGATTTTAGGCATTTTTAGATTTTATCTGATGCCAGAGATTCTGAAAAGTGGGTAGATTAACCTATCAACTCCAAGTGTTTGTAATGTGTTTTTGGTTTCCTCTTCTCTAGTCTGACTAGGCTTAACTCTGCCCACATCTGATGTTCTTCCATGCTTAGCTGCCCCCAGTTTTTTAATTCAAAAACCTTTATATATATCTCATTGGATTTTACTGAGCTCACTTATTTTTAAATCTAGCTACAAAATCGATAAAGGACTTTTTGTAGTATACCTAACGTTGTTTGGTGAATGACAAGGTTTAGAGAAAGTATATGAGAAAATGACAGTCTGTATGTAGCAGGGGCTCTTAACTACAGAGATACAACACACTGATGAGCTGTGATCACTTCTGAGGTGTGTGGTGAGTAATTTGTTGCTATTAATAAAGTGTCAACATTTGCAAATTATTCCCCTTTTTATTTTAAGAAATTAAAGTAGTCTTGATCACTGGTATAATGATGTTGGTCTGACTTATTTACATCCTGTCATGCTCTCTTGAATGGGAAAGAAGTGTCGTGTGGAGTTATGTCTGGCACATTGGTCGTAGCTCCCATACCTGGGTTCACTTATGAGATTGGGTCATTGATCAGAATGTTATCCATGCATGTCACTGTGGCGAAAACTGTTGAAAACATTATAAGCATTGTGATGTCAAGCAATACATTATACTGATGCTTGGTCATGGGAACCAAACGTTTCTCCCTCACTGCCTGAATCTTGTTTTAAAAAAATTAGATGACAGCTATTTAATAATTAGACTGTTTTAACTGTAAAAAGTCTGTCTTAAATGAATGTTTTTTTGAGATGAAATAGGGTCAAGGATTCATCTGTCAACAGAGAGAAGGGAAAGGTGATGCAGTGGAAGAAGTATTAGGGGGGATTAGGACTAAGTCGAAAAGCGCAGAGTCTGGAAGGCTTCACAAGCAAAGAGAGGTTAAACATTTAATGTGAAAGGAGGAAAAGGTCATAGAAAGACATGTCTGAAGGTCAGAAAACAATATAATATTGCTAACAGCATGCAGAATGATTATTTAACTGAGTTCCCTGAAATGTGTTCAGGTTTTTGTTTGTAGACTCTGAAGACACTTGTGTTTAGAATACACATAATGAGGAAATTTGGCATCTGTTCTTGTCTAGTTCCTTTATTTACTTATGGGCAGAACAAAATTGTTATAGAAAAGATGACATGTTAGAAATTCTCATTGGTTTCTGTAATCCAGTGAGCCCAGATACAAATAAATGATCATCTACCAAGAAGTTTCCTCCTGAGGAAAACTGTAATCACTTCTAATTCATCTTGTTATTAGGGTAAACTGCATCAGAAGATTTATATTTCCCAGTTTTCTCAGGATAGAGTCTGAGTTCATTCTAGAAAATGGCAGATGGGCACAAGGACCATATTAGACCTTCTAACTGCTGGAGGAAAAGGGAAGCTTGGCTAATGTAGTATCATCTGCCCATTTAGTTTGTTTTTTCTTTGCTGACAGTTACATGGATTTAAAAGCCTATTAGGGAAGAGCTGTTCTGTCTGTAAGCAGTGGAAGCACATGATCTGATGACTGTTCTATAAATAGACCTAAGCTTCATTTTAGATAAGAATAGGTTTTCATTTATTTGGAGGCTAATTATAAATTGGATCGACATTCCTTTTGATGGACAATTCAATTGCATTTAAATTCAAATTAACATCTGCTGTTTATACTTTATATTGTACAATCTACCTGAATCTAGACAGAAGCTGTTAAAGATCTGTGGCTAGAGAATCTTTGTTCTCTGAAGAGTTTAAAGGAAAAAAAGAGCATTTTCTAAACCCTCGTTATTGGAGCCAGACCGTAGTTGCCCTTGAATCAAGGATGCTTCCCTTTGTCCACAGTGTATTAAAGCGGGTTGTGCAAATATGCACAAATACATTTTGCTACAAAGGGGATGTTAAAAGTATTTGGCATTTTTCAAATAATATGTGCTTTGAATGAATAACACACATTATGGTATTCATATATTTTTCAGATACTGTCTTAAGAATTTAGTTAATATACGTTTATAAGTACATTTCACTCCATAGATATATTAATTCTATTCATACATGAATTCATTTATAGCTATACTTCATATATATGAACCACATACTCATAAATGGTAGTATATATTGTTGGATGGATATATACAGATATGCATGTATATATATAATAAATCAGCATCTCAGAATTGCAAAACTGGAAATAATTAGCTACAGCTTCTCATGGTTTTGGGTATTTTGCTTTTTTGTAAATTCTCATTCACTTACAGACCACATGATAATATTATAGATATTATAATATTATAATATCAAATGTTGCTAAATGCCTGAAGAATGCGCTTTTCACCAGAAAAGCATGTAAAGCACAATGACACCAGAGTAGAGAATCAATGCTCAAGGGTCACTATAAAGTTATGGGCAAAGACATACAATCCACTTATTACTGTTACTTTTTATTATAGAGTTGTAGAATTGGCATTTCCCCCAAAAGTAATTAGACAATTTATAAAATGACAAGAAGTTCTTATGGCATGATTCTCTGTCTAAAATCAGTCCTGACATCTAATTTAAAACATTGGAAGAGGTAACTGATCCTGTTGAATGGTCACTTTTATCTTTTAAAAATAGTACTAGGATGGTCTTCCTTATTATTTGAGAAGATTTTAATGTGAAATAAGCATAAAATTATTTAAAAATACAACGTTTTGCATGAGCTTGAATAAGACTTCAAGGCCTTTGAATTATGTAACTATTTACTAATTATTTGTTTGACAGACTGTGGTTTTAAAGCTTCAAAATATGTAAACAAATGTTAATCATTAACAGTCATGAACTGAAATGAATAAATGTGAGCCTTTAAGAAGATCCTACAATGGGCACAGAGTTCAGAGGTTCAGTGTTCCAAATCCCTTGAATCTTCCCTATGCAGCGTCTAATCTTCTCCTTAAATATTAAAAGCTATCTCATGCTCCCTAACAATTCATATACCCAGAATTCTTCCTGGTTTACAAAGACCCAACACCTACCTTCACATTTTTCTCCTACTGATGCCCAGAATGCTCCATGAAAGTTGGAAATGAAGGGGGTGAAGGCAAGGTTGGGGAATTGCCAGAAGAAGCTGACTGACTGGCTGGCATACGGGACGCACTGAGCCACTTTGCAAAGTAGCATGAACAGGGCATGAGCAATAACCCCATGTATTGCTCTTAGTCTTGCAGGATCAGAAAATGATTTCTTAGCTCGTCAAAAATGCATCTGTCTCTCAAGGAGGACTCAAATTAACAAAAATTCAAAAACATATATACACAAAGACACATAATCCTGAGTAGTATGTTTAAAACCAGATTGCCAATTTATTAATTCATAAAAGAAAATATAACTTTTACACATGCCAGAATATTCTTTTTTTTTTTTTTTTTTTTGCGGTACGCGAGCCTCTCACTGTTGTGGCCTCTCCCCTTGCGGAGCACAGGCTCCGGACACGCAGGCTCAGCGGCCATGGTTCACGGGCCCAGACGCTCCGCGTCATGTGGGATCCTCCCGGACCGGGGCACGAACCTGTGTCCCCTGAATCGGCAGGCGGACTCTCAACCACTGCGCCACCAGGGAAGCCCCAGAATATTCTTAATAGCATAACCAGGACATATTCTCTTGAAAGCCAATTTAAGAGAAAGTCAAATCATAATCAGAAATTTGCTAAAGAAGATGAAGTGGCTGATGGTTAAAAAGTGTTCCTTAAGAAAAAAATATGCAAGACCCATGAAAAACAAAGAGCCAGTTCCTTAATTTTCAAAGAGTTTGTACAAATAATTAAGAAAAAGCTAATGTGAATTTAAAAAATAGGCAAAAATATAAATACCTAATAAGTGAAAAAAATTTAAAGAAAAATAAATACAAATGACCAGGAAACATATAAATAATGATAAATGTCATACATAATTAAAGAAATGAAAATTAATATAAGATGCAATTTTTATCTTGTAAGTTGAGCAAAAATTTAAAAATGCAATGATATTTAGCATTGGTGAGGATGTGAGGAAAGCAACCATCGCAGTCAAGAATTCTAATTCACAGGACCTTTGAGCCAGCAACTTCACAGCTCAGGATTTAACCTAGTAATACACTTGCAAAAGGATACTAAGATATCTGAATGGGATGTACCTTGTAATAGCAAAATACAGGAAAACAATATTCCCCTTCAACAGGGGATTGCCAATAAATTAATTGTATTGAACGGAATACCCTGCGTTGGTGAAAAGAATAAGTTAGACCTATTGATGGTGATGTAGAAAAAGCTTTAAGATGTATTATTAAGTGATATAGAAGGTATGCATTACATGTTCTCCTTTGTGTAAGTAATAGTTATATGTATTTTACTAGAAAAATACAGATAAAAAACTATAGGTGGCGGGAGATGTTTAGCTTTCATTTTATACCTTCCTGTGCTGTTTGAAAATTTTCATATCATTTGCCTAGATTTAATTTAATTACAGTCAAATATTTATTTAAATACATTATATGTGCATATGTATACATGTATGTATATATATGGATACACATACAGACACACTTTTGAAAAGTAATATTTAACCAAATAACTTGAAAGGATCTTCCCCCTATAAAAGTGGCACAACCTGAATGAAGTCTATTAGCTGAAAATGTTTTCTGGTCATTCCTTGATTGGTCACTGACTTTACCACATTCAAAATTCCCTTCTTTCATTATTTTCTTGTTATGTGACTTTGGACAAATTAATGAATATTTCTGAACTTCTAGGTTGTTTTATTGTTTATTCTAGGTAGTATGAGAGAAATGCCTTTATCAAAGAGATGCTATAAGCATTAAATAATAAAACTACTATGCACATAGTTCAATGTCTGGAATCTAGAGGACGCACCATAACTATTAGTATTTTTTACTCATCCAACGCTTTTTTGGTTTTTTTTCTTCACAATGCCCCTTCTCCCCTTTTTCACTACATCCTTGTCTTCTACCACACGTGGCTCTGCTCTGAGAACCAGAGTTAAAGTACTTTAGTCAACCATTTTATGGGCCAAATATACTCTTCTGAGGTGGCTTGAGAATCTAACCACCATCTCTAAAATTGTTTCCAGGAAGTGGCTCACAAATTAAGTTTTGGAACACAGTCCTTTGAAAATTGGAGGGTGCCTGGACTGTGACTAACAGCATCAAAGATGCATTCTTTCTCCATTTTGCTTTTTATCTACAACTCAGTCATGCTTTTCACTGCTTCCAAAGAATGTGATTGAGCTTTTGATAAAGCTCTTTCAATTTAAACACTATGAGAGCCAAAGCAAAGTGTTTATGGAGATTATGCTTTGCATTCAACATAGGGAACTGGCAGTGTAGATTTATTGAGCACTTGCTATGAGCCAGACACTGTGTCAGTTGTTTGATTTGTGTTAACTCATTTAATCTTCACAATAGCCCAGTGAGTCTATTGTAATTATTACTCTTACCATCCTCTAAAACAGGAAATAGGTTCAGAGAGGTTAAGCAACATGGACAAGGCCATGTAGCATTTTTTTCCTTTTTTAAAAATTTTTATTGGCGTATAGTTAATTTACAATGTGTTAGTTTCAGGTGTACAGCAAAGTGAATCAGCTATACATACACATATATGCCCTGGTTTTTAGCTTCTTTTCCCATATAGGTCATTACAGAGCATTGAGTAAAGTTCCCTGTGCTATACAGTAGGTCTTTATTAGTTATCTATTTTATATATAGTAGTGTGCAAG
Organism: Grampus griseus; assembly: GCF_964374135.1. Classification (NCBI taxonomy): domain Eukaryota; kingdom Metazoa; phylum Chordata; class Mammalia; order Artiodactyla; family Delphinidae; genus Grampus; species Grampus griseus. The sequence continues at coordinate 90,190,903 of NC_139018.1, forward strand.
TGGCAGAATCAAAGTGCATTAACAGATCCATCTGGTGCCAAAGCCCATGCCTTTTCTAGTGGTTGCTAACTGATTGAAATTTGCCACTCCAAAGATTTTTGTGTCTTATTTCCAAAAATGTTCTTTATTATTATTTTTTGTGTGTCAGCATTGGCATTACAACATTTAACCCATAGATAGTCCTCCTATACAGCTTTAAACTTGCTTTTTAAGGAAGTAAATTTTTTTGACCTTGGTAGAGTAATTTTTCAATCACTGTTTTATAGAAGAATACTTTTTTGGTTAGCAGGAGCCATTATTGTTTGGATGGTTGCCCATCCTCTCATTAAAGATCTGGAGTTAGTAGTGGATTGTCTATAAGTATACTGTGTCAAGATGCTCACTACTCCTCTCCACAGCTGCCAGAGGTGGACCGTTACATGGAGACTCCCGCCATTCACAGAAGCATATTCAGTAAGATATGAGGAGGAGGCTAGAGGTTGCCAGGTCATAAACACTGTTGCTTTAGCGTGGCTAAATTCAAGATCTTCAGAAACATGATATAGGATGCTTTAAGAATCTGTTTTTTATTGCACTTTTCTCCTTATGGACTATGGTTACCTCCCTCATCCTGCAGTGTGCCTAGGACTATAACTGTTTGTTCAGCATTAGTCCTGTGCACAAATATGAGGTGTGCAGTTGAATTTTTGTGCTACTTCCATTTTGTTTTTTTGTTTTTTGTTTTTTTTTAAACATCTTTATTGGAGCATAATTGCTTTACAATGGTATGTTACTTTCAGATTCACAACAAAATGAATCAGTTATATATATACATATGTTCCCATATCTCTTCCCGCTTGCGTCACCCTCCCTCCCACCCTCCCTATCCCACCCCTCCAGGCGGTCACAAAGCACCAAGCTGATCTCCCTGTGCTATGCGGCTGCTTCCCACTAGCTATCTACCTTACGTTTGGTAGTGTATACATGTCCATGCCTCTTTATTGCTTTGTCACCGTTTACCCTTCCCCCTCCCCATAGCCTCAAGTCCATTCTCTAGTAAGTCTGTGTCTTTATTCCTGTTTCACCCCTAGGTTTTTCATGACATTTTTTTTTTTCTTAAATTCCATATATATGTGTTAGCATACGGTATTTGTCTCTCTCTTTCTGACTTACTTCACTCTGTATGACAGACTCTAGGTCTATCCACCTCATTACAAATAGCTCAATTTCGTCTCTTTTTATGGCTGAGTAATATTCCATTGTATATATGTGCCACATCTTCTTTATCCATTCATCCGATGATGGACACTTAGGTTGTTTCCATCTCTGGGCTATTGTAAATAGAGCTGCAATGAACATTTTGGTACATGACTCTTTTTGAATTATGGTTTTCTCAGGGTATATGCCCAGTAGTGGGATTGCTGGGTCATATGGTAGTTCTATTTGTAGCTTTTTAAGGAACCTCCATACTGTTCTCCACAGTGGCTGTATCAATTTACATTCCCACCAACAGTGTAAGAGGGTTCCCTTTTCTCCACACCCTCTCCAGCATTTATTGTTTCTAGATTTTTTGATGATGGCCATTCTGACTGGTGTGAGATGATATCTCATTGTAGTTTTGATTTGCATTTCTCTAATGATTAGTGATGTTGAGCATTCTTTCATGTGTTTGTTGGCACTCTGTATATCTTCTTTGGAGAAATGTCTATTTAGGTCTTCTGCCCATTTTTGGATTGGGTTGTTTGTTCTTTTGTTATTAAGCTGCATGAGCTGCTTATAAATTTTGGAGATTAATCCTTTGTCAGTTGCTTCATTTGCAAATATTTTCTCCCATTCTGAGGGTTGTCTTTTGGTCTTCTTTATGGTTTCCTTTGCTGCGCAAAAGCTTTTAAGTTTCATTAGGTCCCATTTGTTTACTTTTGTTTTTATTTCCATTTCTCTAGGAGGTGGGTCAAAAAGGATCTTGCTGTGATTTATGTCATAGAGTGTTCTGCCTATGTTTTCCTCTAAGAGTTTGATAGTTTCTGGCCTTACATTTAGGTCTTTAATCCATTTTGAGCTTATTTTTGTGTATGGTGTTAGGGAGTGATCTAATCTCATACTTTTACATGTAGCTGTCCAGTTTTCCCAGCACCACTTATTGAAGAGGCTGTCCTTTCTCCACTGTACATTTCTGCCTCCTTTGTCAAAGATAAGGTGACCATATGTGCGTGGGTTTATCTCTGGGCTTTCTATCCTGTTCCATTGATCTATATTTCTGTTTTTGTGCCAGTACCATACTGTCTTGATTACTGTAGCTTTGTAGTATAGTCTGAAGTCAGGAAGCCTGATTCCTCCAGCTCCATTTTTCGTTCTCAAGATTGCTTTGGCTATTCGGGGTCTTTTGTGTTTCCATACAAATTGTGAGATTTTTTGTTCTAGTTCTGTGAAAAATGCCAGTGGTAGTTTCATAGGGATTGCATTGAATCTGTAGATTGCTTTGGGTAGTAGAGTCATTTTCACAATGTTGATTCTTCCAATCCAAGAACATGGTATATCTCTCCATCTATTTGTATCATTTTTAATTTCTTTCATCAGTGTCTTATAATTTTCTGCATACAGGTCTTTTGTCTCCTTAGGTAGGTTTATTCCTAGGTATTTTATTCTTTTTGTTGCAATGGTAAATGGGAGTGTTTTCTTGATTTCACTTTCAGATTTTTCATCCTTAGTGTATAGGAATGCCAGAGATTTCTGTGCATTAATTTTGTATCCTGCTACTTTACCAAATTCATTGATTAGCTCTAGTAGTTTTCTGGTAGCATCTTTAGGATTCTGTATGTATAGTATCATGTCATCTGCAAACAGTGACAGCTTTACTTCTTCTTTTCCGATTTGGATTCCTTTTATTTCCTTTTCTTCTCTGATTGCTGTGGCTAAAACTTCCAAAACTATGTTGAATAAGAGTGGTGAGAGTGGGCAACCTTGTCTTGTTCCTGATCTTAGTGGAAATGCTTTCAGTTTTTCACCATTGAGGACGATGTTGGCTGTGGGTTTGTCATATATGGCCTTTATTATGTTGAGGAAAGTTCCCTCTATGCCTACTTTCTGCAGGGTTTTTATCATAAATGGGTGTTGAATTTTGTCAAAAGCTTTCTCTGCATCTATTGAGATGATCATATGGTTTTTCTCCTTCAATTTGTTAATATGGTGTATCACGTTGATTGATTTGCGTATATTGAAGAATCCTTGCATTCCTGGAATAAACCCCACTTGATCATGGTGTATGATCCGTTTAATGTGCTGTTGGATTCTGTTTGCTAGTATTTTGTTGAGGATCTTTGCATCTATGTTCATCAGTGATATTGGCCTGTAGTGTTCTTTCTTTGTAACATCCTTGTCTGGTTTTGGTATCAGGGTGATGGTGGCCTCGTAGAATGAGTTGGGGAGTGTTCCTCCCTCTGCTATATTTTGGAAGAGTCTGAGAAGGATAGGTGATAGCTCTTCTCTAAATGTTTGATAGAATCCGCCTGTGAAGCCATCTGGTCCTGGGCTTTTGCTTGTTGGAAGATTTTTAATCACAGTTTCAATTTCAGTGCTTGTGATTGGTCTGTTCATATTTTCTATTTCTTCCTGATTCAGTCTTGGCAGGTTGTGCCTTTCTAAGAATTTGTCCATTTCTTCCAGGTTGTCCATTTTATTGGCATAGAGTTGCTTGTAGTAATCTCTCATGATCTTTTGTATTTCTGCAGTGTCAGTCGTTACTTCTCCTTTTTCATTTCTAATTCTATTGATTTGAGTCTTCTCCCTTTTTTTCTTGATGAGTCTGGCTAATGGTTTATCAATTTTGTTTATCCTTTCAAAGAACCAACTTTTAGTTTTATTGATCTTTGCTATCGTTTCCTTCATTTCTTTTTCATTTATTTCTGATCTGATTTTTATGATTTCTTTCCTCCTGCTAACTTTGGGGTTTTTTTGTTCTTCTTTCTCTAATTGCTTTAGGTGCAAGGTTAGGTTGTTTATTCGAGATGTTTCCTGTTTCTTAAGGTAAGATTGTATTGCTATAAACTTCCCTCTTAGAACTGCTTTTGCTGCATCCCATAGATTTTGAGTCGTCGTGTCTCCATTGTCATTTGTTTCTAGGTATTTTTTGATTTCCCCTTTGATTTCTTCAGTGATCACTTCGTTATTAAGTAGTGTATTGTTTAGCCTCCATGTGGTTGTATTTTTTACAGATCTTCTCCTGTGATTGATATCGAGTCTCATAGCGTTGTGGTCGGAAAAGATACTTGATACAATTTCAATTTTCTTAAATTTACCAAGGCTTGATTTGTGACCCAAGATATGATCTATCCTGGAGAATGTTCCATGAGCACTTGAGAAAAATGTGTATTCTGTTGTTTTTGGATGGAATGTCCTATAAATATCAATTAACTCCATCTCATTTAATGTATCATTTAAAGCTTGTGTTTCCTTATTTATTTTCATTTTGGATGATCTGTCCATTGGTGAAAGTGGGGTGTTAAAGTCCCCTACTATGAATGTGTTACTGTCGATTTCCCCTTTTATGGTTGTCAGTATTTGCCTTATGTATTGAGGTGCACCTATGTTGGGTGCATAAATATTTACAATTGTTATATCTTCCTCTTGGATCGATCCCTTGATCATTATGTAGTGTCCTTCTTTGTCTCTTCTAATAGTCTTTGTTTTAAAATCTATTTTGTCTGATATGAGAATTGCTACTCCAGCTTTCTTTTGGTTTCCATTTGCATGAAATACCTTTTTCCATCCCCTTACTTTCAGTCTGTATGTGTCTCTAGGTCTGAAGTGGGTCTCTTGTAGACAGCAAATATATGGGTCTTGTTTTTGTATCCATTCAGCCAATCTGTGTCTTTTGGTGGGAGCATTTAGTCCATTTACATTTAAGGTAATTATTGATATGTATGTTCCCATTCCCATTTTCTTAATTGTTTTGGGTTTGTTATTGTAGGTCTTTTCCTTCTTTTGTGTTTCTTGCCTAGAGAAGTTCCTTTAGCAGTTGTTGTAGAGCTGGTTTGGTGGTGCTGAACTCTCTCAGCTTTTGCTTGTCTCTAAAGGTTTTAATTTCTCCATCAAATCTGAATGAGATCCTTGCTGGGTAGAGTAATCTTGGTTGCAGGTTTTTCTCCTTCAACACTTGCAATATGTCCTGCCACTCCCTTCTGGCTTGCAGAGTTTCTGCTGAAAGATCAGCTGTTAACCTTATGGGGATTCCCTTGTGTGTTATTTGTTGTTTTTCCCTTGCTGCTTTTAATATGTTTTCTTTGTATTTAATTTTTGACAGTTTGATTAATATGTGTCTTGGCATGTTTCTCCTTGGATTTATCCTGTATGGGACTCTCTGTGCTTCCTGGACTTGATTAACTATTTCCATTCCCATATTAGGGAAGTTTTCAACTATAATCTCTTCAAATATTTTCTCAGTCCCTTTCTTTTTCTCTTCTTCTTCTGGAACCCCTATAATTCGAATGTTGGTACGTTTAATGTTGTCCCAGAGGTCTCTGACACTGTCCTCAGTTCTTTTCATTCTTTTTTCTTTATTCTGCTCTGCAGTAGTTATTTCCACTATTTTATCTTCCAGGTCACTTATCCGTTCTTCTGCCTCAGTTATTCTGCTATTGATCCCATCTAGAGTACTTTTAATTTCATTTATTGTGTTGTTCATCGTTGCTTGTTTCATCTTTAGTTCTTCTAGGTCCTTGTTAACTGATTCTTGCATTTTGTCCATTCTATTGTCCATTCTATCTCCAAGATTTCGGATCAACCTTACTATCATTATTCTGAATTCTTTTTCAGGTAGACTGCCTATTTCCTCTTCATTTGTTAGGTCTGATGGGTTTTTATCTTGCTCCTTCATCTGCGGTGTGTTTTTCTGTCTTTTCATTTTGCTTATCTTACTGTGTTTGGGGTCTCCTTTTTTGCAGGCTGAAGGTTCGTAGTTCCTGTTGTTTTTTGTGTCTGTCCCCAGTGGCTAAGGTTGGTTCAGTGGGTTGTGTAGGCTTCCTGGTGGAGGGTACTAGTGCCTGTGTTCTGGTGGATGAGGCTAGATCTTGTCTTTCTGGTGGGCAGGTCCACGTCTGGTGGTGTGTTTTGGGGTGTCTGTAGACTTATTATGATTTTGGGCTGCCTCTCTGCTAATGGGTGGGGTTGTGTTCCTGTCTTGCTAGTTGTTTGGCATAGGATGTCCAGCACTGTAGCTTGCTGGTCGTTGAGTGAAGCTGGGTGCTGGCTTTGAGATGGAGATCTCTTGGAAATTTTTGCTGTTTGATATTATGTGCAGCTGGGAGGTCTCTTGTGGATCAGTGTCCTGAAGTTGGCTCTCCCACCTCAGAGGCACAGCACTGACTCCTGGCTGCAGCACCAAGAGCCTTTCATCCACAGGGCTCCTTAATTTGGGATGATTCGTTGTCTATTCAGGTGTTCCACAGATGCAGGGTATATCAAGTTGATTGTGGAGCTTTAATCCGCTGCTTCTGAGGCTGCTGGGAGAGATTTCCGTTTCTCTTCTTTGTTCTCACAGTTCCCAGGGGCTCAGCTTTGGATTTAGCCCCGCCTGTGCGTGTAGGTCGCCGGAGGGCGTCTGTTCTTTGCTCAGACAGGACGGGGTTAAAGGAGCCGCTGATTCGGAGGCTCTGGCTCACTCAGGTCCGGGGGTAGGGAGGGGCATGGAGTGTGGGGCGGGCCTGCGGCGGCAGAGGCCGGCGAGACGTTGCAGCCTGAGGCGCGCCTGTGCGTTCTCCCGGGGGAGTTGTCCCTGGATCCCGGGACCCTGGCAGTGGCGGGCTGCACAGGCTCCCCGGAAGGGCGTGTGGCTAGTGACCTGTGTTCGCACACAGGCCTCCCGGTGGCGGCAGCAGCGGCCCTAGCGTCTCATGTCTGCCTCTGCGCTCCGCACTTTTAGCCGCGGCTTGCGCCCGTCTCTGGAGCTCCTTTAAGCGGCGCTCTTAATCCCCTCTCCTCGTGCACCAGGAAACAAAGAGGGACGTAAAAGTCTCTTGCCTCTTCGGCAGTTCCAGACTTCTCCCCGGACTCTCTCCCGGCTAGCCGCGGTGCACTAACGCCCTGCAGGCTGTGTTCACGCCGCCAACCTCAGTCCTCTTCCGGCGCTCCGACAAAAGCCGGAGCCTCAGCTCCCAGTCCCGCCCGCCCCGGCGGGCGAGCAGACAAGCCTCTCGGCTGGCGAGTTCCGGTCGGCCCGATCCTCTGCGCTGGAATCTGTCCGCTTTGCCCTCCGCACCCCTGTTGCTGTGCTCTCCTCCGCGGCTCCCAAGCTCCCCCACTCCGCCTCCCGAAGCCTCCACCCGTGAAGGGGCTTCCTAGTGTGTGGACACTTTTCCTCCTTCACAGCTCTCTCCCGCTGGTGCAGGACCCGTCCCTATCCTTTTGTCTCTGTTTAGTTTTTTCTTTTGCCCTACCCAGGTACGTGGGGGGTTTCTTGCCTTTTGGGAGGTCTGAGGTCTTCTGCCAGCGTTCAGTAGATGCTCTGTAGGAGTTGTTCCACGCGTAGATGTATTTCTGGTGTATCTGTGGGGAGGAACGTGATCTCCGCGTCTTACTCTTCCGCCATCTTCCGAAAAGAACGCTACTTCCATTTTGTATTGCCTGTCAAAATCTTCCACTCATTTTTAAGCGCAAAAAACCCAAATGTTTTTGGGTTACCCACATTCCGTTCATCATTGTGTCCACTGGGGCGAGATAGAGTTATATCCTGTGCTTTATTATATCAATTAGCTATTGCTGCATAACAAATCACCCCCAAAAGCAGTGGCTGAAAACAATATCCATTTATTTTGCTCATGATTGTGCAGGTCAGCAATATAAGCTGGGATCCACTCTATACTTTCACTTGTCTTGGCTAGACTTCTTTATGGTTTGATGGTCAGCTTAGGTCAGCTTTATTGATATTGGCTGGGCTCTCACAATGTCTGAGGCCTTGCCTGGGACACATGGTCTAACTTGACTCTGATCCACATGGTCTCTCATCCTCCAGCAGCCTAGCTCAGGCTCATTCACATGGCAGCTGGGCAGAGTTCCAAGAGAACTAACAGATGCTGGCAAGGTATCTTAAGGTCTGGGCTCAGAACTGGCACTCTGGTATCTCTGCAATATTTTATTGTCCAAAACAAGTTGCAGGGCCACCCCAGATACAGGAAGTGGGGGAAATATATTGCACCACTTAAAGGGAGGAGCTGCAAAGCCACATTGCAAATCATGTGGATACAGGAAGGGGTAGAGACTTTGGGTCCTTTCTGTAAGCAAACATCCAAAAGTTCCTTGTTTTTGCTCTTATCTGTCAACAAAGTAATTTTTAGCTCTTGGCTAATCTATGCCCAGGTACTGTCCTGGTGAGCTAGCTGACTGCAGTGACAGATACACAATGGTTTATTTGTGATGTTTAAAAGATGCATAATGAAAGAGCCTGTGATTAGAGTGGTTACCACAGCTGATGTCCTCAGTGGAACGGCTGTAAGCACTCTCATCTGTGCAGGACCCAAGCTGACTATTTGGGATTTATGAAATCCCTGCCAGAGGAGTTTGGCGTCCTGAGCTAGGTATCAGGGGATGGGCTCCCCAAAGTGCTATAATAGGATGGACACTTTCTCAACTGTCTCTGATAAAAAGCAGGGCAGGTTATCATTTTCTTTCCGCAACACTTATTCTCAACTCTCACTGCTGCCAAATAATTAAAGCTGAAATCAGGTCTTTCTGGTCTCTCACAGGTGTTTGCTAGCTAATATGCTAACCTGGCTAGACAGCTAAATAACTTAATGCAGGTAAAATACATGTTTACAGGAAATCCTAAAGCAGTATCAGGAAACTTTTGTTCTACAGAATATTGATCCTCTGTGATGTTCCTTGAAAAATGGATCCTGAGATAAGATAACTTTGATCAAATTGATCATTCAATTAATAATTAATACATGTGATGACTAATCACAGTACATGTTAGTATACTGAAGTATCTGGAAAAATCTTCCCTAAAGAATCGTAGCTACCTAATGGGCTAGTTTTCCTGGTGTGTCTTCCTGTACCACTCCATTTTCCACCCTTGTGTGCCCTGCTCTGGGTCCCCTGGAGGCTGACCCCTGTGAAAAGACTCATCCAGGCTTTGTGTCTGCTGACCTTTTATTGGGTTTAGCCAATAGAAGACACCTGCAGAAGTTAAAAAGGGCAGAAGGAGAATGATTTTTTCTTCACAGCTTTTTTTGCTTTGGTGCCAATTCTCTGGCAGTAGCTGGCTTCCTTCATGACTACAGCTTTTTGGGCAGGTCCTCGCCATGACTCCAGCTTACCATGGGCTCTAGAAACACTATTTCTCCTCCCCCATTTCTGCGCTGGGCTTCCCGGTTGTTACTACTCCCTGGGCGCTTCTGCATCCCTTATTTCATTAACCCTGCCTGCACTTCCTTAAGCAGTCTCTTCATTAAAGTCTGTTCCTAGGGGTTCTTAGCTTGGGAGTCTAAGGACCCCAATGACATCTATAGATAGAAAACAGGGGATTGGAGAACTTGGGAGAAAAAGCTTGAACTTGCTCAGTAAAAAACTACCCCTTTATTTTCCCTAACCCCTAAAAGAAATTGATCTTTTCTTTCAGCTATGAATGTAGGCAAAAGACGTTAGCAGCACCTCTGGCTTTGTCATCAACAGATAACACAGATATTTTCGTATCACGTTGTAGGTTTTGTTGATATCTTGAAATAGAATTTATTGTTATTACTACTTTGAAACTACATTAGTTATGAGATCTGATGCTAGATCATGTTATTTAAATAGGTTAGTAAAGAAGCACATTTATTCCTATACTAAAAATTTGTTTTTAAAATATTTTGTTAACTGAATTTCAATTTAATTGGAATCCTTTTGTAATCTTTGTGTATTTTATTTTATGTGTTTTCTGAAATTGGTTTCATAGACGTCACCAAACTCCCAAGAGTTTTAACACACACACACACACACACACACACACACACACACACACACACACAAAGAGATTAAGAACTCCTGAACAATCTGAGTGAATTATATTTCCTGCAGGGCCATAACTGATATAACAGAAGATGAGCTTCCCAATTTATTTGACCAGAGAACCCATTTTTCATGTTCATGGATTACTATTTCATGGAACTAGTCTTTCACAAAACACACTTAGTAAAAGATATCCTACGGGAATGACCCATCATATGATATTTCCAGAAATAGGAGCAATCAGTCATGAAGATGTCTGGTCAGAAAGAGGCTGTTGCCCCTCGGGTCCCACTGGGTACAGGACACAGGCTTCTTAGACTTTCTCTGCCACTTATACTTTGCCAGCTTGTTTCCTTGCCACATATTTTCCTCTTACGTTCCATGTTCTTGCCAATTATCCTCTTTCCCTATATAGTCTGTGCTTGGACACCTCTCCAGTGTCCTGAACCCTGTTTTCACAAGCCCTCCATTTTCATTCCCATGGTGAGAACACACTTGTGAATTACAATATTGGCTATAGCCAAACACACCCAAAATAAAAACAGTGACCCAATAGCACCAAGAAGTCTCAATATTCATTTCAACCTGGAACAAATCTATTAGTGACTCTGCCTTTGTCACTGAAAACATAATTTAGTCCTGTTAGGATAGTCAGACAGTCTCACATATTTTTTCTTTATCTCTGGTTCCCTACTAATTAACCACGAACAGCTAGATATGACCACTACTGTGATATTACAAATGCATGATCTCCTCCATTAACTCTGTTCTTTGAGAGCAACATTTCCCTTCTATTTATTTTAGTATTCTCAGGTCCTAATACCAGGAGTTCAGTTATGCCTATTGGATAAATAAATGAAATGCAAATTTAAGCTGGAGCAAGGAGGGTTTGCTTTGTCAACAGATTTAGTGACTGAAAGACCATACTAAAGGAACTTTAAGGACAGCATTCATATTTTGTTCATCATTAGACCCACTGAGGATCACGTGCATAGTGTTGGATTCTTACTGACTGGGGCATGATCCCAGGTTCCATCCATATTTCTAGAGCCACAGTTAATAATGTTTACCCTTTAGAAAGGTTAACTACAATGCTGACCGTTCTCCCTGAATGTTTTGTTTCTTTGCAGTATTTATAAAATCTTTACAAGGGTTGTGATCTTCTTTGATATTTTTGGACCCGTATAGATCAATGCTGAAACCTTTCTTTGCTAAGACTAAGCTTCCAAATAATAATTCTTTCTTATCTTCTTTAAGAAATAGAGAACAAACTTCTGTATTTATTATTTTAATTGCATTATATGTAGTATATCATGTGTGTGTATATATATATATATAATATTATGTTATATGTAAACATTCCAATGTTTTCCTTCTTGGTTAATCATCCACCTTCATTTTCCCCACCCCCCCTTTTAACCGGACTTCTTGTTTGAAATATGAAAAATTGTGTTTTAGAAATTATCTTATTAAAGTACTAGGAATCATAATGTTTTAATTTATGAATTATCTGTATCTTTTACAGTTAATTTTCCTACTACACTTACCCTTTGAGGGATGTTTTCTACTTTTTATCTGTTCTTTCTGTTTTCTGTCTGTAACTTTTTCTACGAAAGGTGTTTACAGTGTCTTTTTCCCCAGGGCTTTATAAGGGTCTTATTGAAGTTTGAGTTCTCTCCAGGTTTTCTCCCTTTGATTTTCTTTTCTTTTTCTTTTTTTTTTTTTTTTGGTCACCTGTGGCAGCACTCTTTAAGGATTTTTACACTGAAGTCAGTATTTTGAACAGAGCTTCACATGACCAGTTTTCCGACATCATCTCCTGTCAGATGGTTCCAAGTTACCCTTCAGGTTTGAAGTGAGAGGTTTAAAAATTGCCACCCTGTATGTTCACTCTAACCGTTGATAAATAAAGTGATCATGTGGTTCTGTCTTGCTTTTTTGGTGGTCACTAACCTTACTGTGAAGTCCAAAATTCCATCTGGGAAGTAAAACTCTAGACAGATAGGGAGATGATATTGTCCTGCAAAATGTAATTCTTGTATTTATAAACGGTACATATATTTATTTGAACTACTCTTTTTATATCTCCAGTTATATTTCACTACTCTGTTCTCTCTTTACCTTTTGAAGTAACATCTATAATAATATTGCTGAAAATTCTTTTTATGTGTGTGTTTGCTATAAGGCTGTGATTAAAATGCCAGAGCAGGGCAATTTCAGTGTCTATGGTAGAAAAGATGGAATATTATTTGTTATTTAATTTCTTTTGCTTCATCTCTCATCCTAAACCTCACTTTAAGGACCAGGTTGAGTGTCATCTCATTGGTGAATCCATTCTTACACTTTCCCCATCAGAATTAATTCTTTCCTCTTCTGTGCTACATATGTAATCATAATAATATTAATTATTAATATATCATAACATAGATAATTGCACTCATGACACTTAATGTTTTCCAGGCACTATGCTAAGTACTTTCCATATAATAGCTAACTTTCTTTTAACAAAAATACTGTGATTAAGTATTATTATTGTCTCCATTTTACACCTAAGGAAACTGAAGCACAGATAGACTGTGCAAATGAAATTTGATCTCAGGTCTTTTTAACTTCAAAACCCTAGTAGCTACTCAGGACTGTTATCTCAAAAGAAAGATTGTGACTTACCATTTTATTCCCAGTCACCAAAATTCATGTCATGTGGTAGATGCTCAATGAATATTTGTTGAATAAATGACTATGAAAGGAAATTCTTTACATCAATGAGAATTACTCGATTGAACTTACAAGTCTGGGACCTACTAACAAACACAACTCATAAAAAATTACTTTTATCCATACTTAATCCCATTTTGATTTCCTATTTCCTGTTACTCTAAACCAATAGTTTTATCTTTCCTAACTTCTTCTAGGCACTCTCTTTCCTCCTTACTGCTCTGTGAAGATATGGGAGTGACAGAGGGGACCCTGCTTGGTTATGTAGTGACAGAAGATCCTTATTCTGATTTCTGAGGTTCTGAGTGCCCTTCTTCTCCTCCCCATTGCACTCTGGCTAGGGAGTCCCTGGCATCTCCCACTCTTGAGAGAATAGAGCACCAAGCCCCTGAGCCTTATGGTCTACTCAGATTTGATGGGTTTGCCTTTTATAACAGGGAAGAATTCCATCATCTCTGGACACCTGAGTAGGAAAAGGCCTACCGCACAGGGGCCCTGTTTACATAGGAGCCTAAATAGAGTTCCTTTTCCTTTACAGAACACCCACACCTGCACACACTTACACAGAGTAAAATTATTGTTATGGGTTGAGCTATGCACTCCCCCCCAAAATGCTGAAGTCCTGACTCCCAGTACCTGTGAACATGACCTTAATTTGGAAAGAGGATCTTTGCAGATGATCAAGTTAAGATGAGGTCATTAAAATGTGGGCCCTAATCCAATATGACTGTGTCCTTATAAAAAGTGGAATTTTGGACAAGACACACATATGGAGAATGCCATGTGAAGATGAAGGCAGAGATTTAGGTGATGAATCTCCCAAAATTGCCAGCAAACCACCAAAAGCTAAGGGAGAGGCATAGAACAGCTTTTCCCTCACAGCCCCGAAGGAACCAACCCTGCCGACACCCTGATCTCAGACTTCTAGCCTCCAGACTATTGAAACAATGATTTCTGTTGTTTAAGCCACGCAGTGTGTGGACTTTGTTATGGCAGTCCCAGGGAAGGAATGCAATTATCTATCCAGATTTTACCATCTCCCTATCTAAAGCATAGATGAAATTCAGAAATAAATGAAGACAGTATCTGGGTAACCATAATAGATGTCATAGACAGACCCAAATACTTTGTTACGTGTAGGCTCTCACTCAGAGCCAGTTCATTCCTTTCTAACTTAACAGTGCTTTCAGCTGTCTTTCTGTTTCTCAAGTCTGTAGCTGCAACAGGTGATTAGAGGGCCACGGGAGTTTCCATGTAGACATTGATACTGATAAGATAGCAAGGGAGGAGTCAGGAAACCCAGAAATAGCAAGCAGTGCATTATTATATTTTGAAGGCACATTACTGCTTGTAAAGAAACCACACCATGAACAAGATGAGCAGGGTCTGGCTTATCATCTGTTGACTTTGCTGCTGTCTCTAACTCTCCAGAACCCATTCCTTCATCCCATTCCATATCTTTGCTTTGGGTTGCATCCAGTATTGTGCTGGCTTATTTTCTGGTTTCATTTTTCTAATTGTCCTTTCTGGCTCAACTATACTCTCCATTCTGCATTTTTAACCTGGTATGCCCATTGGTTCAATATGTGTCCTATACCCAGACAAGTTTTTCTTCCAAACACCCTCCTTCCAGACAAGGGAAATAGGACTCATTTGTTAAAGTGCCCTTAAGCACTAAAAGCAAAGTAATGAGGAGCTCCTTAGGGGAGAGGTATACATCCTTGAGTACATGATTATCTTTAAGGGCATCACTGTATTTTACAAAATAGTATATGATTATCACAATGACTCTGGGCCGTACAAATATTAAAAAGGGGCTTCCCTGGTGGCGCAGTGGTTGAGAGTCCAGAGCCTGTGCTCCGCAACGGGAGAAGCCACAACAGTGGGAGGCCCGCGTACAGCAAAAAAAAAAAAAAAAAAAAATTAAAAAGACAGCTACATATATAATAATAAAGCTTAGAAAAGCTTCTACTTTTGTTGTATAAATCGTTAAAAGCTCAGTTGCCGTAGAGTCATGGTGGTCCAAATTAACTCCTTGTGGGTATTGGAGAGCTGTTTCTGCCTCTCTGTTTTGTGTTCTCTTCCTCTCCCCCTCCTTCTCCCACTCCTTCCCCCACTCCTTCCCTCTCACCCACTTCCTCTCCCCCCTCTCTGACACACACACACATACCCCTCCTTTAAAGATGCAGGGTCAGCAGAACATATATACAGGACTGGAGTAAGGCTCACCTGCCCTCAGAGAATCCCCACATTCACCTGATTACCATTTATTGATAGTACTATCCAACTTTGTTTTTCAGCTACAATATGCATGACCTATGGCACTGTGTGAGCAGATATTCCTGTGGCAGGAATTATGTGTAAGCCCCCAACTTGGGCTGTAAGTCTCCTACTTTGAACAAAACTGAAAAAGCCATGTTGGAATGAAGTCACTGAAGTTGACGTTATTATAAATAAATTGAATCTACTTTATTTCTTATAAAATTCTTTGTTACTTCAACTATTAGTTGGTATACCGCATAAATGGTTGAAACATACTGGCAGCCTGGTAACATACCTGTGGATTAGCTGGTTTACTGGAAAGAGCATTGGTTTAGTATTAAGCCAAATCGAGATTACTCCTGGCCCTGGCACTTTGGACCTGGGCAAGTTCATTGCCTACTCCTTACCTCAGGTTCATCTGTGAGGATAACAAACTGTTGTCACAGATGGTTTTGCAGATCAACTAAGATGATCTATGACAGCACTTAACTTGACAGCACCAATAAGCCTTGGTAAATATTTTCTTTCTTTTTGCTTTGTTTTATCCACATCAACTTCTGATTGTAGTCACTAATACATAGAAAGAAAAAAAGATTGAAGCCCACATTTACCTTCAGATTCTTCAAATGTAGCCCCCTCCTTTCTTTGTTTTGGGCTTTGACATTTTTGAGTTGTCAGATGAATTGATTCTCACCCTGGAAGGCTGAGTACAGGACCCCCTAGGGAATGAAATGCAGAGAGGTGGAGTTTCCTTGAGGAAACTTAGGGGAAGGAGTGAAATAAAGATAAAGAAGAGGCAGCAGATTGGCTAGAACAAATCCTGACAGCCTGAGTTCAGTGGGCCAGAAGCCAGCCCTCTGTGGAGTGTCCAAGTGAGTCTCTCAGTGTAAGGATGGAGAAAGGGGGCAAATATTTGCTTCAGAGTTTTGCCTAGTGATGAATAAATAACTGTGAATGATTAACTCTCTTTGTATCCATCACAGCTCCTAACAAATTGCCTTACATATGGCAGGCTCTCAGTAAGTGTTTAATGAATAGATGATTTATTCAATTAATTACTGAATGTTAAATTAGAAGGGGCCTGAGAAATCCTACAATCCCAAACTGTCACGTTACAGCTGGGAAACTGAAGCCCAGAGACTGTCTCACTTGTGAGCATCCTCAAGATACTAGGACCCAGATCTACTGACTTTGAGACCAAGGCCCAATGCTGTGGCACAGATCTTTATTTCTAACTAGGATCAGAAAATGCATTGAGACCAGAGATCTACTTCTTCTCTATTTAAAAACACCCCGACCATCAGATTCTATTTCTTTGTCTTAAGGGCTCAGAATGTCTGGATACCCTGTGGCATGCTTTGCATTCTCTCCATGTGGTCCTTGTGAAGCTGAAAAGAAATGGAGATGATCATGGATATATTGAGGTATTGATGAGTGTCAGTAATTATTCTCCAAGAGGCCTTGTGCTATATAGCTGGTGAGGGAATTGGCTCAATCAGTCATAAGTGTTCTTGTTCCTCTCCCATTTGCCTGCTGTGCTTGGTCCAGACTCTACACTTCATATACATGCAGTTCATTTCTTCTGCATAGCCTTGACACCAGCTTTTGGCTAATCAAATCCTACTCACCTTCAGGACCAGCTGTGGTCATACTTGCTGATGAAGCTCCCCTTCCTAGACTCTTCCTGTCATATTGATCTCCCTCACCACTGCATCCTTAATGCCTTTGCTGTTTGACCATCCTTTTATTCTTCATTGTCTCGTGTGGCACAGAATATGCTCTACACTTTTACCTTTATATAGACTGAGGACATATTGAATGTTCATTGAATGAATGTTTGGTCAGAGTCCACTTAAATAGAGCTGCCAGATAAGATATAGAACACCCAGAAATTTGAATTTCAGATAAACAATGAGAAACGTTTTAGTATAAGTTTGTTCCAAATAGTGCATGAAACGTACTTATATTAAAAATATGCATTGTTTATCTGAAATTCAAATTTTACTGGGTGCCCTATGTTTTTATTTGCTAATTCTGGCAATTCTAACTTGGAGGTATTTTTACCTCTGGTCTTAAAGAAATTCTCCTTTGGAGTGAAGAATATTTGGGGATTAAATAACCAACTAAACTTTTATCTTTTAATCCTTGGAGCACAGGGCTACCAAGATCTCTTGATTTATCTGCTCCACCTTTCACTGTTTAATCCTCATACTCTTATTTAATCAAATTTATTATAATACATGTTTTCTTCTTATACAGAATCTGATATATTCAAAGTTGTATATCTTGGGCTGAAATTCACAATAAGTTTTACTAATCTTGGATTTCCATGGTTACATTTAAGAACAATTAGCATGTAAAATTCAAACAAAAAAACCCACTGCCAACAATTGACATATAAATGCATAAACATCGGTGTTCTGTCATCTTGATTAGGGTAAGGATTTGCCTGTGGTGCCCAATTCTGTCTGTGATCTCCAGTACCTAGCACAGGTGGTTGGTACTCTATAAATAACGGGCTCATTCTGCCTTCTCTACTCTCATCCATCCTTCTGCACTCATCAGGACTTTTTTCTTTGTACCCTGCTTTTCTAAGTCAGTGGTTCTCAAAATGTGGTCCCCGGTCCAGCAACTTTTAGCTATACCTGGGTACTTGATAGAAATGTACACTCTTAGACCCCATTCCTGCCCTTCTGCCTGACAAACTCCAGGGTGGGGCCAGCAATCTGAGTTCTAACAAGCCCTCCAAGGTGATTCTGGAATTTTTTTTTTTTTTTTTTTTTGGAGTATAGTTGCTTTACAATATTTTATTCGTTTCTGCTGTACAGCAAAGTGAATCAACCACACATATACATATATCCCCTCTTCCTTGGATTTCCTTCCCATTTAGGTCACCACAGAGCATAGAGTAGAGAGAGTTCCCTGTGCTATACAGTCTGTTCTGATTAGTCGTCTATTTTATACATAGTAGTGTATATAGGTCAATCCCAATCTCCCAATCCATCCCACCCCGCCCTTCCCCCCTTGGTATCCATGTGTTTGTTCTCTATGTCTCTGTTCCTGCTTTGCAAATAAGTTCATGTATACCATTTTTTAGATTCCACATATATGCGTTAATATACGATATTTGTTTTTCTCTTTCTGACTTACTGATGCATTCTTAAAGAACTGCTAGGACAACCAATGGTTTCCTATGTGTTTATGTATAAAATACAGATAACTGATGTGTGGGTAATTATCACACTGCTTCATGTACTTGAAACAAATAAGTCAAGGTCAGTAGTCAGTTTTTAATAGGTTTTTCCTCTGTTTTACTTTCTCCTCCCCTACTGTCTTCTTCCTTACAATGTAAGTCATGTTTCTTCAGTTTTCCTAAGTAGGTACGTTGAAAAGTAAAGGTCTGGTCATCTTTCCTTTCCTCCCTTCCTCCCCCTCTGCCTTCTCTTTCTCATTCCCTTCCCCCTCCTCATTCCCTCTTCTCCTCCGTCTCCTTTTCTCCCTATCTTATTTGGTTGAAATTCATGCTGTAGCCATTGAAATCCTTCTAGCAGAGAATTCTACCATCCTTGTCTTTCACTCACATAAATGACCCTGGACTAACATCTTCTTTACTAATGCTAAAATCTCCTTCTCATTCACCTAAACTGGCTGGTCTTTACCAGACTTTCTTGTCTTTCTTTCTAGTTCTCTATCTTCTAACCACTTCTCTTTATCATATTGCTCTGTCTTAATCTTTCAGATCTCTGCTAGTATACTTGCTATTCTAGCAAGTCATCACGCAGGAAACAATCCCCATTTGTTTTATGTATTACTATCACTAAAATCCACTTTTCATCACCATTACTCCCACTTTTTCCAGGCAGGGGTACTTTTAAATTTACACAGCTATTTGAAGAAGTGAAATTTGTTGCTTATACTTTCCAGAATTGGCAATTCACTAAGCTTCTGTATATCTAATTCATAATTACTTTTGTTTCTTATGTAGAACAGTTCTTCTGTTTCTTATTGCATGAAGCTGTGCCCCAGCAGTTTATCCCTTCAGGAGATGTCAATTACAACAAGAAATATTGCCTAATTCTTATCTTGCATCCATTGTTTTGAAAAAGCTATCTGAGGGTAACACATAGGATAGACAGAAATTAGAATCTTTCTTTGGCAATTAATTCTTTTTTTTTTTTAACATAAAATACAAATAATGTAAAATTCACCATTTTAACCATTTAAAAATATACATTTCAGTGATTTTTAGTATATTCACAGTATTGTGTAAACATCACCACTATCTAATTTCAGAACATTTCCATCACCCCAAAAAGAAACCTCTTGACTGTTAGCAGGCAGATCCCAATTTTCTCCTCCTTCTAGCCTCTGGAAATCACTGATCTACTTCATGTCTCTTTTGTTTGCCTTTTCTGGACATATTTCATTTATATAAAACATACAATGTGTGGCCTTTTCTGTCTGGATATTTTTATTTAGTAGAGTGTTTTGAAAGTTTATCCATGTTTTAGCATTTATCAGTACCTCAGTCTTTTTTATAGCTATGTAATGTTTCACTGTAAGGATATGCCACATATTGCTTATCCACTCTCAGTTGATGAACATGTAGGTTGTTTCTACTTTTCAGCTGTAATGAATAGTGCTGTTATAAACATTTATGGTGAAGATTTTGTGTGGACAGTTCTCTTGAGTATATATCTAGGAATGGAATTGCTGAATTTCTGAGGAACTGTCAAACCATTTTCCACAGTGGCTTTCAGATTTTACATTCCCATCAGAAATGTCTGAGAGTTGCAATTTATCCACATCCTCTCTAACACTTGTTTTATTTTTTGTTTTGTTTTTTTTATAGCCAATATAGTGGTTGTGAATTGGTGTCTCATTATGGCTTTAATTTGCATTTCTGCAATGAATAATTATGTTGAACATTTTTTTTTCATGTATTTATTTGCCATTTATATATATTGTTTGGAGAAATGACTATTCAGATCCTTTGCCAACTTTTTAAATTGGGTTATTTTTATTGTTGAGTTTTAAGTGTTCTTGATATAATCTAGCTATTTATCACATATACAAAGCTGATATATATACACCATACATATATATGTATGATGTATATATATACCTACATATACATGCAAATACTTTCTCCCATTCTGTGTGTTGTCTTTTTACTTTCTTCATTGTGTTCTTTGACACAGAAAATAATTAATTATGATGAAGTCCAATTTATTAATTCTTTTCTTTCATTGCATGTGCTTTTGGTGTCATATTTAAGAAACCATTGTCTGATCCGAACTCACAAATATTTATACCTATGTTTCTTTCTAAGACTTTTTATACTGTTAGCTGTTAGATTTAGGACTTTAATCCATTTCAAGTTAATTTTTGTATATGGTATGAGGTAGTGGTTCAAATTCATATTTTTGCATGTAGATGTTCAGTTATCCCAACGCCATTTGTTGAAAAGGCTATTTTTCCCCAATAGAATGGTCTGGCGCACTTTATTAAAAATCAGTTGTCCATAGAGTGAACTTTTATTTCTGGACTCTCAATTTTTTTCTGTTGATGTCTTTATTTACTCTTATGCCAGTACCACTCTGCTTTGATTACTGTACCTTTGTGGTGAGTTTTGAAATCAGGGTGTGTGAGTCTCCCAACTTTGTTTTTCATTTTCAAGATTATTTTCATTTTCAAGGTTATTTTCACTTGCAAGACTTTTGGGGTCTTTTGAATTTCTATATGAATTTTAGGATCATCTTGCCCAGTTTTTCAAAAGTAACAGTTAAAATTTTGATAGTGATCACTTTGTAAATCACTTTGGAGAGTAATGCCATGTTAATGATAATGAATTTTCTAATCTGTGGACATGCGGTGTCTTTCCATTTGTTTAAGTCTTCTTTAATTTCTTTCTACTGTATGTTTTATAGTTTCTACTGTACAGTTCTTGCACTTTCTTGGTTAAATTCCTTCCTAATTATTTTATAATTTTAAATGCTACTGTAAATGGAAATTGTCTTAATTTCATTTTCAGATTGTCCATTGCAAGTATAAAGAAATAAAATGGATTTTTATTTATTGATATATATCCTGCAACTTTGCTGAATTCTTTTTTGAGCTCTCACAGTGTTGTGTGTGTGTATGTATTCCTTAGGATTTTCTACATAAAGTATCATGTCATCTGCAAATAGAGGTGTTTTTATTTGTCCTTTCCAGTTTGGATGCCTTTTATTTGCCATGGCTAGAAATTCCAGTAAAATATTGAGTAGAAGTGGCTAGAGTATATGTCCTTGTCTTGTTCTTGATCTTAGAGGGAAGTAACCAGTGTTTCACAAGTAAGCATGATGTTAGCTATATGTTTCCTGTAGATGCCTTTGATCAGATTGAGATATTTCCCTTCCGTTTCTAGTTTTCGGAGTATTTTTATTGTGAAAGGGTGTTGTATACTGGTAAGTGCTTTGCTGCGACTCTTGAGATGCTTATATTATTTTGGTTTTAAATTCTATTAATATGATTTATTATATTGATTGATCTTCATATGTTGAACCAAAATTTCATTCCTGGTATAAATCCCAATTAGTCATGGTGTGTAATCCCTTTAATGTTGCTTGATTCAGTTTGTTAATGTTTTTGCATTTACATTCACAAAGGATATTAATATGTAGGTTTTTGTTTCCTGTGATATCTTTGACATTGGTGTCAGGGTAACACTGGCCTCATAGAAAGAGTTGGGCAGTATTCCCTTCCCTTTTATTTAATGGAAGAGTTTCAGAAGGATTGGTGTTAATTCTTTAAAAATATTTGGTTAAATTCACCAGTGAAGCCACCTGAAAAGAAAATCCTTGGATTTTCCTTGAAGTGTTTAAATTACTAAGTCATCTCTTTATTTGTTCTAGGTCTGTTCAGGTTTTCTATTTCTTCTTGAGTCAGTTTTTGTAGTTTGTGTCTTTTTAGAACTTTTTCTACGTCATCTGGGTTATCTAGTTTGTTGGTATACAGTTGCTTATAGTAGTCTCTTACATATACATTTTATTTTCTATATAACCACTAGTAACATCCCCATTTTAATTTCTGGTTTTAATAATGTGGGTCTTCTCTCATTTTTTCTAGGTCCATCTAGTTAAGGTTTGCCAATTTTGTTGATCTGTTCAAAGAACCAACTTTTGGTTTCATTGATTTTCTCTATTGTTTTTCTATTCTCTATTTCTGTGTTCTGATCTTTATTATTTCCTGCCCTCTGCTACCTTTGGGTTTAGTTTGCTCTTGTTCTTCTAGTTTCTTAAGATAGAAGGTTAAGTTGTTGATTTGAGATCTTTCTTATATTTTAAAGTAGACATTTGCAGCCATAAATTTCCCTCTGAGCACTACATCCCATAATTTTTTAAAGTTGTTTTGATTTTATTATCTCAAAGTATTTTCTAATTTCCCTTGTGATTTCTTCTTTGACTATCAGTTGTTGAGGTGTTCATTTTCTATAAATTTGTGAATTTTTCATATTTCCTTCTCTTTTTGATTTCTAATTTTATTCCATTGTGGCCAGAGAATATACTTTATATGATTTCATTTATTTTTTTTCTTTTTTTGTGGTACACAGACCTCTCACTGTTGTGGCCTCTCCCGTTGTGGAGCACAGGTTCCGGACACGCAGGCTCAGCGGCCATGGCTCACAGGCCCAGCCGCTCCGCGGCATGCGGGATCTTCTCGGACTGGGGCATGAACCCACGTCCCCTGCATCGGCAGGCTGACTCTCAACCACTGCGCCACCAGGGAAGCCCAATAAAATATCTTTTTTTTTTTTTTTTTGTGGTATGCGGGCCTCTCACTGTTGTGGCCTTTCCCGTTGCGGAGCGCAGGCTCAGTGGCCATGGCTCACGGGCCTAGCCGCTCCGTGGCATGTGGGATCTTCCCGGACCGGGGCACGAACCCGTGTCCCCTGCATCGGCAGGCGGACTTTCAACCACTGCACCACCAGGGAAGCCCTCATTATTTTTTAGTTCACTGAGACTTGTTTTGTGGCCTAAAATATGGTCTATCCCAGAGAATGTTCCATATGTGCTTGGGAAGAATGTATATTCTTCTGTTGTTGGGTGGAGTTTTCTGTAGATGTATGTAAGTCTAGGTGGTTTACAGTGTTGTCCAAGTCTTTTTTCTATCTGATCATCTGTCTAGTTGTTTTATGTATAACTTAAAGCGAGGTAATATAGTCTCTTACTATTATTATTGAATTGTCTTTTCAGCCCTTATTTCTGTCAGTTTTCAACGTATGTATTTTGGGACCCATGATTAGCTACATATATAAGTTCATAATTTTTGTATCTTCTTGAAGAATTGACCCTTGTATCATTAGATACTGACCCTTTTTGTCTTACATACAATTTTTGTCTTAAAGTCTCTTTTGTATAACTACCTCAGCTCTTTTTTTGGTTACTGTTTGCATGGATTACCTTTTCCAGTTAATTTATGTTATGACTCTAAAGTGAGACTCTACTCAACAGCATTTAGTTGGATCTTAGAGAAGTTACCAATTCCAGAGCTGGGATGAGATAAGCCTGAACCATTTTGTGCCAGGAAGCAGGGAAGTGCTCCCAATTCGTATAGCACCTTTATTAGAATTAATAAACCAATATTAACCCATTATTATTAACTAAAGTTCATAATAGTTTGTGTTACGTTTCACTCTTTGTTGTCCAGGTCTATGTGTTTTGACAAATGTGTTTTGATAATGTCAGTGAAACTATTCTGTATGATACTACCAGACTGTCTTCCAAAGGGGCTGTACCATTTTGCATTTCTGTCAGCAATGAGTGAGAGTTCCCATTTCTTCACATTCTCATCAGCATTTGGTTTTATCAGTGTTTTGGGTTCTATCCAGTCTTATAGGTGTGTAGTGGAATCTCACTGTTGTTTTATTGTGCAAACCTCTATTGGCATATGATGCTGAGCATCTTTTCATATGGTTATTTGCTATCTGATTTGTATATCTTCTTTGGTAAAATGTTTGTTCTGTTCTCTTGCCCGTATTTTAATTGGGTTGTCTCTTTTCTTATTGTTGAATTTTAAGAGTTCTTTGTATATTTGGATGCAAGTCTTTTTATCAGATATGTGTTCTGCAAATATTATCTTCCATTCTGTGACTTGTGTTTTCATTCTTTTAACAGTATCTTTTGTAGAGTAGAAGTTTTTGATGTTAATGAAGTCCAGCTTACCAGTTTTTTCTTTCATGAAACATGTATTTTTGGTGTTGGATTTGACAATGAGTTTTAGACACAAGAGCACCTAGATTTTCTTCTATGTTGTCTTCTCAAAGTTTTATACTTCCATGTTTTACAATTAAGATCTATTATCCATTTTGAGTTAATCTTTGTGAAGGGTGCAAGATCTATGTCTAAATTCATTTATCTTACGTATATCAAGGTGTTCTAGCACCATTTGTTGAAAAGACTGTACTTTCTCCAAATGTTGCCTTAGTTCCTTTGTCAAATATTAATTGGCTATATTTCTGTGGGTCTATTTCTGGGCTCACTATTCTGTTCTATAACTTTATAATAAGTCTTGAAGTCAGATAGTGTCAGTCTTAGGACTTTTTTCTTCTTCAATATTGTGTGTTATTCTGAGTCTTTTGCCTTTCTATATAAACTATAGAATCAGTTTTTCAGTATCCACATATAACTTGCAAGGATTTTGATTGAGGTTGCCTTGAACCTATAGAACAAGTTGGGAAGAACTGATATCTTAACAATATTGAATTTTCCTAAGCAAGAACATAAAATATCTCTTGATTTATTTAGATCTCATTTAATTCCTTTCATCAGCATTTTTTTTTACTTTTCCTCATATAAATCTTATACATATTTTCTTAGCTTTATACCTAAGCATTTCTTTCTTTCTTTCTTTCTTTCTTTTTCCTAATGTAAATGGTATTTACAACCCAAACCCCTTTGGGAATAAAAGCTGGGGAATGACATGCTTTGGGAAATATGAGGACTTTGAAAAACTCTAACATTGTTCTGGGGGTCTTGAAGGTCCTGTGCAGGCCCAGAGCTATGCATAAGCTCAGAAAAGACCTGAGAAGGCACAAAGCTCTCACCTATGGATGACCTCTAGGCTCTGTGCAGCCAGGAGATAAAGGCTAAAGCAGAGAATAGAACGTTCAAATGTAAATTTTTTTTTACAAAGTCCCCAGGAGTAAAAGCTGCAAAATTTTAGTTACATTCCAGAGTTCTGAAAACATTGATTCCAGTAGTTTTTACCATATTTTTCATTGCTTTTCTAGAGGGGCAAACTTTTAGAGTTCCTTAATCTGCCATTTTCTATAACAACTGAGAATTTTCTTGAAGGAAGGTGAGATCCCCCTTTTCCTGGATAGCTAGAGAAATGGATCACACCCACTGGGTATGTTTAGTCCTGCCAGGAGAGGGAGGATTCACTTGGGGTTATCTCAAGTCCCCTGTCTCTATATTTTTCCAGTGTTGAATATAATTCTAAGAATTTAATATTATAATTCACAACATTCTATGTGATCAGTATCAGTAATAATGCAGTTAATAAACAAATCATAAATTTATACAACCTTTTAGTATTCTGACAATGGTCATGTATTTTATCAGTTTATTTTTTATCTCTCTACCATACCGTGTAAGGGAGTTATGTTTTTTTAACCTTCCAGCATAAAGGACAAAAAATATTTATGAGAAAATAATTCTGACTGCCTTCAGATAAATTCTGCTGTCACTGAAGGTTATCAGGAAGAGTAATTGCTCAAGAACGCTTTGTGTGGAAAATTCTGCTATAGGTGTGGTTAGGCTAAGTATTCCTTTATAAAAAAAAAAATTTAGAAAATGCTTAGGAAATCTTTGCCTGTCTTGCACATCAGCTGTAATCTTCTATAGGAAGGAGAAGAACATAGGTTATGAAGCAACTTGGGTGAATATCACTGGACTGGGAATCAAGATAGAGTTCAAATCATGACTGTGTCTCTAATTTACTGTATACCCCCTAATACTCTCTAAAGCTCAGTTTATCATATGGCTACTAAAGGGATTTATTAAGACCCAAGCTGCAACAGGTGACAGTGACATTGGATACATTCTGCTGGATAATGTTTGTCTTTTGTTAAATCAAATGTATATGCAACAAAATACCACGAGCCTTTGGACTTTTTTGTGCCTTTGAGCAGAGTTTTATCAGAGTGGTTCAATGGCATCAGCAAAGTTATATAATTCAATACCACTCTTAGAAATGCAGTTGAACTAGAGAAGGGCCTACCTATACTGTCTAGAATCCTGGTAAAGTTCTCAGTGTGGCCAAACTCCCTTTTGGTTGCCAGAGCTCAAGGTTACTAGGAGTTTCGTATGTGCTATTCCAAGGATATGAACACGAAGTAGACACCTTGAAGCTGTCTGCTTTACTTATTGGTCCAACATGCAATAGGTATCCCAGGAGTATCTGACAAACCTCAGAGGGGTTCTAACTTGCCAAAATTGGAAAACAAACTGGCATGATAATGTTTCTAATAATTATCCCATTTGTCCTTCTTTCAAATGGACCTATTTAGGGAGGCAAAAAAGTAGTGTAAAAAGATCACTGGATTAGGACAGAAAGGATAGGAATATTAGTCCCAGCTCCGCTGCTACTAATTGTGTGGCCTTATCTACTTTAATTATCTTGGTATTTTGGCCCTGCATCTATAGAATGGACTGATCAATGGATGTCCAGTTGTGTTCTGCAGAACACAAAGGGGTCCATGCATTTGCTTCAGGCTCTTCTAGGATGTGAGGATAGGTCTGAACAGGAGGGACTCCATCTTTACCCCTCTTTCAACCAGAGCAGTTCTACTTTTGTTTTATATATTTGAGCTTCTTGGTATAATGCCCTTGAGGGAAGATTCTAAGGCTCTGAAAGTCTGTTTCTGGATGACTGCTCTTTTAAATCTTATTGGCCAGTTGTTGCTGAACTCCATGTTTCTAGTTTAAGCATGACAAAACTGTACAACTTTAAAAGTAATGGGGGTGCTGTGTAGCAATCAAAGAACCAGCAGCACCCTTTAAGAAAGGTCAGTTGTTAAAGGAATTGTGGGATGATGTGGTGTACAGAGCATGCTTGTCAAATGTGCATTTATTGATAATGATAATGACACAAGTATTCTGACAGTAGCTAGATATTTTTGGCGTATGCGTGTTCTTTTTTGCTGTAGTGCATGTTTATTTTTGTCATATTTTGCCAAACAATAAATAAAGACAACATTAATATTCATGAGAGCTTGCAGGATGAAAATGTTGAGTTTATTTTGCTCTCAGGGACACAAACCACTGAGAAGATGCTGTAAACTCATAGTTGGAGAATAAAATAGGAACAATGGTAATAATGATCTACCTAATTCTCCAGGGTACATTAAAAGCGCACAGCATTGTCTAAACTCATTTATGAAAGTGAAGCACATTGTAAGGCCCCATATCTCACCTCTGGGTGCCTGATTTCACCCCCAGAGTGTACCTGAATTTTCTCACATAGCAGAAACTTGAAGTTGGGTACAGAGCCAAAAGGGCTTCTTAGTACTATAACATGAATTATACTTAGCTGTCAATATTTATATTTCCCCCACTAGATTGTGCTTTTCTTGAGGGGAAGGAATCTGAGTTCCCAAAAGTACCCACCATAGTATTTCATAGTATTTTGCCCATAGTTGGAAATCAATTCATGTTTGTCACAGTGAAAAGTTAAAAGAGGTATAAATCAAAACTTTGTCTTAGGGAATAAAAGCATTTCTGTAGAACCCATGCAGGTTTGCCTGCTCTGGTTTACTGGCAGCCATGCTTAGGCTAGAGCCAGTGGCAATGGGTCCAGGCCCTGCCACTTACCCACGAGTCAACTGATAAATCAGTTGAGATCTGATGAGAGCTTTCACTCCAAGCAAAAGGGAATGTGCTCACCCACTCTTTTAGGATTCACTAACACTTAGGAAAAAGTAGGCAACACAACTGAAGAAAACACCTTCATTTTACATGCACGATAAAATGATCACATACCTTCAGTGGAAGTCCTACCTACCAAATGCTCTCCAGATTATTTTAATGAGCAGCCAGGGTTGAAAAACATGAAGACTGAGAAAGAATGCTCAGTTGGAGTTGAAATCCCATGTTCAAATTCTTCCATGGCCACTTACTCTCTGTATGATACTGAGTATGGAGCAGTGCTTAAGGCCTGGCTGTTGGAGCCAGATTTCCTGGGTGGGGGAAGCTATTTAGCCTCTCTATGTATCGGTTTCCCATATGGTAAATGGGTATGATACTAATGCCTGCCTCTAGAGTTATTATGAAGATTAAATATTACGTATGTAAGATATGAACAACGTATAAGATAGTACTTAGTACTTGGCCCATTGTAAATCCTAAACAAATGTTTTCTATCATCGTTGTTGTTGCTGTTATCCATCTGTCCAGGCTTCAGTTACTTCATTTGTAAAATGAGGTTTAATATTTACCTTTAGGGCTTCCCTGGTGGCACAGTGGTTAAGAATCTGCCTGCCAATGCAGGGGACATGGGTTCAAGCCCTGGTCTAGGAAGATCCCACATGTCACGGAGCAACTAAGCCTGTGAGCCACAGCTTCTGAGCCCACATGCCACAATTGCTAAAGCCCGTGTGCCTAGATCCCATGTTCCGCAGCAAGAGAAACCACCGCAATGAGAAGCCTGCACACCGCAATGAAGGGTAGCCCCCGCTCACTGCAACTAGAGAAAAGCCCACGTGCAGCCACAAAGACCCAACGCAGCCAAAAATAAAATAAATAAATAAATTTATTTAAAAACAATTACCTTTAAAGGTTACACAAGGCTTTGAAATAACATTTTTGGAGTCCCTGACATATTGTAAGCATTCAATAAATTATTTTTATAGCATAATTATTATGAATTCTGATCTCAGTTATATGATGTATAGTTGGAATAAGCCTGATGTTCTCTGACATATGGAGTGATTTGTCATCCCCAAGGGTTTTTGGCTGGACCTCTAAATCAGGACCTCTGACAGAGAATCTGTGGTTTGATCATAACCACACCATGCTTCTGTACCATACTTTCCTCCTTTCCTCATCTATAAATTCAAGCCTACCTACCAGTTTTTTTTCTTTTTAAGATCATTTCTGACTTCAGCATTCAGTCTCAATACGATAATATAGATTTGCTATACTTACTGCTTTGGCATCAACATGGAAATTTTTGCATCTTGATTTCTTATGTCATCAGGGGAATTTTAGTCCAACAGAGCAGTATTTTAATGCTGTTGAATATGAACACGTATGTTCTCACAGTTAAACCAGATTGCCCTGACTATGGAGAAGAAGGCAGATATTTGAAATGTCTACATAATGATTGCCATTTGCTAAAAATTCAAATTCATTGATTAGTCATAGACAAATATTTTGGGACCATCCAAGGATTTATGAAAATTAATCCAATTATATCGATATATTTCCTTTGTGAATCTTATTGATGACTGGGGAAAATAGAATATGAAAACATAAATATAGTTCAGAGGGAAATCTTTTAAGCCAAAACATTATGAAAGGTTTTTGCTATAATCCATTCAGAAATTCTGAAGAGTAGACTGTATGTATCGTTCTTGCTTAACCACTGAGGAAATTAAGACACCAAAAGAATGAGAGATTCATCTGTCTCGTAGCACGGCAGGGACAGAGCCAGGATTAGAATGCAAATGGCACTGTTATCCTGACTTATATAAAACAATATGCAGCCCAAAATGTATATTTAAAAAACATTCCTAGTGTTAAATGGTTCTGTTGGAGGGTATTTTCGCTCTAACTAGTCAATAATCCATTCTTATTTGGCTCTAGTAGGCTCTATTAAAAACCACAGAATGTCAAACATGTAGGGAGCCTTGAAAATCACAGTCCATTCCTTGGATTCTCAAAGGAAATGACTGAAAGCAAGAGAAGGAAAGGGACAACTGTCCATATGGCCAGACTATACATAAGTGGTCACGAACTACAGGATAAAAAGTGTCTCTACATGTCCTACATGTTTATTTGTTTTGTTGTTGTTTTCTTTTTATTTTTGTTTGTTTTTTTTAATCCTGGAAGCTTTATTTTGTTTGCACAAAACTGCAGTAGGGTTCCTGTGCTCTCTCTCTCTCCTAATTGATTTTAGTGCATTCTGGTTTAAAATATATTGTGAACCTAAGCATACTGAAAGGTAATACTGCAAACATGACCCACAGTTGAGCTTGATTTAGATTGTAGAGCCAGCAGGGGGAGGAGTGAGGGAAGGAGGATGATAGAAGGGAGGGAGGGAAAAAAGGAGGAAAGAAGAATCCTGAAAAAAGAACTCTTAAAATCAATCTATGACCCAGAGCACTGCTTACCAAATGTGCCTCTGGTTCATGAGGACCCTCTGGTTCTGCTTAATAATGCATTTTTCTCATTAGGTTTCTTTATTCAGAAGAATTTACCAGGGTGGATATAGGGGCTAGTTGGCCTAGGGGGAGGAACACGTTTTCCTTGACCCTCTTAGAGTCCCTGACTGGGTCTGAAAGTTAAAAATCTTCAAAGACAGATTGGCAGGATAGAAGCAAATGCAGGTTATTGAATTTTTACATGTACATAGGCATCTTGACAATAGAATGAAGTTCCTAAGAAGTGACCAGAGCAGGAAGCTCTTATACCTTTAGACAAAGAAACAATAAATTTACGAAGAATTGACAAGGCAAAGGAGTTTGGGCTAGGGATAGTAAGTGATGAAGAAGTAACTAAGAAGATAAGGGTTAGTCTAATGAGGTTTTTTGGTACAGATTTCTCAGCCCTCCATTCCCTGTCCGTGGTGTCAAGGATGTCTCCTTTCTTCCCGCTACAGGAGGGTACCTTTCACATGGGAGGTGTAGCTCCTGCTCTGAAGGGCAAGGGGAGGAGGTCAAAGTGACCTTGCTGCTTCTTCTATTTTCTCAGACTCCTTCAGCTTAAGATATTCAATATGCCAAGGTGCCATATTTTGGGGTGCTATATTCCCGAACCCCATCATTGGATAGAAAATTCTATAACACACTGGCTACTTCCTTGCATTTCTGGCTTTAACCCTCTGAGCTTCCTGGCAGGGGCAGGATTACCCAGTGTGGACAGCTAGCTGTAAAGAAAACAACTAGAGGCTGGAGGCTGGGAAAAAGGTATGAATTCCAGTTTTGCTGTTTACTACCTGTGTGACCTTGGGCAAGTCACTTAATCACTCTGGAATCCTAAACCCACTCTTAAAATGTACATTAAAAATAGTTCCTATTTCACAGTGTTGTTGCCATATGTTGTTATAACAATGACCTGACTCAGGAGGTAGCATAGATTGAATACTTAATTACAAGGTATTATTACTATGAAGAACATGGATTTAGATATTTTGAGGTATCGACCTATTGTTGCCTGGTTATCTGGGTTTCCTTTCTGTAGTTACCTTATGAAGTTTTCAAGGGTCTCGAAGCTGAGTGGTATAATCAGAATTTTCCTCCCTCTTGTTCCTTCGTGTTCTGCACGATGCTTATAGATTTAGTTAGGCTCAATCAACTAAGGCTTCTTGCTCATGACTTATGGTTCGTATGTGATGAAAAAGGAGCCACAATTATATGCACAATTTGGGGGTCAGGTTTCAAGTTTTGTTAAATCTGCAAAAAAAGATATTAAACTAAATTACAAACTAATGGTAATTTGCTTAGAGATCTGAAGGAAAAAAAAAATCCTCAGAGAAAAGATTATCTGTATCCTTATGATTAAATATGCACTGTATTGGAAATGTATTTGTTTTTAGGTAATATTATTTCTAATTATAAAACCAGTCTTTGCTTATTATAGAAAATTTAGAAAAATTAGACAAGTAGAAGTAACCATTGTTAACAAGAGGGTCCATTAACTTTTAGTGCCTTATCTATGCAAATATATTATGCATAGTACATGTGTATACCTACTACGTACACAACTTTTAGAAAACTAAAGTTAAACTATCATTTAATAGCTGTGGTCTAGGGAGACCTTCAAGACAGCGGAGGAGTAAGACGTAAGACTTGATATTTATACGACATTACATCCAAACACAACAGAATACACTTTCTTCTCAAGTGCCCATGGAACATTCTCCAGGATAGATTATATCTTGGGTCACAAATCAAGCCTTGGTAAATTTAAGAAAATTGAAATCGTTTCAAGTATCTTTTCTGACCACAAAGCTATGAGACTAGAAATCAATTATAGGAAAACATCTGTAAAAAATACAAACACATGGAGGCTAAACAATACACTACTTAATAACCAAGAGATCACTGAAGAAATCAAAGAGGAAATAAAAAAATACCTAGAAACAAATGACAATGAAAACACGATGACCCAAAACGTATGGGATGCAACAAAAGCAGTTCTAAGAGGGAAGTTTATAGCAATACAGTTCTACCTCAGAAACAAGAAACATATCAAATAAACAACCTAACCTTACACCTAAAGCAATTAGAGAAAGAAGAACAAAAAAAACCCAAAGTTAGCAGAAGGAAATAAATCATGGAGATCAGATAAGAAATATATGAAAAAGAAGTGAAGGAGACCATAGGAAAGATCAATAAAACTGAAAGCTGGTTCTTTCAGGATAAACAAAACTGATAAACAATTAGCCAGACCCACCCAGAAAAAAAGCGAGAAGACCCAAATCAATAGAATTAGAAATGAAAAAGGAGAAGTAACAACTGACAGTGCAGAAATACAAAGGATCATGAGAGACTACTACAAGCAACTATATGCCAATAAAATGGACAACCTGGAAGAAATGGACAAATTCCTAGAAATGCACAACCTTCTGAGACTGAACCAGGAAGAAATAGAAAATATGAACAGATCAGTCACAAGCACTGAAATTGAAACTGTGATTAAAAATCTTCCAACAAACAAAAGCCCAGGACCAGATGGCTTCACAGTTGACTTCTATCAAACATTTAGAGAAGAGCCAACACCTGTCCTTCTCAAATTCTTCCAAAATATAGCAGAGGGAGGAACACTGCCCAACTCATTCTGCGAGGCCACCATCACTCTGATACCAAAACCAGACAAAGATGTCACAAAGAAAGAAAACTACAGGCCAATATCACTGATGAACATAGATGCAAAAATTCTCAACAAAATACTAGCAAACAGAATCCAGCAGCACATTAAAAGGATCATACATTATGATCAAGTGGGGTTTATCCCAGGAATGCTAGGATTCTTCAATATACACAAATCAGTCAACGTGATACACCATATTAACAAATTGAAGGAGAAAAACCATATGATCATCTCAATAGATGCAGAGAAAGTTTTTGACAAAATTCAACACCCGTTTATGATAAAAACCCTCCAGAACGTAGGCATAGAGGGAACTTACCTCAACATAATAAAGGCCATATATGGCAAACCCACAACCAACATTGTTCTCAATGGTGAAAATCTGAAACCATTTCCACTAAGATGAGGAACAAAACAAGGTTGTCCATTGTCCCCACTATTATTCAACATAGTTTTGGAAGTTTTAGCCACAGCAATCAGATAAGAAAAAGCAGTAGAAGGAATCCGAATTGGAAAAGAAGTGGAGCTTGGAATTTGAGAAGCCATCTGGGGAGAAATACAATTTTAATTTAAAAAGTGGAAGAGGATTTAAAGTAAAAGAAATAGCAAAGAGTGAAACGCAGACTAGGACATCTCATTGTTGCATATCTTGGCTGGTTGACAGGGCAGTTTGACTACACTCTCAAAATCATCTTACCTTTCATGATATCAACTCAGGAACTTGTTATTTGTGTGTTTTTTGTGTTCCAGTACAACTAACTTCTTACCCCATCACTATTTGTGTTAAAATTGTGAGAACCTGGAAGGCAAGAACTGGGGCAATTTAATTTTCTTTTTTATAGTGCCATGCAGAAATAAAAAACAACTGGTTTGTAATGATCTTAGGGGACCCAGGTCTTTAGGAAGAATTGATTTGAATGGCTATGTGATAGGAAGAAATGAAAGTTTTCATTAGGCAAATTCAAGTCTGTATACTTTTGTTCAGTATAAAGTAGGCAACAATAATTAGAATTTGAAACATACCAAGAAATGAGACGAGTTAGTTTTAAAACAAAATGGGAAAGCTTGCAAAGAGCCAGGAATGCCATGATTAGCAGGTTAGAGTTGAGGTGTGATAGCAAATGTCAAACATAGTACATTTTTAAGTAGGACTAGAACATAATCAAAATGGGAGAAAGTGTTTTTACTTCTCTGTGTACAATTGTTTGATATGGAAAATAAATGGAAGAGCATAGTAAAGGGGATCTCCCTGGTGGTGGGTTTTATGTGCTGGTAAATGGTTGTACCTATGAGCCTGAAAAGTGAAAATAGGTATGTGGAGCATTCTTGTTGAATGCATTTATTTACAGTATTTGTTGAGAGACAGCATTTCATTCATCCGTTCATTAATTTATTCATTCATTCATATATCATCAAAAATATTTTTGAACACCTATAAACTTCTAGGCTGCATAATTTTACAGGCTATGGAAAGTTGGATACAGCAGTGGACAAAACTGACCAAAATCCTTATTTATGTGGAGTTTACTGTCTCAGCTGGAATATGGAAAATAAATATATTATGTGATGTCAGGTAATGATAAGTAGTATGAAGAAAAATAAGGCAAAGCAAGGGTTCTCTGATGTGTGGTTGTGGTAGTTTAAATATCTGAAATAGAGGGGAGAGAAGAGCCAAAAATAACCTAAGGAAAATGAACCGCAGGGATATTGACTGAATATTGGGAAGGGCCATGGGAGGAGCTGAAAAACTCAGAATAAAGAGGTCACAGCATGGGTTTTAGGCTCAGGGAGATCTGGGTTTGTATCTTTTCCACTGAGCAAGAACTTTGTGACTGCCCAAGTTACTTAAACTCTGTGAGCCTCAGGTTCATCATCTGCAAAGAAGAATATGTTTCCTGTAGAGTTATTAAGGATTAATTCTTCATCCAAATATATGACTTAATTTTCCTTCTAATATCCTAATCCCATTTACTGATTATAAATGTATGTTGTAAAGCCCTTTTTAGATATTATCTCATTTAATTCTCACAACTCCCCTGTTGTAGATACATTATCCTCATTATACAGATGTGAAAACTTAAGCACAGACAAGCTAAGTAAACTTGCCTAAGTTTACACAGTTGAGTGATGAGCCATGTTTCAAACTCCCAGGAAACCTGACTCCATTATCCAGCCCTTAAGCACTGCACCTGCCTACCCACCACAGCATTTCAGGGCTTTAAGTAAAACCCTAATTTATTAAATGAAGGAACTAGAGTAGATAGGTCCTCAGCATAATCCATTCTTGCATTCTGTGATCTATGAGCACAGTGAGAAAGTAGATCTTATCTGAGAAGTAAGGCCAGGACAGCTAGACAGAGCCAGAATATGGTTGTTCAGAAATGTTAGCTTCTGGCCACAGTTCAGAATGATCTGAAATACTTGGATATCTGTACTGATAAGGAAGGTGCTCTGCTGTTATATGCCCATCTTATTACAGTCTTTCCTCTCATGAATGTGTCAGTTTTGCACATGCTGAATATGGAATGTAGCTTGGCATAGACAAATTGATGATCTTTGGGATGCTTATTCCAAGAACTTGATCCTCTTGTTTTCAGAGATGTGTTTGTGTTCTGAACATTAAATACAGAAAGATGAAAGAAGATTCTAAACCTAAGAAATTGCAAACATAGAGAGTAAATATCCATCAGGAAAAAATATTTGCATGTACATGACAGTAGTGGAGGGGTGAGAATGGGGATTGCAAGGATACAGGGACATCACAGAATAAGGTGGAAAATCATAGACATGCCTCCTGGAATGGAAAAGTCATAAGAAATTGAAAGTTCTTCAGGGATCTGATGGTTTCTCATGACCCTCCCCCCCATCTCTTTGCTAAATGTTCCTCTTCTAAGTCTATATGAACTTTCAGCAACCTTTCATGATGCTTTAAGGAAACAGGGCTGCCTCAACCTGGGTCCTAGCAGGAAACAAGTTAACCCCAGACTGTGCAAATAAAAAATGAATAATGGGGGAGCACTAGCAGAGATGTGAGCAGGGTTAAGTGAATAAACAAGGGTTAGAGACACTCCCAGAAACTAACAACCAGTGGGGAACCAATGCTGTCATTTATCATAACCATTGATGGAGGAAATGTAGTAAAGTAATCACCATAAACAAAGTTTCTTATCCATTTATGTCTCTACCGATCTATCCATCTAATATTTGCTTATTTCTTGGTCTTATTTGCCATTGCTTAATTTCTTCTAGTTCCCAAACTTCTAGTTAGTGTGCATGTGTGTAGCTGGATTAATAGTTGAGATTTGATTCAAAATATATGAGAAGAAATAGTCTGGATCTAAAAATTCCATCAGCCATTTCATCATTTGTGAGATTATCAGACCCTGTCAGGTCAATTAGTTGTTTTTTTTTTTTTCTCCTGCGGTACGCGGGCCTCTCACTGCTGCGGCCTCTCCCACCGCGGAGCACAGGCTCCGGACACGCAGGCTCAGCAGCCATGGCTCACGGGCCCAGCTGCTTCGCGGCACGCCGGATCCCCATGGACCGGGGCACGAACCCGCGTCCCCTGCATCGGCAGGTGGACTCCCAACCACTGCGCCACCAGGGAAGCCCTCAATTAGTTTTTAATAGACCAAAACATCTGTAGTTTGCTGTGAACTGTGTCAGGCTTTGGTGTCAATAGGCAAGGGATAAAGTTTGAAGCCCCTACATAGACTAAGGGGATGTGGACCTTCTAAACTGCAACTTCTCATCTATAAAATATATAAAATAATACAGGACCAGTATGAGAAGCAAATGGTTCAAAGCCATGACATTATTCTGAAAAGTACAAGTACCATGTAAACACATGTCAGTTAGCTATCTGCAACATTATGGCCTCTACATAGCTATGAACCCAAAGGAACCTAAATCGAGCATCCTTTTTAGCAAGAATAGCTGACAAAATACAAGCCCCATGAAAATCAGAAACTATTTGTTCTTTGTATTCCTAAATCAAAAAAAGAAAAAAAAGAGGCTAGTTTCCCATATTCTAAGCTTTAGCAGTTTAGCTACAAAATAATTAAGAATTATGAAGGAAAGACATCCAAAAAAGCATCATTTCCCATTATCAAGCAAGGAGTGAGAAAAATGCTTATAAAAAAAAGTACCCAAAAATTATGAAAGACAGATCTTGTGGGTTTAGGAATATCCAGCAGTCAGGGTCATTTCCTGCTGTGTAAAGAGCACAATTTACTCCAAAGTGCCCAGAAGGCACCACTGTTTCTATGGGCTGGAATAATGAATGTTTGTAATGATTACATTAAATTGTCACAGAAAGGTTAAATTATGTTTGCTGTAATTTGCTCAAGACAGCAGGGATATACATAATATATTCTAGAAAGATATTCATTCAAAATGGTTAAAAGTTTAATGATATTGTGAAACTTTAAGAATTATTTTGAAAACATAGCTCTCAATAGCTGAAGTTTTATTATACTGTTCTGATTTACAATATAGAATGTCAGACATGACAATCAGTCATTTGTCTGGCTTCCTAAGACGTGTGTATTTACAGAGATGAGTGTAAAGTAACAGAGTCCTCCAAGTGCTGGGTGTCCTGTCAACTTGCTTGAAGAAGTTTGGCTAACCTTATCTTTAAGACGTGGGACTTTCAGTGGCATAGCCAAGGAGGCGAGCAGGTTTATGACATGCATGCTTAATAAAAAATTAAGTGAACAGTGTGCTAGCTGTGTTCTAGGATCTTATAGTTGGCATGCCTAATGAGAGCTCACCTGTGTTGCCTGTGGTCCATTTGCACACTTATTAAATATTGATGGATGCCTACTCTAAACCAGGCATAGAGTATTAGGCCTATGTTAGGCATTGGGGATACAAAAGTGAATGGCGAGATAACCTGAAAAAAGTGGTGGTTTTGTTTTTCTGTGGGTTCATTATAAACTCCCACCCTGCCACACACACACATACTTCAAGAAGTGAGAGGGTACCATTCTGGGTTCTAGGCCTTCTTATGTTCTGAGAAAGAGCTTAAATACTTGTGATTTAGAAAGTCCAGATTCAGGGAGGTAAAGGGTTGGACTGTGGACCAGGAACCAAGAGGTGGCTGAAACTATGTCCCAAGAGGTGGAAGGACCAGGGAAAGGGCATGGAAAGATGTGGCATAGAAAAGCCGCTAGTCTTGAGAAACATGGGAGTTAAAGGGCCTTGGCCAAATGAGGCATAGGGAAGAGGTTTCTGTGAGCAGAGATGTTCTTGTCTTTAATAGGACCACTTGAATTTGGTTATAGTAAGCTTCTCAACAACTAGCTCAAAGAACTAAAACCAGAGATCACTCTCTACACTTCTGTATAGTCTAAACATCGTGGGACTACTGAAAAGTACTGGACAGTGGTGAGCAGGGCAGACTTCTAGTGAGGATTTGGAACAATATTTATTTTGAATTTAAAACATTAAAAAAGTCATATTCACATACCTCTGAGTTGTGACGCAAATTCGTATCCATTAGAAATGGGTAGGTCACAGGTCCTGCCTTAGAGGAGCTCCCAGTCTAGAAGGATAATTCCTATAAATAAAACTAATCACTCTGTCCAACTTTTTACTGGCAGATTATCTGATGTTCACAGTAGAACCTGCAAGGTGGGAATTGCTGTCTGTATTTTACAACTGAAGGAACATACAGAATGATTTATATATTAATGAAAGTGTATATAGGTTGTGCCATACTGTGGGCAACCATGGATTGTCCAACTCCTCCCTGGGATGTCTGTAAATAGAATAACAACAACAAAAGCAAATGATGAAAGAAAACACTTAAATGCTGCTGTGGAGGAATGACTCCA
This sequence comes from Grampus griseus, assembly GCF_964374135.1. Lineage (NCBI taxonomy): Eukaryota > Metazoa > Chordata > Mammalia > Artiodactyla > Delphinidae > Grampus > Grampus griseus. The sequence goes on from NC_139018.1 coordinate 90,229,754, forward strand.
TTATGTTTGTTTAAAAACTTTTTTCGCACAATTTTCCAAATACTTTGGAAATTGTATAAAATGAGTGACAGTTACCTTAAATAGCAATTGCTGTCACTAGCCCTCAGTTTGACTGAATGTTATCTTTAAGGAACAAACGGAGTAAACAATTTCCACCGTGCCCTAAGGGTCTACCAAAGAAAGTTGTATGCACTGCCCCAGATCAAGATCTGAGGACCAGAAGGGATGAAGGTCAACATGTGTGGCTCTCTTCTGTCACATGCCAAATCTGACTAGGTTAGTTGAGTAGAATTATTGCTTATTTTATTCTTTATTGATATTTCCAAATTAATGACTTTATGATCTCTGAAACAATACATTATAAAAGTTCAATTACTACCAATAAATATGAAGAGATAGCCATAACTCAGCCAGATTCCCTCCACCCAGAAATAACTAGTTTTCACACTTGGTGATCACTTTAGACGTCTCTCCATGCGTATATACACTTGACTCTACCTATAAATTCTATTTTAAATAAGTCTACTGCTTTTCTTCTCTATTTTTAATTATAGCTATGTGTGTAGTGTGTAGTTATACCTCATTTGGTTTAAATTTGCATTTCCTTGATGGTTAAGGATAATGAATCTCTTTTCTTGTGTTTATTTACCATCTGTATATCCTCTTCAGTATATCCTCTTCAGAAATCTCTGTTAATGTACTTTGTATATTTTCTATTTGGACTTACTATTTTTTATTTTAAAAATTTACTATTGAATTTTGGGATTTCTTTGTATTCTGGATATTAGTCCTATTTTGTTTTAGGGGTTTGTAAATATTTTCTCCTAGTCTGTAGCTAATCTTTTCATCCTCTTCACATGGTCTTTCACGGAGCAAGAGTTTTAAAATTTATGAATTTTAAGTTTTTAATTTTACCAACTTTTTTTTTTAATGGATCACTCTTTAGATGTCAAGTCTAAGAACTCTTTGCCTAGCCCTAAACCTAGAAGATTTTCTCCTATGGTTATTTCTAAAAGTTTTATAGTTTTGTGTTTTACATTTACATCTGTGGTCTGTATTGAGTTAATTTTTGTATAAGATGTAAGGTTTTATTTTTTTATTTTTATTTTTTTTGCGGTACGCAGGCCTCTCACTGTTGCGGCCTCTCCCGTAGCGGAGCACAGGCTCCGGATGTGCAGGCTCAGCGGCCATGGCTCACGGGCCCAGCCGCTCCGCGGCATGTGGGATCTTCCCGGACCGGGACACGAACCCGCGTCCCTGGCATCGGCAGGCGGACCCTCAACCACTGCGCCACCAGGGAAGCCCAGATGTAAGGTTTTAGATTGAGATTATTTTATTTTATTTTTATTTATTTTTTGCCTATGGTATCCAGTTGCTCCAACAACCATTTGTTGAAAAGGCTATCCTTCATTAAATTGCTCTTTCACTTTTTTCAAAAAACAGTTGAGCATTTTGGGTAGGTCCATTTCTGAATTCTATATTCTGCTGCATTAGTCTATGTGTCAATTCCTCCACTAATACTGCAGAGCTTGATTAATGTGGCTATATAGTAAACCTTAATATCGCGTAGAGTAATTCTTCTCACTTTATTTTTCTTTGTCAAGATCGTTTTAGCTATATTAACCCCTGTGTCTTTCCATATAAATTTTAAAATAACATTATTTCTTAAAAAACTTACTGAGATTTTGATAGGAATTGCATTAAACCTATAGATCAACTTGGGGAGAATGGATATCCTTATTATGATGAGTGTTCCATTCCATGAATATGGTATGTCTTTCCATTTATTTAGGTTGTCTTTGATGTCTTTGATCACCATTTTATAATTTTTCAGCACAGAGATCCCACAACAGTTTTGTTAAGTATTGCATTTTTAAGGATTGCATTAAGTAGTATCTAAGTGTTGCACTTTCTTTGGAGTAATTATAATTTAAATAATTTGTTTCCACATGGACAGCATTAGCATATAGAAATGTGATTGATATTTGTATGTTGATTTTGTATCCTGTGACATTGCTAGAAGCACTTATAAATTTAGATTTTTTTGTAGATTTCTTTGGATTTTCTATGTACACAGTCATGTCTTCTGCAAATGAGAGCAGCTTTCTTTCTTTCTTTCCAATCTGTATGATTTTTGTATATATATTCATTTATATATTTTATATATATATTCATTTATTTGTCTTATTATGCTGGCTAGAACTTCCAGTATTATGTTGAATAGTAGTGATGAGAACAGAAATTTTTGCCCTGTCACTGATCTTAGGGGAAAGCATTCTGTTTTTCATCATTAAGTATACTGTTAGCCTTAGGTTATTTTTACATATTCTTTATCAAGTTGAAGTAATTTCCTGTATTCCAAACTTTTATCATGAATGGATGTTGGATTTTGTCAAGTGTTTTTTCAGTGTTAATTGATATAATCATTCAATTTTTATTCCTTAGCCTGTTGATGTAGTGGATTACATTAATAGGTTTTCTAATTGAACTAGCCATGCATATCTGGGATAAATTCCATTTGATAATGGTATATAATTCTTTTTATATATTATTGGATTTGGTTTGCTAGTATTTTGTTGAGAATTTCTGTGTCTAAGTTTTTGAGAGATACTGATCTGTAATTTTATTTCTTTGTATTTTCTTGGTGTGGTTTTAATATCAGGGTAATACTGGCCTCATAAAATGAGTCGGGAAGTGTTCCCTCTTCTTCTGTTTTCTGGAAGTGATTGTGTAGAACTGGTGTTAATTTTCCATTAAATGTTTTGTAAAAGTCTCCAGTGAAACCATCTGAGTGTAGAGATTTCTTTTCCTAGAGATTTAAATTATGAATTCTATTTTTTAAATGGTTATAGTACTTTTCAGAATCTCTGCTTTATCTTGGTTGAGTTTTGGTGGTTTGTGGGTTTTGAGAAAAGTTGTCAAATTTATTTGTGTAAAATTATTTGTATTTTTCCTTTATTATCCTTTTAATGGCTGCAGGGTCTGTTGTAATACCCCATTTGTCATTCCTGATATTGATATGTATATTCTTTCTTTTAATTTTTGTCAAGCTTGCTAGAGGTTTATTAATTTAAAAAAAAAAAAAAAACCTGCTTTTGGGGACTTCCCTGGCAGTCCAGTGGTTAAGACTCCATGCTTCCATTCCAGTGGGGCAGGGTTTCGATCCCTGGTTGGGGAGCTACCCCGCATGCTGCATGGCGTGGCAAAAAAAAACAAAAAAACAAAAAAACAAACAACAAAAAACTGCTTTTGGTTTCATTGATTTTTCTCTATTGCTTTTTTATTTTTAATATCATTATTTCTATTATTTATTACTTCCCTTTTTTACTTGCTTTGGGGTTTTTTTGCTCTTCTTTTTCTAGTTTCTTTCTGTAGGAACTTAGATTATTGATTTAAGACCATTCTTCATTTCTAATGTAAGCATTTAGTATTATAAATTTCCTTCTCAGAACTGCTTATGCTGCATCTCACATATTTCAATATATTGTATTTTCATTTTTACCCAATTATATGTGTTTTAAATAGACTTCTTTTTTTGAACCAGGGTTATTTATATGTATGTTGCTTACAAATTTTTCTATTGTCTTTTCATTATTGGTTTCTAGTTTGATTCCATTAAGGTCAGAGAATATATTCTGTATGATTTCAATTCTTTAAATTTGTGAAGTATGTTGTATGGGCCAAGATATGGTCAATCTTCCTGAATATAACATGAGCACTTGAAAAAAAAAAATGTACTTTGCTGTTTTGAGGTGGATTTTTCTGTATACATCACTTGGATCTATTGATTGTATTGTTCAGATCTCCTACTAATTTTCTTATTTGCTGGAATTGGGGGAGTGCTGAAGCTGACAACTACAATTGTAGATTTGTGTATTCCTCCTTTCAGCTCTATTGGTTTGTGCTTCATGTATTTTCAGGCTTTGTCAATTAGTACATACACATTTAGGACCATTTTATCTTCTTGGATGGTTATTTTATTACTGTTATTTGTCTCTAATAACCCTCTGTGCTCTGAAGTCTACGTTATCAAATGTTAATATAGCCACTTCTGCATTTTTTTATTAATGTTTGCTTACCTTTTTTTTTTTTTTTGGGGGTACGCGGGCCTCTCACTGCTATGGCCTCTCCCATTGCGGAAAACAGGCTCCGGACGCACAGGCTCAGCGGCCATGGCTCACAGGCCCAACCGCTCCGCGGCACGTGGGATCATCCCGGACCGGGACACGAACCCGCGTCCCCTGCATTGGAAGGCGGACTCTCAACCACTGCGCCACCAGGGAAGCCCCTGCTTACCTTTTAAAATCTTTTTACTTTCCATTTGAAATAAGTTTTCTACGATTCATTCAGAGTGGTAAATTTTGAATTTTGGTTTCTTGTTAGTAGCATATAGTTGGGTCAATTTAATTAAATCCAAAATGCCAGTTGCTTTCTTTTGATTGGTGTATATTTAGACCATTTACATTTAAGGTAATCATTGACATGTTAGTACCTAATATATTTATATGTTTAGAGTCATTTTCTTATTTGTTTTCTGCTTCTTTCCTCTCATTCTCTTTCTTCTGTTTCTCTTTTCCTGCTTGTCTGTGGATTACTGGGACATTGTTTTAGGATTTCTTCTTTATTTATTAGTGTTTTTGAGTGTATATCTTTGTATAGTTTTTGTAGTGCTGGTTCTGTGTATTACTGTACAAGTGTGTCTCATCCCACCCTATGGATATCAACATTCTACCACTTTAAGTGGTACAGAAACCTTTTAATAGTTGTGTGGTCTTCTAGGAATTTATCCATTTCATTTAAGTTGTCTAATTTGTTGATGCACATTCTTCATAGTATTGCTTTATAATCCTTTTTTATATTTGCAGTGTCATTAGTAATGACTTCTCTTACATTTATAAATCCAGTAATTGGAGTCTTCTTTCTTCTTCTCTTGGTCAATATAGCTAAAGATCTATTAGTTTCCTCTGGCTGCCACAGTATTACCACAAAATGGGTGGCCTAAACAGCTGAAATTCGTTCTCTCATTGTCTGAAATCAAGGTGCTGTAGGGCCATGCTCCCTCTGGAGTCTTTAGGGAAGAACCCCTTTTATGCCACTCTCCTAGATTCTGGTGGCTGCAGCTATCCTTGGCATCTTTGTTACCTCTGTAGTCATTTCACCTCCTTCTCCCTCTGTTCTCCTGTTTATCTGTCAAATCTTCATCTGCCTCTGTCTTATAAGGACATTTGTAATAGCCTTTTGGCCACATCTTGGATTATTCAGCTTAAGCTCTTCTTCTCTAGATCTGTAATGTAACCACACCTTTTCCCATGTAAAGTATCATTTACAAGTTCCAGAGATTGTAATGAATGTCAGTTGGAAGGTGGGGTGGAGAGTAACTTTTCAGCCCTCAACAAAAGTTGTCAATTTTCTTGATCTTTTCAAAGAAGCAGCTTTTGGTTTCATTGATTTTTCTCTATTAATTTTCTAATCTTTATTTGATTAATTTCTGACCTAATCTTTATTATTCCCTTACTTTTGTTTGCTTTAAGTTTAGTTTTCTCTGTTTTTTCCCATTGTCTTAAGGTGGAAGCTTATGTTATTGATTTGAGGTCTTTCTTCTTTTTTACATAGGCATTTACAGCTATAAATTTGCATCCCATAAGTTTTGGTATGTTGTGTCTTTGTTTTCATTTGTCTCAAAGTATTTTCTAATTTCCATTTTAATTTCTTCTTTGACCCATCCGATAATTTAGGAGTGTGTTAATTTCCACATATTTATAGCTTCCCAAGTTTCTTTTTCTTACTGATTTCTAATTTAATTCCATTGCTGTTGGAGAACACACTTGTATTCTGTCCATACTTTTAAACATATTCAGGTTTGTTTTATGGCCTAGCATATACTCTACCTGGAGAATGTTCCATGTATACTTAAGAAAGATACACTGCTGTTCATGAATGGAGTGTTCTACATGTCTGTGAGGTCTAGTTGGTTTATTGTGGTATTCAGAATTTTTGTTGCTTTATTCATCTTTGCCTAAATTGTTTTATCTATTATTGAGAGTAGGGTGTTGAATCCCCAACTATTATTATTGAATTCCCTATTTTTCCCTTTATTTCTGTCAGTTTTCCTTGATAAAAGTTGGTACTCTGCTATTAGGTGCATAGATATTTATAATTGTTACATCTTTCTGATTTATTAATCATGTTACTAGTATAAAGTATCCTTCTTTATCTCTCTTAGCATTTTTTGTTTTAAAGTGTGCTCTCCCTGATATCATTATAGTCACTCCCTCTTTCTTATAGTTGTGATTTGCATGACATATCTTTCTTTATCTTTCTACTTTTAATCTGCTTGTATCTTTGTGTGTGTGTGTGTGTGGTACGCGGGCCTCTCACTGTTGTGGCCTCTCCCGTTGCGGAGCACAGGCTCCGGATGCGCAGGCTCAGCGGCCATGGCTCACGGGCCCAGCCGCTCCGCGGCATGTGGGATCTTCCCAGACCGGGGCACGATCCCATGTCCCCTGCATCGGCAGGCGGACTCTCAACCACTGCGTCACCAGGGAAGCCCTCTGCCTGTATCTTTGAATCTAAAGTGTGCCTTCTCTAGACAGCATGTAGTAACTCTCGTTTATCTCCATTCTGACAGTCTCCATCTTTGATTGGATTGTTTAATCCATTCACATTTAATATTATTATTGATATAGTTGGATTTGCAGCTGCCATTTTCCTTTTGTGTTCTATATATTTCATATCTTTTTTATACCTCTATTCCTTTATTGCTTTCTTTAGCATTAAGTGAGTATTTTATAATGTAGCATTTTAATTTCTTTAGAGATTTTTTTCGGTATTTTTGGAGGGTTATTTCCTTAGTGGTTGTTCTTGTACTTACCATATACATCTTAACTTTTCAGATTCGGCTGTAGATGTATACTAACTTAATTCCATTGAGCTATAGAAATGCTGTTCCTATATATATGTATTCCTTTCCACCCTTTTTTGCATTATATGTAATCAAAAATATCTCTAAAGTTATAAACACAACATGTCATTGCTGTAATTATTGCTTTATAAAATTTAATGTTTTTTAAAGAAGCTGAGAGAGGAATAGAGAGCAAGCATATATTTATAGCTTTTGTTGTATTAACTTTCTTATTAAACATACCTGGTTCTCATCATTTATTCGTGGGGGATTAAGTTACCATCTGCAGTCACTTTCTTAGCCAAGTACAGTTTTGTTCCCACCCACCTTTTTGTGCTGTTATTTGCAAATATATTACATTTAATTTTTATATGATAAATTATACCCATATTGCTTTACATGGTTGCTCTTAAAATCAGTTAAGAAATGAGAAAAAAATGCATTTATACTGTCTTTTATAATTATATAATCACCCTTATCAGGGATCACTTGCTTTCAGTCTGAAGAATTTCCTTTAGTATTTGTTTTTTCCTTGTTTTTTTTTTTAACATCTTTATTGGAGTATAATTGGTTTACATTGTTGTGTTAGTTTCCGCTGTATAACAAAGTAAATTAGCTATACATATAAATATATACCCACATCATCTCCCTCATGCGTCTCCCTCCCACACTCCCTATCCCACCCCTCTAGGTGATCACAAAGCACCAAGCTGATCTCCCTGTGCTATGCAACTGCTTCTCACTAGCTATCTGTTTTACATTTGGTAGTGTATATATATCAGTGCCACTCTCTCACTTCATCCCAGCTTACCCTTCCCCCTCTGTGTGTCCTCAAGTCCATTCTATATGTCTGCATCTTTATTCTTGTCCTGCCCCTAGGTTCTTCAGAACCATTTTTTCTTTAGGTTCCATATATATGTGTAAGCATATGGTATTTCTTTTTCTCTTTTTGACTTACTTCACTCTGTATGACAGACTCTAGGCCCATTCACCTCACTACAAATAATTCAGTTTCATTTCTTTTTATGGCTGAGTAATATTCCATTGTATATATGTGCCACATCTTCTTTATCCATTCATCTGTCGATGGACACTTAGGTTGCTTCCATGTCCTGGCTATTGTAAATAGAGCTGCAATGAACATTGTGGTACATGATCATTTTGAATTATGCTTTTCTCAGGGTATATGCCCAGCAGTGGGATTGCTGGGTCATATGGTAGTTCTATTTTTAGTTATTTAAGGAACCTCTGTACTGTTCTACATAGTAACTGTATCAATTTACATTCCCACCAACAGGGCGCGAGGGTTTCCTTTTCTCCACACCGTCTCCAGCATTTATTCTTTGTAGATTTTTTGATGATGGCCATTTTGAGCAGTGTGAGGTGATACCTCATTGTAGTTTTGATTTGCATTTCTCTAATGATTAGTGATGTTGAGCATTCTTTCATATGTGTGTTGGCAATCTGTATATATTCTTTGGAGAATTGTCTCTTTAGGTCTTCTGCCCATTTTTGGATTAAGTTGTATGTTTTTTTGGTATTGAGATGCATGAGCTGCTTGTATATTTTGGAGGTTCGTTTGCAAATATTTTCTCCCATTCTGAGAGTTGTCTTTTGGTCTTATTTATGGTTTCCTTTGCTGTGCAACAGCTTTTAAGTTTCATTAGATCTCATTTGTGTATTTTTGTTTTTATTTCCCTTTCTGTAGGAAGTGGGTCAAAAAGGATCTTGCTGTGATGTATGTCATAGTGTTCTGCCTGTGTTTTCCTCTTAGAGGTTGATAGTGTCTGGCCTTACATTTAGGTCTTTAATCCATTTTGAGTTTATTTTTGTGTATGGTGTTAGGGAGTGTTCCAATTTCATTCTTTTCCATGTAGTGGTCCAGTTTTCCCAGCACCACTTATTGACGAGGCTGTCTTTTCTCCATTGTATATTCTTGCCTCCTTTATCAAAGATAAGGTGACCATATGTGCGTGGGTTCCTCTCTGGGCTTTCTATCCTGTTCTATTGATCTACATTTCTGTTTTTGTGCCAGTACCCTACTGTCTTGATTACTGTAGCTTTGTAGAATAGTCTGAAGTCAAGGAGCCTGATTCCTCCAGCTCTGTTTTTCTTTCTCAAGATTTCTTTGGCTATTTGGGATCTTTTGTGTTTCCATACAAATTGAGAAATTTTTTGTTCTAGTTCTGTGAAAAATGCCATTGGTAGTTTGATAAGGATTGCATTGAATCTGTAGATTGTTTTGGGTAGTATAGTCATTTTCACAATGTTGATTCTTCCAATCCAAGAACATGGTATATCTCTCCATCTGTTTGTATCATCTTTAATTTCTTTCATCAGTGTCTTATAGTTTTCGGCATACAGTTCTTTTGTCTCCTTAGGTAGGTTTATTCCTAGGTATTTTATTCTTTTTGTTGCAGTGGTAAATGGGAGTGTTTCCTTCATTTCTCTTTCAGATTTTTCATCATTGGTGTTTAGGAATGCAAGAGATTTCTGTACATTAATGTTGTATCCTGCCACTTTACCAAATTCATTGATTAGCTATAGTAGTTTTCTGGTAGCCAGTTTATTCCTGTTTATACTATTGTTTGTTCACTAGTTTATGGAAGCACCATTTACTGTGATCTTCAACATAATTCTAAGGGAATATGTGTCCTTAGTTTCACCTTTCATTTACAATTTTAATGCCTCAGGAGTGAGCTAACCCTTCTGAAGTGGGAACCCTCTTTTGTTCTGCCTTAAAAAAAATAGGCCTGCAGAAGTCTCCAGTACTTACAGTGCCCAAGCCTATTACCCAGACAACAGCAACTTCACATTTCTCTTACAACCTTAATTTTAATAGAGATTTCGTGGGTTTGGGCACTTATAACTTATATAAAGAGGAGCTGAGAGCAAGCCAGGAAGAGAGTCCTCACCAGGAACTAAATCAGCTGACATCTTGATTTTAGACTTCCCACCCTATAGAACTGTGGAAAAATAAATGTTTGTTGTTTAAACTAAAAAAAAAAAAAAAAAAAAAAAAGGGAGCTGAGAAAGTATCAATAGTCTGTGATGCCCATGTTGAATAAAAGCCTTTGAAAGTGCTAATAGTTATATAGAGCGCAAAAAAATCCTTAACTTAAATGAATAGTTAGCCTTGAGAATAATGCTAAATCAGGATAGATAATTTGTATTTGTTTATTCTGTAGACTTTACCCAGCATTCTGTCCTTACCCAGAAAGTATATTATTCCCCACATAAAAAAATAATCCTGTTATACTTCCAAAGCACTTAGCAACGTTTCCTATGTCATTCAGGTGTAAATTAGTGAATGTTTCTTTTTCTAATCACAGTTGCTATCATGATGTATTAACAGGGAAAGCTAATTGAGAAGCAAAAATCTTTGAGTGAAAGAGCTTTTTCAGTCAACTCTGGTTTACCATATCATGGCGGCATTTCATTAAATTCTCATAGAGTACAACTGATTATTTAAAATGTAATAATTGACTGTCAGTGGAAAAGAAGTGTTATGCATAGTGGTGGGGAGGGGGGATTTCTGTCAGTGGCTATTCTACCTGCTGTTTTTCTCACAGTCAGAGCATCTCTTTGGTATGGGAGGGAGGGAAACTGAAATGTACTGACCCCATTGTAGAGCTGGGGATATGGACCTAAAGCCTTCAGAGAAACATAGCACATGCTGAGCAGCCCACAAAGCCCCCATTATTGCTGTGTGGGCAGCTCTGTTTGCATCTCATTGAAAATGTTGTCTTGCACATCAACATAAGCAATTAAAAAATAAAAGAGGAAAAACATCCGCCTGCTTGTTTAAGATGCTCAGCAAAAGAAGGGAAGCTTGAGATTTGAAAGAAAAGGGAAGGTTTGTAGTATCAAACTTCCATGCTCACCCCCCTCTTGAACTAGCCTGTAAAGCTACTTTTAAAAAAGCCTTTAAAAAAAGAGGAGGGGGAAGCTCTGAAAGAAGCTTTCATGCCTGCCCAAATGTAGGTTCATTAACCAGTATTTAAGGAAATGAAATTTTGGTTCACTTGCTGACATATTAGTTTCAAAATAAGTTGAATACAATGTATTTAATTTCTCAATGTGTTCCTCCAGGGCATAAGTTCTATTTATGAGCTCAATAAGTACATAATACCGAATCTGGATTAAAAGGAAATAGAAACATAAAGCTAAGAAAAATTTTAAAAAGAATCCGAGAATTAGGAATGGAGAGTAGGATGTGTGAAAAGAAGACGGGATGAAAAATGAGGAACTGGCACTGCTGTGAAGATTTTAGAAGATGTATGTAAAGCATGAGGGGAGGGGAAGTAGAGAAGTGACCTTCAATGCCTGCCTCGTCTCTTCCACCTCTGTCTCCCCAGCTCTGCACAGCCTGATGTTCCATCACTTCAGAGGTTTCTCACCTCTGTCCTTCGGACCATTCACATCAGTGAGGAAGTTCAGAGATGTTCCATTTTCCAACAGGTAGATTTGTCTTTGAAGATGGGGAATCACTCATTACCTAACCTGCACCTAACTTCTAACAGAAGAGCAGGTTTTCCAGCAGGCTTCTATCCACCAGCACTGAAGCTACAGTTTAGAGCTTTGGAGAAGGGGGCTGTGGTTTGCAGTGCAGATGAGAATGAAGCAGGCTACATATGTGAAATACAACTAACTCTAAACAAAATAGGCAAAGAAAACATTAACAGGATCCATTGACGTCCGACCTCAGAAACTATGGTAGTGGTTGTCCAGTAAGAAGAAATAACACTAACAAATCATGCATTACAGAGACAAGTTGTCACATTTGGCTTTAAGGTTGCCTGCATTTTCTGTGACCAAGAGATGCAATAGCTTTGAAAAGTACACTTGCAACCATATCACAAAGATAGAAAAAAAAATGTATATGCTATGCTGCCTGAGAAAGTGAGAAGAATGAAATTAACGTTATTATTTACAGTCACTGTTAGTTCATATCATTTGTCATTTGTTTAAATTTCACAACACCCCTATGACGTAGATATTTTACTCCTCATATTCCAAACAACGAAATTAAAGCACATAGAGATTTGCCCCAATTATAGGACTAGTGAGCAGTTAAAACATGGTTTAACTCAGACTTGTTTAACACTAGAAGCTATCCTTTCTCCACCAGAATACTATACTTCCTGACAGAGAAGAGTTACATTTATCCTTATTACTATGAATAATATGATAACAATGTGCTTAGTATCCTACTCTTTAAACACAAAGAATGAATGTGTGCATATGCATGTATTTGTTCTCCCTGAAAATAGGACGTTGGCTAATTTTGACATAACAGTTATTGTTAGGAACATTATCAACTCCCCAGAAACCTTGTCAGTACCTACCCCCCACCAAGAGTTTCAGCTATATTGACTTCTAGTAGTGTAGATGCTTTTCACCTGTTTATTGAACTTATAAGTGGAGTTACACAGTATGTACTCTTTTGTGTCTGGCTTCTTTTGCTTAACATTATGCTTGTGAAATTTACCTCTGTTTTTACAATAGACTACTCTACAGCAATGAGAGCAAATAGTCACAGTATTCTATTAGGTTTTACTACAACTTACTTGTCCATTGTACTGTCGATTAACATTTTGGTAGTTTTTGTTTCCGGCTATTATGAGTACTGCTGCTATACTCTTGTAAGCATGTTTTGGTAAATGTATGGACATATTTCTGTTGGATATATTCCTAGGAGTGGGATGGTTGTAGAATATGTATGTATTCAGTTTTGTAGTATTTTTAAATGTTTTGTGAACTGTGGAGAGTATCTTATTTCTATGTTACTTGGGGAAAGTTTACATAAAGGAAAGATGCTAACATACTTTGAGAGTCGATTATGTGTCAGACGCTCCGCTGGGTGCTTTCCCGGCAGCTTTCAAGGTAGATCACGTTTTGGTCCCTTGTCTTTGTCTTTCCTATGCCATTGTTCCTTAAATAAGCTCCAAGCTTCAAACCATGTTTTTTCTTGTTTCCAGTGGATTCTTACTAGCAGCACTGTTGGGCAGGAACTATGCCTTACGTGTTCACTACCCCAGACCCTCTCCTCAAGCTATTTCTCTGGCCACTCTGCTCCCTCTTTCCCGCTGTCCTTGGCTCCTTTCACATCCTTACTGTCTTACTTGTTCTGTTTATTCACTGTGATTCTGGGATATTCAGCATAATAGGATCTAAAATTTCTAGACTCCAGAATGTCTTTAGTCCCGGTTTCTCAGAGGCCAAACTGCAGGAAACTCGTCCACAGCAGTTTCTCTTCTCTCATTTGAGGTGTAGCAGTGCCCCATATTCTACCTCATCCCTGTCTTCCTTTTTCCTAAATTCCTACGCACCCTAAACTTCAAAGTAGCAGGGCCTGGAGTGTGGTCTTTTGACAGACACACAGACAAAAAATCAGTAGGAGGAAGTGTGTGTGTGTGTGTGTGTGTGTGTGTGTGTGTGTGTGTGTGTTCACTCAAGCACATGCCCTATCCTGAATCACTAAATTTAAATATCCACGGAGGCTGTGACACCACAGGAGTCAGCTGTGTGGCATTGTGGACGCTAGGCAGGGACTGCTTAATTGGTTGAATCATTCTTTGACTTTCAGTTGGAGGCTTTGGAGTTTACTTATAGCTAACATCTGTCCTCTCTTACTCAGTCTCCACTACTATTCTTCCCATATTCTCATCTTCGCCTAAAAAAATCGCTTACTTTGATGACTTTCACGTTCTGCTGCAAATGGTCAGAGGCACACTTGGGTCTAGTTGACCCCAAGAGGAGAGCCAAGCTTCATCAGTAGTGGGTGGGCTGAGGCTCCTGTTGCTGCTTAAGCTTTCCTACTGTGCTAGGAGAAATGTCCAGCTGGAGAAAATTTCGGGCTAGCCCAGAAATATATCAAGCAAACCAACTTAACACTTCCCGTATGTGTGAGCCTGTCTCAGCCTTGTAGTATTTAGTCACAGCCAGCCCACCCCACCATCCTGACACAGCTGGCACATACAGACTATTCACAGACAGCATCTGCCCCAGGCCATTGCCCTAGACAGGGTCCTGCTTACGTCTGCCGCTGTTCTTGCACTTGCCTCCCTGGGACGGGAACTCCTGGGTCCCTAGCCCCCGTTTCTGTTTGACCTCTTATTTTTAACTCCCTTTCTTGGCTGAGTGGGCTTTGGCTTCTTTTCCTATTATCACCTCTACCCATTGCTCTAATTTTGGTTCCACAATAGACCCTTGACCTTAGAAATCCCCCAGTTCTAACTTTTGCCACAAAAACTCCCACTCATCCCCACAATGCATCTGATTCAGGGGTTTTAGGCAATAGTCCTTCTTTAATGCAAAAACAAGAGGCATGCATTAAACAGGGCATAGAGCGTCATAGATGTGGAGGGGCTTGAGCATGTGCCGGAAGATGTACTTGAACCTGTTGTTTGTACAGTGAAGTATTTATCATTAACATGATATTATTTTAAAAGATAATTTTTAAAAGTGATAGAGTATCATAGGAAGGATACTGAGTCTACAGTCCTGGTTGTCTAGGCGGAGTCTACAGTACTGGTCTATGTCTACCCCTGGATCTCAGTTTCTTAACCACTCACAGAAGTTTATTATAATGAGTGATTCTTTAGGTTTTTTTCTAGGTATATGTCATAAATGCAATGAGTCTATCAGCAGACAAAAAATGATTATTTTAGGTTCTAGGTTCTCCTATAAATTCTAGATTCTACCGTAAATTTTGTGAATTTTTTTTTCTCAGTTGCCATAGCATTAGAAAGGAATAAGACCATTTTTCCAAGATAGTTACAAAGACTCTGTCCTAGTAAGTGTGTTCCAGAGTTATGAAAAGTTCTTACTCTGAGGCACTGGCTGCCATGACATTCTATTGTAAGTTTTTGCATTATTTTCCCTATCGTCTTTTTAACCCAATTTCTTGTATTTTCTAGCAGAAATAGGACCCGGTTTCTTAAAGTGTAACAACAACGATTTCCTTTATCATTCTGTGCTTTAGAACTTTGCTTCAGGTACTTTTAAATGAGCAGTCCCGAAATCTCGAAATGAAACTGCCAGTTATTAGAGATGATATTTCATGCCTCACATGGGGCGCACCTTCTTTTCATATTGTGTTTGTGATAGACAGTTCTTTGCATGAATAATAGAATGGCCCTGAATGAATTCCCATCAGCTCTGCCTCGGGGAGAAACACAAGGTGAGCTGGATGACTCCTAGTGTGATCCTTTGCCTGTTGACATTACTTTTAAACTTTTCTTCTTTAGGCTGCAACCATGTGTATTAAATAAATGATAAACACCATTTCTCTCATAAGGCCGGCTCACCATCTGAGCTACAAAGAATGCTTTGCAGGTAGTTGAGAGGTTAATATCACTGAATTATTTATTTATTCTATATAGTTTAAACATCCCTATTTTCTGCCTTTTTTTTTAACCTTTCTGGTGACTGATTCAGAGTGGAGGAAATATATAATCTCTAGCGAGGACAGATTAAAAAGATGGCCTCTGTCTTTGATGGAAGAAAAAAGAACATGAGTTACAAATCTTGTTCCTTACTTTATTGGAGGGGACTTCACATTTTTTTTCTTTCTACAAGAAAACAGTTGAAAGGATATAGATGTTTGCAAAAGAGAAAAAGAAAGGAAAAAGGTAGCAGGATATACTAGCACAAGGGCAGACCTCAAAACTGTGCAGGTCTCCTGAAACCTATGTTGTGTATTATCTCCATCCCCTCCCTGATGGAATTCTTTATATTATAATAATTATTATATTATTATCATTCAGATGAAAGGTGGATAAACTGAACAAGGGCATTCTTGAAGGGTAAATAAGAGAAGAATTTCAAAAAGCATCATTCATCCTGAGGAATGAAATTGCCAGGCAGCTGCTCCTGCATGCCTTGTCACTCTTTTAGAAGTCCTTCAAGCATCTCCAAATTTGCAAGTGGGAAACTCATTGCACAGGTTCCTGCCTTTCTTTCCAGTCTCATGTCTATCCCGTCTTTATACTTAAAGTGATCCTTTTACTGTGAACTACCTCTTTAGCTTTTACTAACATTTTGTACCACATTGGATGACCATTTTCAAAAAGGAGTGAAGTCTTTATGATCACTTTCATGAGTGATAATGAACAGACAACAACCAAGCTAGGCTTATTCACAGCTAAATCATTCCATTCCACATAGTGGCTCTGTGCTTCTTTCAAAATGCATATCCCTAAAAGGACTTGTCTGAACTTTAGAACTCTGGATTGGACCAGTCTAGGCTTCATGGTTCCTTATCTCCTCAGTTCCACTTGTCTGACCTGCAGAGAGTATGAGAACCTAGTGTCTGAGTGGGCTCTTCCAGTCTAGAGACATTCTGGAGCCCCATCCTGAGGGGACTTTCCCAGTACACAGAAGTTCTGAGGGCTGTATATGACTAACATGAATTGGTTTAGAAAGTAGTTGTCAAATTTTTGCTCAGAAGAAAAGAATCTTGAAAATAGTTTAAAAGGCTGATGCTAAATCTTTGGATGTCAGGCCCATATAAGCAGGCTAGATTCTTTTAACTCCAGCTGACTACACCTGTTTCTTTACCTGCCTCTGCTGTCTTCATTGTTCTAGCCAGCTGGGTCTGAGAGCAGTGGAAACCGGGCCAGTAGAAATCAAGGTATGGCTTTCATTGTTATACCCCAGGGTCAGCTCTGCCCCCACCCTCGTACTTAAGCCTAAATTGTTGCACAAACTAACTTCCCTTCCTTAGTTGCTAGTTCCTCAGTGACACCACCGTTCTCTGAGATTATCCAGTCTCAAAACATTGAGGTGTCTTTGTCAGTTTCCACTGATTTATCATTCACCCCATTCTAGTCATGAAAAAAGTCTCGTATCTGTCTATTCCTCTTAATTATTACAGCTAAAATTCCATTCTTGTCTTGGCTTCATGCTTGAAATACAGACACAAGTCTCAAACTAGCTAACATACCTCCAGTTTTTCTCCCACATTCCAGTGCCACGTGGTAGAAGGAAAAGTAAATTAATGGAAGGTCTAACCTGGACAATCACCATAGTGGTGGTTTTGCATATTCTATCTTACTTAATACTCACAACGTTTCTTTAAAGTAGGTATTGATAACTTGATTTTACCAATGTTTATATGAAGACCTAGAAAGTTTAAGAAAATTGGTTCAGTATCATAGAGCTAGGAAGTGTTGGAGCTAGGATTGAAACCAATGTCTGGTTCACCCCAGAGTCCATAGAATTTCTATACTAGCCTGCTGTCTTTCAGTAAATACTTAACTGAGTGGATCAGTAAGGGAGTGAGTGAATGAATGTATGAATTCATGCATGAATACATGAATGAGGGGAGTAGTGGGCAAAAGACTTGTAATATAATTTTATGCCCTTTTACAAACAGAGGACTGTGGCCTGTTAAGTGCGATTATGTAGTAGCTGCTGTCACCACTGCTGTGCATATTCAGTCTTTAGATCTGTGACAGTTCTTCCACCTGTACACTCCACAGTCCGCATTCTTACTTAGGACAGCAAAGTGCAACTTAATCAGCTAGTATTGAAAGAATTCTGATTGGGAGCATACTAATGCTTCCTTCAATTAGTTTCCTCCAGAGTTAATCCCATTTACTTTTCCTGTTTGGGCAACCAGCTGTTTGAGGTTGCTGAGCAACCAAGAGTTGAAGGGAGGGAGGTTGGGGGAGAGATGGAGACCCAGAAGCTTCAACCAAGGTGAATGTTAAATGAGAATCAAATGTCAGAGAGGATTTATTTTACGGCACAAACAGATCGTTTCAAAGTGAACATTTAAAGGGAGAGCTAACTTGTTCAGAACATTTGTTTTTCAGTATTTATATTCTTAGCATAATCTAATTTGTCTTGTGAGGCAGTGTGGCAACAAAGAACCAAGGGGATTGGATTTTGAGTGAAAGGAAAGAAGTGTGGCTTCGAGGAAGGCAAGAGTGGTTGTGAAATGGCAGCTGTCCTCTGGGACGACTGTGTTGTTTCTATAGAAGTGGTTTAAGCAGCTGAGTGTGTTCAATCCTACAGAAACTTCAGAAGCACAAAGCAGGAAGCTGAATCTTACAGGAAGTACTAATATTGTGGAGATGTAAATAAATAAGTAAAATCTCAGGGTTAGTGTGGGCAGGGCGGGGGGTGGAGAATCAAGACATTATGTATAGATACTAAAGGAAATATAATATGGGCATTTATGCCCCAGCCCCATACATTCTAGATACTCATCCCTCCCCATATTAATCTTGGGAGTATTGATGGTGGCAGGCTGATCCTTAGAAGGTGGGCTGTACCACTATAGCTTCATCCTGGGAAGAAGGAAATAATTGCCTGGGATAGACAGACTCCTCTCAGATGCACTGACTGAGGGTAAAAGGGAAGGGCAGTACAATAATCTAAAAGTGAAGAAAAATCTCTCGATGATCTTGGGTAAGAAATGTCTTTCTCCTTAGAGCCTCTGTGATATGTCTGCAACATGCTGCCTATTTGACAGAGGTATTTTTCATCTAAGAAATACAGGAGTACATTCACATCTCTGGTTAAGGCCTATACATAACAGAAATTGCAGGAATCACTGCAAAATTTTAACTAAAACTAAAATTCCAAAGCCCACTGGGGTCATTATGTCACCTTTGGCATGTCAAGCATTATCCCAGATTTGAAAACAAGGCAACATTCTCTTTTCTGAAAATAAAATGAGAATGTTTCACTTATCTTGCAGTCCCATACTCTCAAAGGGCAATTACTTCCACCAGTTCCATGGGAATTTAACTGAAATGAAAAAGGGAGAAAGCTACTGAGAAACTGGGAGATTGAGAATTGTTCAGTTCTATGTAAACAGAAGAATAACATGGTTGAAATGTAAACAACCATATGTCTTTTAAGGAATAATAATTAAAACATTTTAAAATCTAAAGTTAAGTAAGTATAAATTATGTGTGTCTGTGTCACTGGAAGTGATTTATGTTTAGTAAATATAAATTAACTATATAACGTAATATAGATTTAATTATATAAGCACATATATTTAAATTTTGAGTGAATACCCTTTCTACCATGCTAGTGTCAATTCATTTATTTGAACAAGTAACTGGAGACATCAATGACCACAGCTTCATGAATTAATACTTTCCATTAGTCCTCTTCTTTGCAATACATACGTTGGCTGTAGCCAATAGGTGGGACCAGAAATACCAAAAACACACACACTCACACATGTACACAGAGTAATTAAAACATTTGTTGCATGAGATAATTTGTTGTGAGGAATTTTTAGCCAAATTAACAGAATTGTACTGTTCAGAACCATCAGTAAAGATGTGGAAATAGTCCTCTTATATAGAGCCATTATATGATGGCATCTCTTGTAATGAATTTCTCTGTTTTAATGAACACCCCAACTAGCCCAGGTGTCCCACTGGGCTCTAGGTCTTCATTCAGAGCCTTGGGAGAAAGGACCACAGCATAATATTCTTCACATTAAAAAGTAGGTATAACTACACAATCATTCAGCCTCAAAATATTTCTTTGGTGCCACTTTAAAAAAAGGTGCTCCCTAAAACTTTGGACCAAAACACATCACAAGTCATAGAATTATTGCATGTTGGAGCATTGATTTATTATCTCCCTGTATCCTTATAAACATGCTATGCTTAGATGTCATGACGTTATGAGTGATTTTTAATATATAGCTTAGGGCCTTAAGCACAACACTGGTCAATTGTCTTTGGTTAGTTACAAACTTAAGTAGTTTCCTCATCCAGCTAGTATTTATACTTAAGGTTGGGAGGAGAAAATTGGAAGGAACTGTCTCCTGGAACTGAGACATTTATTGTACCCAATGCTTTCCCGATTTTCACAGTTCAGAACAAAACCACCATAGGAATATATTCTTGAGAAGCTAAACAAAAGAAATTTTACCAGCATATACACTGTGGGTAGTGACCTGCAGCATCTTCTGAAACCAAAGATCCTTAAATTTATTAAATGATGATTCTTTGTTGACTCAAAAGAAACAGAAAGGTGGTATGGTTCCCAATGACTAGTATTGGTCGTCCACTGGTCTCTTTGAAACTCAGATCCAAACTTTATGAACATGGATGGCTATGGTAGTAGATATACCAATCTTTGGCCATGGTCTCATTTGGGACCCAAGAGGCCAGAGGAGCTTATATCTTATGGAAGTGACTCATAGTAGATACTGTCTGCAATTATTTAGTCTCATGTTTCCTATAAGAGAATTATATATTCCTACCTTTATTGACTTAGGTTGTACAAATTACTTGCTTTAGCCAATGGGATGTGCATGGATACAGCTCACAACATTTCTGTGCGAAAACTTTCAGAAGCATTTTAAGTTTCTGCCACCAGTTTTACTCTTTCCCTCTACATGTTTTAGATTTGGGCTGCTTCTTCAGTTCTGGAATGAGAAGGTAGGTAAAGTAAAGCCAGAGCCAACCTATGTCCAACTTGTAGCACGAGTGAGAAATAAACCCGTGTTTTGGTCATCCACTGAGATGTGAGGATTGTTTGTTAGCAAAACAAAGCTGACTAATAAGATGTTTACCTTAAAGTATTTGCCCTTTAACTCTTTCCTAAAATAGCTAGAGAGCACATACAGCCCTGATACTACCACCTTAAAGCATTTTTTGCTCATAAGCTATTGCCTTTATTCCTCCAACTGTGTAAACCATTTTAAAATATTTCTTGTGATCCTGGAGCCTTCTAATCACAATAATGTAAGTAAATAAATGAGTCGAAATAAATGATTAAATACTTTCTTCAAGTCAAGTACTATACATACAAAACAGATGAGACACGATGTCTGTCCTCATGGAAAAGAGGGCCAGTGAAGATAATAATGCAATGTGGTAATTCTTAATAGTTTAAGACCCCTGTCTTAAACTATCATAAGAGCCTCCTAAATGATCTCTCTGCTTCTGGTCTTACCCGTCCTTCCCCACCTCCCACCAGCTAATTTCCACAGAGTGACTAGTGGAAGATTTTCAAACATGAGTTAGATCATGCTATTCCTATGTTCAGAACCTTTCATCAGCTCCCCATTTCAATCTAAAGAAAACCAAAGTCCTTTCAACTGCTTATCAGCCCCCCATGTCTCCTGCCCCTTCTCTGAAAGCTTCTACCACACTTTCCCTTGCCCCACCTACTTCATCCAGGCTTGTCTCTTTGCTGCTCTGGCATATACCAGGCAGTCTCTTGCCTCAAGGACTTCTCAATTCTCTTCCTTCTTCCCAGCATGCTTTTCCCGCTATATCTGCATGACCTGCTCCCTCTCTTCCTTCAGGTCTCTGCTCAATGTCACCTCTTTACTGTAGACTTCCCTGACCAACAAAGTCTGCACTGTGGAGGCTAGACTTTTAAATACATACTAAAGAATATTCACCAGATTTTCTGCACTTTGTTGTTGTTTTTTTTTTTTTTTTTTTTGGCCAAAAGGCTGATAGTGAAGAACAAGGGTTAGCAGCTAAAAAACAAACACCAAAACCCAGTATGATAGTCTATGGAGAGTCTGGATTAGCTGTAGTTTCCACCCTTCTTAAACAAAAGGTGTGCATGAATAATGGATGAGGTGAGACATTTTCTGGATGAATCTTTCCAACTTAGACATTTAATGGCAGGCAAATTAATGGGGGGAAGAAGCCTCAAGTCTAAGATGGAAACTGTTTGAAGGGCCTTGAACATTTCAGTGATCCTGTTTGGAGTTCTGAGTGCCACAAGGACAGAAGGAGCTCCTTTTTGTGGATAAGTTAACAGATCACATATGGCCTTTGTGATCATATATTGCAGCCAGAGGAGGAACCTGGGCCAATGCCCATGGTCTTAAGTCTATTATCAGAAGCCTCATTATCTTCTCTACCCCCTTCACTCACATAGTTCCAAAGACTATCCCTGTAAAATGCAGACTGAACATGGAGAACTCTAGCACAGGACTCTCACCCACAGAGGCACCTAGGATAGTTCCGAAAACCTGATTGGAGACTTTATTAAGACCACATTGTTGTCCACCTTTCCCTCACCTCCCTTCCTAACCAACTGCCTTTTTTTGAAGCCTTTGTCCCAGTTTTCTTTCTATGAGAGTTTTAGGGAATAGGAATCACTTCTTTTTAAACTGATATCACCTTTACTCCCAAATATTTCACTCTGCTCTATATGCCATTCTGTTGTTCCACCAATATCTATAACTCTTTAAATAGTTTTCTCTCTACCCCTCCTATAAGTCACACATTTGACATAATTTTGGAAAGTTATTTTTATCATCATCATTTCTGATAATATCTTAACATGGTGATGGGCTTCTTGCTGTGTTTGACTGTGTCTGTCTAAGCTAGATCTGTCTTTAGCTTTATACTCTGACTCTTTCTCTTTCAAGTCAAAACAAAGTATGCTGCAGTAAGCGAAATTTTGGCCTCTGGTCTTCTGCGAAATCCAGTTACCATGCTCTACCTGTTGATATCATAATAAAAGACAT
The DNA here is from genome assembly GCF_964374135.1 of Grampus griseus. Taxonomy (NCBI): domain Eukaryota; kingdom Metazoa; phylum Chordata; class Mammalia; order Artiodactyla; family Delphinidae; genus Grampus; species Grampus griseus. The sequence goes on from NC_139018.1 coordinate 90,252,136, forward strand.
CTTTTGTGTGTGCAAACATCATACAGAATTTCTACTCTTTATTTCTCAGGAAATTTCTTTTCCCCAATGTAGGAAGAACACATTAAAATAGATAAATAATTCATGTTATTTTTAGGAAACAGAAAACCAAATAAATGTGTGATTGGAAGATGCATTGTTTCACTCCTTGAAACATTGATTGAACATTGAAAATTGATTGAAAGCCCACTATGGACATTGACTGAAAGGCTACTTTGTTCAGGGAACTGTGACAGAAAATAAGGGAGTGTGCCAGACCTACTGGAGAACGGACTTGAGGATATGGGGAGGGGGAAGGGTGAGCTGTGACAGGGCGAGAGAGAGTCACGGACATATATACACTAACAAACGTAAGGTAGATAGCTAGTGGGAAGCAGCCGCATGGCACAGGGATATCGGCTTGGTGCTTTGTGACCGACCGGAGGGGTGGGATAGGGAGGGTGGGAGGGAGGGAGACGCAAGAGGGAAGAGATATGGGAACATATATATACGTATAACTGATTCACTTTGTTATAAAGCAGAAACTAACACACTATTGTAAAGCAATTATACCCCAATAAAGATGTTAAAAAAAAAAAAAGAAAAGAAGTGGAGTGTGCAAAAGATTTGATACCTTCCTTTTGAAAGGTTTACAGTGGGATGCAGGAAAAAAAGCCTGTAAAAGTGAATGGCAGCATATTTGGTTAATACCTCCTGGCTATATAAAATTACTTTTGGACATGTTTCATGATTCCTCATAAAACAAAGACTTAATAAGTCTACTTGGCAGCTGATGGGCAAAGTTAAAAAAAAATCAAATAAGCTTTTTGTTTTCCTTTAAGCAGTTCCTGGCAATGCCTTCTTTTTTATTTTAAGCAGATGAGTTTTTAAAAACAATCATTGTATTTAGGAGCTTCAAGAAAGCTTGTAAACCATGGATTTGATGAGCTGGGTTCTGAGATCTGAACTGTGAGCCAGCTTGGCACATACACTGTAGGACCTAGAGGTCTGATATTTCCATGCACACAGACAAACACACACAGTAAGGTCCACATCAGCCATGTACCTTCTAAGTCGTGAGCCACAGCGTTTACTTTGCAGCTCTGTGAAACTGGTGTGTTAAACCGGGATCTGGGTCCTGTGTACAGGGCGAGCGACAAAGCCTTCCAGGCTTAGATGGAAAAAATATTTATCATTAGTTTTGATAGCTTTTTCATTGAAACCCCATTTCCTGAGGGCATGAGTATACCAATTTAAATATTTGCTATTCATTTCATGTTGCTTGGCCATCTTTTTTTCCTTTGCACTGGAACTCATTTGCCTGGCCTCGAAGTCTGTCTCCCAAGAGTGCTCTTCATGAGATATTTTTTTTTTTTATCAGGAAATTGATTTTCTTGCATCTCTTTCTGAGATTACTGAATCCAATCTTAGAGGAGAATAACTCAATTCTTGGAAAAAAAAATGTCTAATTTGGGAGCCTGGTGGTTGATTTTTTTTCCCCCTGGCCGCAGCGTCAGAGCAGTATGAGCGTGCCAGTAACAGAGGTGGAGCAGGTGTTTCCTGGCCCACCGGGTCCTCCCCCTTCTCAACCAACCAGCCTCCTTTAGCACTGTTCTTCCTCACACTGGGCTCCGAGCACCCTCTTTCAACCCTGGAAGCAATCTGCTCCAGGTTAGCTTTTCACTCTCTTTCACTAGTTATAAATCTTAGCTGAATTTTCTGTCTTATTTCTTATATGTCCTGGCAATTCCTTACTGGGCTGTCTGCCCTTACAATGGTGCATTTTTGCCCTTTTGGTCAGAATGGCCTAAGTTCACCACTCTTCCCCCTTGATAAGAGGTGGTTTAGTGGCCTGAGCTCTGGATTAATAAAAGCTGGACTTCTGGGTCCAAGACAGGAACAGCTGGTTGCACTTTGTATCTTTCCAAAAGAGATGCACTAAGCAGTTTTATATGTGTAGGGCCTTTGCCATGATACCTTTGAGAGGGGGCGCTTTGTATATTTATATCTTACCTTGATGTTTTATTAATGACCAATAGTTGTTTAGTCTACAGTGGCAATAGGGAATTGGAAATCATTCTGTGTGTCTGAGCCTAGTTTGCTTAAGTCCAAAGTCAGAACTGGTTGAATGCAGCACATGGATATGGTTATTATAAACAATTATGGTAAGAATGCCCAATTTTCTGTAATTAAAATACCCAGTGTTATTCAATTCATTGGATTTTGCCCTGTGACCATTGTGATGTTTCTCTCTTATGTAAAGAAGTGTATTCAGTTAAGTCTTGCATAATGTGTACTTTGTCAGTCCAAAAAATTTTTTTTCAAGTTGCTTATGGTGTCGTTGGTATTTATTCTGCAACGTCAGCAGTGCTTGGGGGACAAATGTAGAGTGAGGATGGCAGTTGAAGCAACATTTTTTTGTTGTTCACATTCCAACATTCTTAAGAACTGCCTGAAAAGAAATGTTGGAACTGTGTTCAGAAAGTGCTATTGAGAGTTCTGTAGTACTGGAGAAGTTAAGAACCTTATAGTTCTGAGGGGGAAAAAACTGGGGGAATTTCTCTCTCTCCCCCTACTTTGTGACAGTGCTGCTAATTCCATTTAAATCTTTCTCAAAACTAAAAAGTAAAATTTAAAATGTTACAAAAAGAGTTGCTATGTTGTTTCTCATTTTCTTCTTGAGGTAGGAAGAGAACATCTCTTGTTGTAAATAAAGAGATGGTTCTGTCTTGCACAGGAAAAAAAAAATACCCACAAAACGGAACAATCCAATGTACTATTTTGGCAAAATGCCTCTGGGTCTCTTCCTGTGGGATTTTACCTCTGTACTTTGCAGAGACTTTGTTTTTTTCCCTTCCTCTAACTGAAAGCCTAGGTATAAGGTGGAATGTGTGTATTGCTTAAATTTATTTTCTTTTCTTCTCAGCTCTTGCCAACAATTGACAAAGACAGAGACGGGAAGCAGCAATCTCAATATTTGAGAATATGTGTGTCTCAGTCTCTGCCCAGAGAGGAACAAAATTTGAAACGTTTAATTCTCTTGGGCAATATTTCCGTTTTCTTTGCTGCCTCTGTTTTGAAAGGAATCATTAAGACACTTTTAGCCTTAGCCTAGCCCTAGGCTGTTAATAGAAGAGGGGGGCAAGAGAAGCAGAAAGGCAGCAGGGCTGGAAAGAGGGGACATCGGGCTTGGAGCAGCTGTCACTCAGGCACTGGCTGAAAGTCCTGTATTCTCTGCAGAAGTTGTGCCAACTGTACAAGGCAGGCAGATAAATGTACTTATTTATTTTATAAGGAGGTTCTTAAAAATTCTTTGTTATATTTTTGCATGTGTAAGAGTATCAAGTACGAGAAATCATTTTTTTAAAATCACAGGCTAGATAAATATAAAATATTTACCTTATTTTCCTAACTTCAGGGGGAGCCAGAATTCCACAGTTTGAAGAAGGAAGTCTTGCTTCTTCCTCTACTCTGCTTTGCCTCTCTCTAAATTGGCATATGGGTTGGCACAAACAGTTTGAACTTCTTCAAGGCCTAATTTTGCTGCGAATTTACAGACCTAAACTCCTGAGAGAATTATTGGTAGACCTTTGGGAGAGTAAGAAAGACCTATCCATTGAAATAACCTGTGTTGCACGAATGAGGAGAGCTGCTATGGCAGAGAGGTGGAAATCTTTCAGTAATAACTTAGGGATTGTATTCAAAAGCACGTACAGAATTCCTGTTATGGACCATACAATTATAACGTGAAAGGTCAAATGCTAGAAGTAAGCACAGAGTTAAAAGTTGGCTGGATATGTATTTGACCCCACAGTTAAAAGCCATTTTAGTTGGGGGACAAACCAAATGCCATAAGATATTGTTTCTCCTGATATTTATTAAGAGATTGTTCTCAGCCTTTCAGACACCTGTTACAAAACTGTTTCATTTTTAGCTCCACCCCTGGAAGATTCTCTCTCTCTCTCTCTCTCTCTCTCTATATATATATATATATGTATGTATGTATATGTATATCCACAATGTTGCCTTATTGCCTCCATGACTATCCTGTTGCCCTTCTGCTGGCTCGCAGAGCTGGAATTTGGTGGTGTTTTTCTCTTGGGCTGGTATCACTAGAGGGCTCTTGACCCCGAAGGGCCCAGGTGTCAGTTTGCTGATTTAATCAAGTGTATATGCTAATATGTTAGAGGTGGATATCTATGTATCAAGTTTCTCTTTTAATTAAGGACTTGCATTTCAAATTCAATCCATTCCTGTACCTTCCCACCCCTGCCTATTTTTCTTGCCTAGTTTTTTGTTTTTTTTTTTTTTTTTTTTTATAATGTGTAGCAGACTTGCTATCCATTGTAGGAGGTCACAACAGTTACAGACCAGAGCAATCTAATGATGGTTTTTGGAGAGATGGAGAAGTGGTGTATGAGTGTGTGTATGTATTTGTTTATATACAACAATTAGCCTAACTTTGTCAAGGTATGGCTGCCTTTAGAAATAGCAGTTGCTCCCATATTGCCCCCTTTTCAATAAATATTTGCTTTATGACATTATGAAAAGTAGATATGACTTGAGTGTAGCATGCTGAAAATTAAAGTCACAAAACCCATGGCTGTGCATGCACCCAAGCCTGTCCGTATAACCAGCCGACACTTATACATTCATTGAAGTCTGTGTAGGTGAAACAGAAAATAAAGCAAGAGGGAATGTTAACTGAAAGACAGTTTATGTCCCTGAACATATTTTATAACAATGTAAAAGTAAAGAACTAGATACTGTTTTAACAGAGGATTCCTTTAGAAAGGCAGAATATAACATGGTGAGTGTTTTATCAAGATATGAAAGTTATAATGGAAAAATACTCTTTCTTTTCTTTAAACTCCACCATAAATATTCACACAATTGGTCACCAAGTGTAATTTAGGACCGGGTCTGAGGAACATTTTCCATATGAATATGCTTTAACACCTGCATGCCCTTAAAGCTCACTGTTTAGTAAGGGGAATTGATAAGCACATGGCTGGGCAGAAGAGAAGCAAATGGAATTCTAAAAGTCGTCTTTGCATCTTTGTCTGTAAAAAGGAAAATAAAATTACTGTAATTATAACACAGCCCTCCCCTCCCCCCAAAATAGTTCTCAAGCCCATTTTGAGAATGTCTTTCCACTTTTCAAAATGAATCATCAGGAAGGAGGTATTTTCCCTTGTTCAAGGGCACACAAACCTCAGCCAGAATCCCCATTGCGAGCGTTATGTGAATAGGTTATCATTAGTGATGCACAGTAGAATGCAGAATCAGGTGTTTTTTAGAAGGAATAAATAACATTTAAAAATATGTGTTTGCGGGGAGATCAGCTCGGTGCTTTGTGACCACCTAGAGTGGTAAGATAGGGCGGGTGGGAGGGAGATGCAAGAGGAAGGGGATATGGGGGTATACATATACATATAGCTGATTCACTTTGTTATACAGCAGAAACTAACACAACATTGTAAAGCAATTATACTCCAATAAAGATGTTAAAAATAAAGCAATTTTTGGTTTTGTTGATCTTTTATTGTTTCCTTGTTTTCTAGTGCATTAATTCCTGTGTTGATTTTTATTTGGCTTCTAGTTTCTTTGGGTTTTCTTTGTTCTTTATACAATTTGTTTGCATTAATTTTTGAATGTTTTAACACATGCATATGAAGTTATAATTTTTTTCTCTTAAATACAGAATTAATACATTCACCAAATCTTGAAATCTTGTGTTTTCATTGTTGTTTAGTTGTAAATATTTTGTAAGCCGTCATGATTTTTGTTTTGTCCTTGAATTATTAGGGAGTTTTTTTTTTAATTTCCAAATGTATAAAAGGGGAATGACAGTTGTTCTCATATTTTACATTATCTGGGTCATTGTGTTACATAACAGATGTGTTTATAAATCATTTGTAGTTTGCTAGTGTGAAAAATACATATATGTGTTTGTCTTGGAAATATTTAGGCCCTAAAAGTACAAAACATTTTTATGATTTTTCAACTGCTTTATGAAGCAGAATTTCACCTACATATATTAGTTCTCAGTCTTGTTTCTTGCACAAGATTCCAGAAACTCTTTTAAACAACTGTCATCAGGTGATTTAGCTCTAATTAGTGATTTTCTGGCTTGTTTATGCAACCTATTATTTTCTTTCTTCCCACTCTGTTCTGTGTGATCCCATTCCTATCACCAAAAAATGTTTATAAAGAGATAGTGAGCATAATTATAAAATATCATGCTGTTTTGCATAAAATGGGAAAGTCTTGAACGAAGCGTTTGTTTATTCATTCGTTAAATACTTAATCTTGTTTGCTCTGTTCCAGGCACTGGCCTAGATGCTATGGATAAGTGGTTTAGAGGTTCCTCCTCACAGGGAACTACATTTATTACTAAGCAAGTAAACAAACACATATACAAAATGAGTACGTACTGTGATAAAAGCACTAAAGGTAATTAAAAATATTGATGAGGTAGAGAGTTATTACTAGCTAAGGGTCTCTTTATACAGGGTGATCAGGGAAGCCTTTCTGAGGAAGTGACACTTGAGATGAGTGCAGGTAGCCAGGAGGGGGCACTGGGGAAGACAGTTGCACACAGAGAGGAAAGCAAACACAGATGAGGTAGGAAAGTGGTGTTGTATGGTCAGACCACTCAAGATGGCTGTTCTCTTGTTTCCTGTACATCCCCTGCCTGACCAGGGCCCGCTTCACCTATACCCTATGCACGTGACTGACCTTCCTACGTACTTGCCCCATGCCCCAGCTGGTGATTGTTCTTATCAGAGGGGTGGTGAGGGACGTGCCCTTCTACTGGTTTCCCTGGTAATTGTGAGCCCACCTGATGTCAATTCCCCTGTAACTGGTAGTCTCCCCTTCCCCCTGGTAGCGAAAACTGCTGCCGCATCCTGCCCGCTCTCTGCTGCACACAGTGGGTGTCGCTCCAGGACCTTGCTTCAGACATGTAAGCTCCCCCATCCATTAAACCACTGACGTCTCTGTTGCTGACTCCAGGCTCTCCAGCTTCTTTAGTCTTGAAGTTAGGCAAGCACAAGCCTTGTAGGCCTGTGGGGTGCAGCCCAACAGTTGGTATACTGGATTAACAGAAGGTAAACCAGTGGAGGTACTGGAATAAGGGATAAAGGGGTCCTAGATGAGTTCAGAGATGTAAAGAAGGGCCAGAACATGCTATTTCTTACAGCCTGTGGCAGGAACTTTGGATTTTATTCTAAAGTGTAACGGTTTCCTGTAGGTGAAGTGACACTTTCAAAGGGTGAAGTTAATGAGTAAGGCAATATCAGTAGGTAATGGGAATAGGTGATGAGAAGTGTTCACAGGAGACTGGTCTAGGACCCACAGGGTAAGGGGCGGAGCTTGCACTGGGAAGAAGACTGCAGTGACTGACGTCATACCTTCCTGGAGCAGTTAGGCTTGGAAATTTCAAAGCTTAGCTTAATACAGACAAAATGTTTTGTTTTCTCACTGGACACACATACCTTTATTCTAAACATCAGTAAAGGGGAAGTAAAAAATAACAAACGCAATAACAAGACAGCTTGCAGCATGAGCTACCTATAGGAAACAACTGTTTGGTGTAGAATAAGGTGGGATGTAGAGTTCTCAGCAGTGTGACTTAATGACTGAATTGTATCCACTGGATGGAACATTCACCCCAAACCTTTTGTAGAAATCATTTTGTTCTTATTTGCCCAGTGGTGAAATGGCCCATTATGTCGGCATAATGTTCTATCAACTCTCTTTTCATGTCTACCCTCCAGCAGGCTGAAGGATTGGTGAGAGTTTGGGTTTATGGTAATGTTTTAGGCCTCAACCCTAGATCCCTTTTCTCACTGCAAAGACCCTCCTGACCCAGGTCTCTGCCCAAGTTCTCCATCACCCTTCTATTACCCTGCCCCTGCCAGTTGGTGAAGAGGAATGATGATAATGATGATTCTAATATTAGTCATAATAGTACTAACTTGCATTAATTGAATATTTACTGTGTTTCAGACATTGTGCTGCTTTACCTATATTAACTCATTTATCCGTGAAGGTATTCTTAAATTTGAAAGGTATAAATTATTCCCGTTTTAACATTAAAACTGAGTATCAGCGAGACTATGACTTGCCCAAGGCCATAGTGGGCAAGGAAGCAAAGAAGTCTGGAGAAGAGACAGAGGGCTCTGCATGGAAAGTACAGAGGGAAAGTTGGGGTGGAAGATGTTGAGGACGTTGCTTGCTGGGTGGGTACCAGGTGAACACGTGGGCTAGTCTAGCCATACTGACACTTAGCACATAAATGAATCATGCAGTCTTGAGAGACTAAACCAGACACACCATTTCTTTCCAACGAATTGTTTTATTTCCCAGTGTAGGTCCGCACAAAATAGCCTGTTTGGGACAAAACCCAGTCTGCTTGGAATAACTTCAACCTCAGGCCTACTTAATGAGCCAAATCTCCCTCATAGCACATAACCTTCGAAGACTGTTTTTACCCAAATTAAAGCACAAATGGTGCTCAACCAAATTTTCATTCAGTGTAATTTTGGATTCCTTTGGGGTATTTACCTTTGGCAGGGAAAGTAAAGCCGATCTGCATGGCCCATAAGCAACAGTTGTTTCAGTGAGAACGGCAGGAGGGCTTTCAGTTCAATGAAGATGAAAATAACACGTAAATTTGGCTTATGTGGAGCTACTCCAAAATATAGACTGTAAGGAAATAATTAACGAGTCCAACGTCAATCAAAATATTTGCGTTGTTATTCTTGACTACAAACCACCCTCGATGGAGTCTATTAAATGCACTTGAGTAAGCTGCATCCTACAAAAAGCTCTTTCTCCCTTGGAAGTTACAGTCTACCAGAAGCAACTGATAACGTAATAAGATTCTGTAGATACTTGATGAAGAACTGCAGGCACATATGTGTGAGCACCAAAAACAATTCAGAGTTAGCGTGGAGAATTATTAAAGACATCTCCATTAGTTCTCTATTGAAGAAACCCTTAGCAATTGGATAGAGGAGCTTGTCATTACTGTGGGGCGTACACATTAACAGATTAGCATAAATTTATCCTTGCTATAGCTATTAGTTGGGTGTTAGGGAGCCTCAGAAAATTTGGAGATTCTGATTAATCTAAGCAAACTTGGAGAACAAGGGGCTCATCAGATCTCTGGGAGCAGATGTATTCCGCCTGGTCTGTGCTTTCTGTGGCTTGGTTGCAGTGCTAGCCTGCTCCTCATGCTGAGCACTTTCTCCGGCAAGCGTTTGAAATGTCTGCTTTTCCAGTCTTCAGGGCATTTCGTTCTTGGCTGATTGCTTTTGTATTGTCTGCAGTGCCAAGTGAACCTGGTCCACTTGAAAAATCGTGAAAAAGGGAAATGGAGAGTTTTGCCTGTTTTAGGTAGGTGTGAAAGAATTCTGTCAAGTTAAAACACTTACTGAGTGTCTGTTATGTGTAATTCAGTGTTGAGTGCTGGGAAAGGGGGGGTGGTGGCTATGGAGAGGCATAGTGACGACCAGAAGGAGAAACAAAAACAGAAACAAAACACCTGACTTCAACATGGTCCCTGCCAGTGAATCATATACAAGCTTATGTCCTTCAATCCTTACTTTTCTATTTGTATAGCTAGGTGTCTTTTAATAGAACAGACAGATTTGACATTTGAGATGATTTCCTTTGAGGCTGTCATTCTGTCATTTCCTTTGAGGCTGTCATAATAAAGTGAAACCTGTAGGTTTCACTTTATTAATCAGTGATAGGTGAGTGTTTGGGAACATGGTAATTGTGGATTCATTTTTCAGAGAGGTTTGAGGAATATGTTTACTTGCCTTTCACCTGATCACACACCAACTTTTCCTTCTGTCACCCATCTGCCTTCTGTTCAGTTCCCAAAGGCTAGTTAGGCCAACACAGCTGTTGGGTGTAATGTCACCAAGCCCAGTCCACGGCACTGCATGTTCAATGCAGTGTTGTCCCTGGCCATCTTTGCCATGGCTCTGAACCACCCACAGAGAGCTACTGCATTTTATTGCATCCAGTCTTTTCATCTGCAAGAAAGGCATGTTTAATATTAAACTCTGAAAACAATACAGCTACTCGCGTGCTCCCTCCATGCAGCAAGCTGATCTCAAGGTTCTAAGGAGAAGCATCATGGACTCCAAGTGTGGGTGAGAGAGGTGCCATGGAAGCAGAAGTGACTTGGGAGCCAGATCAAACAGGGTTCTGGCCTTGTCTGTAGGCAAACCACTCCCAAGGGACTGGCACAAATTGAACACAAATCTAATGGCTCTGTGATTCATGCCAGCCAGCAAAGGTCAGAGAGAGGTCAATCGGTATAAACAGTGACAGCTAGACTTCCATCAATCCGAGTGCTAGAATGTCTCTAGATGTGGGTCTGCTCCAGAGGGAGCAGAGGCTCCAGGATCCATGCCATTCTAAGCCGTGTAATATGGCAGATACTAGACATCTACTGTTGAGGCATCTGGGGAGTCACACCAACATAAGAGATGAGCTTGAGACTCATCAGAAATAGAGCAGAAGCGACAACGGGTAGCTGTTGCTTTTCCTTCCACCCAGGAGTTCTCTGAAGAGGCAGGTGGCCCTGAAGGTCACCAGGCATATGTCCAGCTGTCCCAGGGGCAGTCTGATCTTGAGTGTCGCTGCTCACCTGGTCTGAGCTCACTGGCTGCCTTTAGCAGTAGGCAGGAGTGTGGCTGCTGGGCTGCAGCCTTTCTCTGCACAGACAGCTGCTGCTGCCAGTCTCCACCAGGTGACCGTCCCTCTCAGCAACAGCTGTGAGAGGGAAGAAGAGAGAGGGGCAGCGACCACAGGGCAGTTCTCTTCAAAAATAGCTTCAGCGTTCATGCCACAGCATACTGATTTGGCCTTTGGGTGGGTTTAATTTGCAATAATGAGCTCAAGAGTCCCCCAAACTCTGAAGGAGAGAAAAGCAGAAATATTTATTTAGGTCAAATGCAATATCTGGGACTAGTTTACATAGAAAATAGTTTCAAATATCTAGGATTTTATTCAGAGAGTAGATTAGAGGAATTAGGAAGCAAGTGAAAGAAAAATGTTGATGATGGTGATAAGAACAAAAAACAATAACAACGTAAGTGGCCAATCTGAGCCAGTGCCATGTTAATTCATATGGTGTATAGTTTATCCTCTTTAGTTCTCTTAACAACCCTGAAAGGCTACTTTAAGGAAATTGAGATTCACAGTGGTAAATTAATTTGCTCCAAGTTACACATTTTTAAAATATCCAAGGAGGCAATGATTGCCTAAATTCCTTCCTTCTTTTCTTTTTCCTTTTAAGATCCTACAGTCATCTGCTGCCCTTTTAGGAAGTATCATCCCAGAAAATAATTTTGTTCAACTAACTGCTGTATGTTAGAGACCTTTCTGTCCCTTGCCAGTTTTGCAGTGACTAATACAAACTTTTCGTATAAAATTTGATCAGCTCCTGAAACATGAAGAAAAAAGACACTAAAACGAGAAAAGCATAACCATGGTAGGCAGAATAACAGCCCCCAAACATATGTCCACGTCTTAGTGCTCAGAATCTATAAGTACATTATTTTACATGGCAAAAGGGACTTTGCAGGTGTAATTAAGTTAGGACTTAGAGGATACCCTGGATTGCTGGGTGGGTCCAATGTAATCCCAAGGATCCTTAAAAATAAAAGAGGGAGACAGAAGAGAGCCCGAATCAGAGAAGGAGATGTGACTTCAGAAGCAAGGTGGGGGTGATGTAAAATGAGAGTGACTCAACTCATCTTTGCTAAGCTGTGAAGGCGGAGGAAGAGAGGAAGGGTTGTGGGCACCTCCGGAAGAGGGAAGTGGAGAGGAAATAGATCCTACCTAGAGTCTGCAGAAAGGAGCACAGCTCTACCAACACCTTGATTTTAGCCTGGAGAGTCCCATGTCAGACCTGTGACTTGTAAGATAATAAATTTGTGTTGTTTTAAGCCACTGAGTAAGTGGTAATTTGTTACAGCAGCCACAGAAAATGAATACACTAACCAGTAGTAAGTTGTGTAAAATCATCAGAACTATTCGTGGCAGGATTTATGGCTCCTACTCTGGAAATTGAGCTGGTCGTGTGCTCACACTGGTTGTTTCTGGGCAGACTAAAGATTCTGATTTAATTCATCTTGCTTCTCCAGATTCATAGGAGAAATTGTCCTTTCTTGGAGAAAAAGGAAAGACCAGGAGCACAAGTACACCTAACAAAATTCCCAAAGATAGACGCAAACCAAACTTTACCGCAGCCTTGCTCTCCGGAAGCCTAAGGCAGCTGATGAAGTTGTGGTATTACTGAAAGTACACTTCTCAACAGTCTGATATTTTGGGATAGGTGTTGGTGCCTGTGTTATGAAGCCACACCCCCTGATTGAGATGCTGAGGTCTTGAGGTCTCTTGGGGTCTCCATGTCCCTTTGTACTTGCTGTTCCTGTTTCCTACAGGGCTCTCCCAAACGACTTCCACGTGGTTTACCTCCTCACTTCTTCAAGTCTTCTGAATGGCACCTTCTTAATGAGACTCTTCCTAAACAATTTATTTAAAATTATGTCCTGACCCCTCCACCCTTGAACTCTCCACCCCTTTCTTGCTTTGTCTTTCTCCGTGGCCCTTACCATCATTGGATGTAGTATATGTCTGGCATTTATTTTCTCGACTTTTTTCTCCTCCCATTAAGATACATGCTTCATAAGGGCAGGGTTTTTATCTGTTTGGTTCACTTATGCATTCCCAGCATTGTTTGGCACTTAATAGATACTCATTCAATATTTATTGAGTGAATAAAGAGTTGTTAGACTTTGGGGGAGTGTTAATGAAGTGTAAGCCCTCCCTTCTGAATTATACAAGTTCAAACCCACTGCTGGTGATGGCGCTGTTTTCTCAGTTTCAGGAAAGATCTGTCAAATGATGGGACCCTGAACTGTTATGCCTGAGAGCTCAGAATGTTTTTTACCACCTCCTTTGATTTTGGAATAGCTTTCCCACCCACCCCCACCTGTCTGGCTAGTCAGAGCACGTGGAAAACTAAGTAGGATGTAAGGGTTATTGACTATGAAGGATAGTATGTTTAAATACACCGCCTAAGGGTGTATTTAAACATACTAGTTATGGTGTTTCAGCACAGGTTTTCCACCATTATGTGTAAATCACATTTTTCCTCCAGAAAGAACTTGTCATGTTGTCTTAGTAATACTATAAGTAGCACCTCTGGGAATTCTCTGTACAAAAGCTTCTGTTAGAGTCTATAGGGTGGCCTAGTATTTATTCTCATCTTGATTTGAACTGAGAGTTCCCCACAACTGGACTATTCTGCTCAAAGGACTAAAACCCAGAAACACACAAATAAAAACATGGCCAATAATCTGTTGATTTTGACAGAATCACTCTAGGTCTTGTCCATATTAGCCGCTTTCTCAAAATAGTCCAAAATGCTCCAAAATTCATCTGAAACATCTATATAGCTTTATATTTCTTACTTACCTATTATTTATAAATCTCAAATTACTAGATATTCTCTTGTTTTGTAGATGGATGCCTATTTTTTTCTTTCCTCAGTTGCATTTGAGTGGAAAATGTATGCTAGGCTGAACTATCTGAACTATCACCTCACACCTCATCACTGTTGAGTAAAGGTACAGTCTGCTTTAGGGCTGATGACTGAGGCTGTTCTGATGATGTGAAATATGGGAGGAAATTTGCCCGCAAGGCCTGCCAAGTTTACAATCAAATATATTCAGCAACAGTATTCAGTCTTGCTGAATTATTAATGAAGCAAAGCGGGAGGATTTACCCTTACCATCTCTATTCATACTTAGATGAGAATTTATACGGCAAACAAGAATATATGCGGAGTGTTGTTATACTAGCACCTGTTTTTTTTTTTTTTATATCTACCATAAAGGCTAGAAAGAATCACCTGGGTTACTTACTAAAAATGTAAATTCATGGGTCTCTCCCCATACCAACTGAATCAGATTTTACAGGAGTAGGGCTTGGAGAATCTGCATTTTTAAACAAGTTTCACAGGTGATTACTATGTATTTTAAAGTTTGGTCCACTGTGTTAGAATATACTGCAGCCCTTCTACTGTAAACACCCTCAGTTGGGTGGGTGACCAGTGAGTAAATGGATTGGTGTGGCGCTGCCATGTAGATTTCCGTGGGTGTGGCCCGTGGGATGATCTGATGATAGCAAAGTTATTGGAAATATCTGTAGGGAAACATGGCACTTATTGCTGAGTTATACTTCCTTGGAACATACCAAAGCTACATTGTGAAAGAAGACATGATATCCCACGGGTCGTTGCCCCAGAAGTAGCAGCATCATCTGGTAAAAGAGAAAAGAAAGAGCACTGCTTTCCTTGGTTTCTAGATTCTGTTAATTAATGGTAAAGTTGTTGTATTGTAGAATGCTCTAATTTGTCCTGGTTGTTTTGTTCCATCTTAGTTTTTGCAATTTTATACTACAGGGAACTAAGTAGAATTACGTTAAGGTAGTATTTTTTTCTCTTATGAAGACATTTTATTAAAGAATTTTCCTAACTTGCTAATTTTGTTGCCACCATCATAACAGTACTGCTTTGAGGAAGTACTGCATGCTCTGACTTTCCTGACCACATGGAAGCTCTGGGTTTTGGACCAGAGGCCAGGATACCTCTGTAAGAGTTGAGTTGCCACCAAGGCAGCCAAGCTGAGCTGCTCACCCAAAAGTCCTTCCCATATAGATCACAGCCTGCTCCTGTCCAAGCCATTGCACACTCTTCAGTGTTCTTTGTGTAGCACCTGCTCTTTGCCATCCTCTCCTCTCTGTCACAAAGAATAATAAATTGAACTGAAAGCTCTGATGGATAATACTTAAATAACACTTGCAAACTTTCTGTAAACTCTGAGGTGCTGTGCAAAATGAAAGGTTTTATTGAAACAGGTAGGTGAGATTTCCAGTGGGGAGAGGGTCAAGGTTTAGTGGTAACTCATCTTCTAGCTGGCTCTGGTGTTAGAGGGTTCTCCTAAGAATTCAACTTCTACTATTTTTTTTCCTTTTTAAAACTGTTATAATTATTCAAGCAGTGCGTGTTCCTTGTGAAAAGAAATAGAGAATACAATTAAAAAACCAATAAGCATATGTATATACAAATAAAAATAGAGATCAATCATAATCCCACCAATTAGAGACAATTGCTGACATTTTCCTTTCTAACAAATTATATACATACCCTTCTATAATATAATTTATAGAAATTATGTGGCTCTTAAACTCAATATAGGTAGATATATCTGCAATTTCAACAACAGGTAGATATTTTTTGACATAACAACTTATGCATGAGCGTATTGTACTTTACTGGTGGCAGTATATTGAGGTATTTAAGAACACAACACTTGAACCAAATTTCTTGCATTTGAATCGTGATTTCACCTCTAAATAGATGTATGACCCAAGGTAGTAACTTAAATTCCCTACGCTTCCATTTCCTCATCTGTATAATGGGGACAATTATAGCATCTATCTCATTGGATTATTGTGAGGATTAGTGAGATAACTAATTATATGTTAAGCACTTAAAATAGTGCCCTACACATAGGGAATAGTGAATCAATGTTAGCTGTTATTATTAATTCCTTGTTATTGCACATTTAGATTAAAGGAGTTTGTTAACTGCAAATGTATGATGTCATCTGGGTAAATTGAATCTCTTATAATTAATTAGTCCCTTATATTGTTATGCTTTTGCTAGAAACTGAAGACCATCAAGTCAGAGAACCTAAAAAAAATTAAAGATGGGATACACATTTGAGAGATGGATGGTGGTGAAATTGGTGGGAACTCGCAGAATTTTTCTTCATAATTTTCTTTGCCAACTCCTGCTTAATCCTAGGCCTAGGGAAAAGTATTATGAATTTTCTCAATTCAGTTACTAGAAGGTTTTTTTTTTTCCCCCCTGAGTTCTCCAGGAAATTCACAGATGTGTAAAACTGAACAAGGTAAATGTCCAAACTTCAGAACGTAAAGCAGGAAAGATAGTGACTGTTACTATGAATAGAATATTTGTTCAAGCCTAGCTGTTTGATAGAAGATGAACAGTTAGGTGAAGGAGGTACAATAAGGAAAAGAAAGCAATTCTAATGGTTTTTGTCAGTATCTCCTCTTTATCTCCAAAATGTCTTTCATTTCCTTCCAAGTAAAAGACAATGACTGAGTGTTACTTGCAAAATGGCAGTTATACTAATTAAGCTTCATCATTTTAAACCATCTTCTCTAAGATGATTTACAAGAATTACATAAAAGGGGTCTATGTATGATGACACACTTGTTGCACAGAAGCATATCTTGTTTATCAGTTTAATCAGGAATATTAGGTGAGGAGAGAAGTTCTGATGGGTTTTGCATATTTGCTACCTGCAATAATGTATGAAAATTTGATCTGGCCATTTTTTTTTTTTAATAGTTGAGGCCATTTTTTTTTTTAATAGCTTGACATTAAGCTCATACATTTCAGGGCATATTTTATAAAAAGGTGAGAAATGAAAAATAAGTTTTCCAATATTTAAATACTGGCCTAACTGTAGTCTTTTCTCCTTGGTGTATGTTTTGTACATAGTTGAAATGACCATTTGTTCAAATCCCAGCCCTGCCACATAGTCATTGTATGCTGTTGGATAAATTACCATTCTTTCCAGGCCGCGGTTTCCTCATGTGCCAAATGGGAATGGCCATCTTGGGGTTAAAAGAAAACAATGTTTACTGCATTTGGCATAATTTCTGGCACATAGTAGACAATAAATATTAAAGCTTTACCCATCCTTATCTGTTGCCTTAAATCATTGTTCTTTACCTATAATCTCTAAAATAAATGAAGATTTGAGTAGGCTCATCTTCTTGATTAAATAAGCCAAGAAAATCCCCTTGAAATCTTTAGAACCAATCTTCTGAGACACAGTTTCATAATCATTTCTCAGAGGAATCTTTAGACGAATGACCCAAGTGTGCCTACGTCACAGTGTTGGCAGCGGCATCAAAGTATTGGGTTGGGCTCTTCAGGCACTCTGGAAAAAGACCATAGTGATCACTGACAGAAAACTGAAGTCAAATTTTATGTTTTTTCTCTTATAACTGTAGAAAGAGGTTTCATGGGGAAAATGATATAAGTGCTAACTTCTTTCCATTAGATTGGAACTATTTTGGACAGAAGCTGAAATCAAACCATTGAGTCTGCTCTAGTTGTTTAAAAATTATACATCTAACCCATTGGAAAATTTTTATTTTCTTTTCTATCAGCATCATATGGATGTGACCAAAATTAAAACACACATCTGACTGCCTAATCCCCTAGTATCTTTCAAGCATAGCACTCAGGTGGCCCCTCCAGCAGTACTACAGCATTGACATTTACTTTATGGTACACATTTAAAAAATTATAAAGTACATCATTTTTAAGGGCAATATGGAGTCATGCTTCTCAGAAGAACCCTTGACTGACTATACAGGCAAAGGGTACATGGTTCATTTTTACACTCATTTTCAGCTTCCTCACTACAAACCTCTGAAATTCTGGTAAGTGCCTGGAATGAGAGAGATCCTTAAAACATGTCCTTTTAGGTTTGTGGCAAGTGGAAAAGATAGATGAAATGGGTCTTTTTCATGTGACAGGTGTTTACTCTGTACTGACAAAACCATATGCCCAACACTGACTTAGATGTGGAAGGTCTGCAAGCTCAGCTTACATTTAGAAACCATACATTCCATCATAACTATGAACTGGAAGATAGATAAAAACTGCCAGTCACAGTGGGCTGTGGGGTGGGGCAGAGGCAATGGGGGCTGATGTTGAGAAGGGTGTCAAATTCCTGGTCTAGGTTGTGTGTGAGCCAGTGTCTGCGTTTGGTAGAGTAGGTGTGTCTCTATTTTCAAATGTAGTATATTACTTATTTAAAGTGGGCCAGTTGATCTTTTCTCATTTGTTCCCACAGTCTGCCCAACTTGTGGACTACTTTGAAGGAGGTGGTAAATTCCTGAAGGAATTGCCTAGGGGCAAAAATAATGCTCTAAATATATACAAATATAGTTCATGATTTTTTTTCTAGTTCACATTTTTTTAACGTAAACTTATGGACCCTTTGAATAGTAATAGTAGTTATTATTAATTGTTATGGAGAAGCTAGTATATCCTACACACTTTCATCTCACTTAATCCTCACAACAGTCCTATGAGGAAAGATGGTATTTTCCATATATTATGCATGAGGAAACCGAAGCCTAAGATCACACAGCTACTTTGCAAATGTTATACTGCCTCATAATCAGTGGGAGGACTAAGGTAAAATCAGAAGGAAAGAAATATCTGAATATACAGTCGGCCCTCCATATCTGTGGATTTCACATCCCTGGATTCAACCAACCTCAGATAGAAAATATTCAGAAAGAAAATTCCAGAGAGTTCCAAAAGGCAAAGTTTTTATTTGCCCTGTGCCTGGCAACTATTTACATAGCATTTACATTGTATTTACAACTATTTACATAGCATTTACATTGTATTAGGTATCAGAAGTAATCTAGAGATGATTTAAATTATAAGGGAGGATGTGAGTAGGTTATATGCAAATACTACCCCAGTTTCCATAAGGGACTTGAGCATCTGGGGGTTTTGGTATCCAAGGGTAGTTCCTGAAACCAAGCCCCCAGGGATACCAAGGGACAACTGTAATCTGCAGAAGTTGAAGATAGACAAATAAATTCTAGCTCCTCCATTGTCCCTTTTCTTAAAAAAAATCATGAAGTGTCCCTACCGTGGGTTTATGGCCATAGTTGAGCACAGGATTTCT
This sequence comes from Grampus griseus, assembly GCF_964374135.1. Lineage (NCBI taxonomy): Eukaryota > Metazoa > Chordata > Mammalia > Artiodactyla > Delphinidae > Grampus > Grampus griseus. Next base: position 90,270,981 of record NC_139018.1, read on the forward strand.
TAAGATTAGTCATATCACGTACCACCTAATTTCTTGGCTGAAACTCTGTACAACACAGTGCGTACTTGGGAGGTAAAATTCCAAACAGTGTCATAGTGCTTTGATTTGGAATTTCAATCAGGGACCAACCATTAAAGACTCCATTGTCTTCCTCCTACCTGTTCTAGATTTCCTATCAGCACAACCTGGGAACAGCTGACCCAAAGAGCTTGACTTTTGTTGCATCATCCACATACTTTTTTCTTTACACAGTGACTGGATCGGTTGGTTCAGGCAGTGAGAAGAATGCATAATGTGCTCTCTTCCATTCAAAGAGTTTATATAGGTAAAGTAGGATTTAGTTGCCTATGAGCTCAATCTGACACCCTTTGTGATAGCTAACTTGATTCTTTTTAAGGATCCAGGGAAGTTATTAATGTAATTGCTATCTCAGAGACACAGCAATCGTTTTAATGCCCTTTTTAGTCAAGTGTTTTCCCCTCTTGATTCCTGAATATAATCTACTTTGGAGCCAACAGGGGATCATGGAAGGACATTGAATATAATGCTTGCAGGAGGTGTTGTGTGGATTTTTTTTTAACATATATTTTGATGTATTCAGTTCCAGAATCAGGTCATCTTGCAGATCAGCACAGTGATATTTACCCTGAAGTAGAAGATGTATATCCATTTCTTCTACAAATTAAAAGTTATCATTTGGATTTGAGCATTTAAATCTTTTAACTTTAACTTTGGGTCACATTAAAATAACAGAAACAGGAATGAAAAAAAATCTTTATATAGCTTTTTCTCTTAAACAGCAGTCAGCAACAAAAGTCAAGAAGTACCCTAGGCTGTTCACATTTCTTCCCTGCCCATGGGAAATCTCTCTCGGTGGGTTTTATTCTGTGTCTACATGAGGCAAACCAAATGTCTGCAGCAGCTGAAAGCTGCAGGAGACAGTTCCTGGCAATGGGTCTTAATTATGGAGCTGTCTTCAGCGACCTTGCCATTTCTTGAAGCTCTCATGAGGACATTCCAGTTTGCCATCTTCAGCAGTTTTGATCCAATAAAGCACCTCACAGGTGCTTGCTAAGGCAAGAAAAGGGTATGGCCTCCCATCTCTGGTGTCTCAGCTTTGAGTGTGATGTTGACCTGTCCACCCCAAAGATGGGCTAAGGTTTAAATTGCAGTTCCAATTGACAGCATTCATTCTTGCTTAGGCATCTTTCTTAAGTTTTCCTCTTCCTCTTCCCCTTACCTTCACCCTCATCTAAAAACACATCATTTCACGCTAGACAACAGCCATAGCTCCCTCTACCTTCTTGTCTTGTCTCTTCCTGTCCCCACCTCATCATGTGTACCAATGACTTATGTTCTTCGTGTATCAATGACTTATGTTCTTCCTAAAACAATGTTCTCATCATGGTACTACCCTTTCCAGGTGCTCTCTATTTTATACTACATATATGTTTGGCCACAATCATTCATTATTCTCCATAATCAAATTCACTTTTTTATACATGTTCACCTTTTTGCATATCGGCCCCAGTCCAGCTGTTTTCCTCATCATGAGCTGTCAAAATAATAATCGATCATGTCTTTAGTGCTTCTGTTTTTTCTGCTCCCTATCTCAATCTCTGACAGCCTCTATCCCCAAACACATGCCCGACTGCCCTTGCTTCCCTCTTTACATCTTTAAACTCTATCACAGTGTTAAGGTGGGAGCCTGGGAGCCGTTAGACCAGCACTGTCCAGCAGAAATGTAATGCAAGCTACATATGTAATTACCTATGTAATTTTAACTTTCTAACAGCTATATTGAAAAAGGTAAATATAAAAAGGTGAAAAGAATTTTAATAATATTTTAATTTAATCCAGTATATTCAAAATATTATTATTTCAACATATAATCAATATCCAAATTATTATTAAGATATTTAACTTTTTTCAACAAAATCTTTGGAATCAGGTGCGTTTTTACACTTACAGCACATTTCATTCAGACTAGCCACATTTCACGGCTCAACTGCCACATGGGCTTAGTGGCTACTATGTTGGACAGCACAGCTTTAGACCATTTTAGACCATGCTTTTCTCATTACTTCTGTCTTTCTGTTGCTTGTATTTCTCTGACCACCCAATGGATATGTCTGCAGGGATGCTTCTCAGGTTCCTCCAGCTCATCACATCCAAGGAGACTTCATGAGCTTCCTCTCTGCATTCCTTATCCCAGCATCATTCACTCAACAGCCCTGGCCAGAAACCTTCCAGTCATTGTTGAAGTCCTCTTTCTTTATTCTAAGGGTTCTGCTGTTAGTAATATATAAGAATTTTCTGACTTCTTTTCCTCTACTGCCCTTGTTCCATATTTTATCTTTGCAGCAGCCAAAATTGTATCACTCCATTTCACTTCATGTGCAGTGATTCCTCATTATCTATCTAATAAGACTTGAGTTCCTCAGTGTGTCATAAAGGTGCTTCCTGCCCAGGCCCTGATCTGCCTTTCCAGCCATAACCTCTGCCCCCTTTTCCTTCTGTACCATATGTTACAGTTATTCACACATTTTATGACCCCTCACACCTTTCCTCTCTTCATGCTTTTCTGACTTAATACTTGCCGTTCTCTATGCCTAGGCTGCCCTTTCTCCCAACCTGTGTTCTTTCTTTAAAAATTCCCTTTCATCCATTAAGTCTCAGCTCAAACATCACCTCCTCTTTGGAGTCTTGAAGTGCCACTTTGTTTTAACACTTCAACACCTGTATTGCTTTTTTTTCTTTTTTTTTAAATTTCCTAACTCATCCCTTAGGCTCATGAATTCCCTGAGAGTAGAAAAAGTGTGTGTTTCATCTTTATATCCCTAACATCAAGCAGTACATAGATAACAATAATTAAGTAGGTTGATCTTCGCTGACATACTGACCTCTCTATATGGCTTGATGCTTACATACTCTGTAATTACTTTAGAAATATTATTTTTGTCCTCCATGCTGAATTATTAGCTACTTGATAACAAGGTCCTATCTTTTGTTACACAGCATTAGCCAAGTGAAAGTTAATTTGAAAAATATATATGTATATTCCAGGTCTAATTAATTCAACCAGGGGAAGCCCTTCTTCCTGGTGCAGAGTATCTGGTATAGTCTCAGGGATTCACTTCCATCATTTATGAACTCTATCTCTTGCTAGGTAAAATAAGATAGAACTGAGTATCATTCAAATTGCAGACCTTGGAGCTGCCCTACAAGGGGATGCAGAGAATAATGGCTGTGGGTTTTGCCTGCACACTTTAAGGATAGATAATGGAATACATTTGTTTCATCAACCATCATTCAACAATATTTATTGAGTGAAAAAGATGTGGTCATTAACCACAATCTTAGAGTCAAAAGTGAGTGGTTTATGTCTGTTTCAATGTTTTTACTATCTACAAAGACCCCATTTGGGCTTCCCTGGTGGCGCAGTGGTTGAGAGTCCGCCTGCCGATGCAGGGGACACGGGTTCGTGCCCCAGTCCGGGAAGATCCCACATGCCGCGGAGCGGCTGGGCCCGTGAGCCATGGCCGCAGAGCCTGCACATCCGGAGCCTCTGCTCCGCAACGGGAGAGGCCACAACAGTGAGCCCACGTACCGCAAAAAAAAAAAAAAAGACCCCATTATATAAGCCATATATTACTTTGACCATCCTTATTAGAAGAATGTATGTGTTCCTCATAAGAAATGATACCATAGTATAACGAACATGCATTTGAAGAAGTGTTAGTTATTTATGAGAAAAGTCATTTTTACATTTTCAATATAAGGAGATAGAGCACCTAGTTGTTTCATGCTCCTTATTTACCAGTTAACACAAATTTATGTGTCCAACACTTCTTTAGGTACTGGCCATTTATACTGTGATTGATGGTCACAGAATATGAATAGATAAACCCTTTTAACACTATTCCATGGGCTTATTTTTTAAATGCTTAATAAAACAATCTCCCTCCCCCCTCTGATGTTCTGCAGAGAGCAGGAAATCCCTTTCCTGATTGGAGGGCATGAAAACAGTAGGAGACACTATTAATTTAACACTATGTCTTGTGAAATCTCTTTTTAGCTATACTGTTAAGATTCAGGGTTAGTCTGTGCTTATATAAAATAGGAAACTGCATGTGAGGATTTCAGAGTTTCTTTTTTATCTATGGAACAAGAATCAAACCCAGAAGGAAGGCATAGCCATTTTCCCCCATTTTAAAAGAATTTAAAAATTTTCAAATTATTTAATACTTACTGAAAAGTTGAAAGAATCATACAGAAAGTTCACGAATTATACCTTTAACCTAGCTTTCCCTAAATCTAGGAAATTAACATTGGTAAAGTACTGCTAAGTAAACTTCAGACCTTATTAGAATTCACCAGTTTTTTCCTTCCCCTAATGTTATTTTTCTGTTCTAGGATTCAAACCAGGATCTCATGTTGCATGTAGTTGCTGTGTCTCTTTAGTCTACTCCAGTTTGTGACAGTGCCTCATTCTTTCCTTGTCTTTCATGACCTTGACAATTTTACTAAGATCTGGCCAGTTATTTTGTACAATGTCTCTCAACTTAGGTTTTTCGGATGTTTCTTCATGATTTCATTGAGGTTATACACTTGGGGGAAGAATACCACAGGGACAGTGTCACACCCTTTTCAGGGCATTATATCAGAGGAACGTGCTGTATATATGTATTATTACCGGTGATGGGAACTTTGATCATTTGGTGAAGATAATATCTGCTGTATTTCGCCATTGTCCAATGACTAATTTTCTCTTTCTAATTGATAAATATCTTAGAGAAGATATTTTGAGTTAATTCTAACATTCTATTTCTCCTCAAACATTTGTACATTGATTTTAGCATCCACTGGTGAATGTTGCCCGCAACTGTAGTGTTTGCCTAATGGTGGCTTTGTATTTCCCTCAGATGACAATTATTTTTCTCTTTTCCCTGTGAGAACATATTTCTACATTTACCTAGATTTCAAGGGAAGAGTGTAATTCAAAAGTTGGATGTATTTGCAGAATTGGTTAATGCACTGAATTTTTTAGACCTGCTCATATTAGTCTAGTCTGTCTTAGTCTTTGCCTGTCTATCTACCTATCTATCTACCTATCTATCTACCTACCTACCTACCTACCTACTTAGCCATCCATCCTTCCACATGACTATCCATCTATCTATTTATACATTCAACTCATGATTAAAAAGGTCAGATTATTCAGACCATGTGTCATTTACCTAGCCAAATATTATAGCTGGTAAATATATGTTTCTCACCTTTCCATATTGTCTGGATAAAGTGTGGCCTATATTTGTACTTTAAAGACCAATTGGAGTTTTGGCCAATTGAGGCCAAAAAGAGATTTCACAAGACATAGTGTTAAATTAATAGTGTCTCCCACTGTTTTCATGGTGCCCTCCAATCAGGAAAGTTTATAATCTGCTCTTTTCACTTAGAAATGCATTTTAAATCCTTCCATACCAATGAATATAGTTTGACTTATTTTAAAGTCTGTTATTCCATTGCAGTGAGGTTCATTAATTTATTTAAAACCCTCTGTGCATTGGCATTTGATTTTTGGCTCTAGTGCTTGCTATTACAGACAATCTTATGATGAACATAGGTTTATGGAGCTTTTGACTCAAAGACTATGTCCATTTTTATACAAATTTCTAAAATCACACTCTAGAAAGGTGGTTCTAATTTACTGTCCTGCCAGTAGCATATGCACATGCCAGATATGCCACACCTTCTCCAAATACTGGTATTACTGCTCTCTTTAATCATTTCGCTAGGAAAAAAAAAATACCTCATTTAAAAATTTTATTTCTCTGTTTTCTAGTCAGTTTGAATATTTTTCCTTGTGTTTCTTGGCCATTTTTTATATACTTCTCTGAATTGCTTTGCTCAGCTTAATTCTGCAGGAAAAAAAATATATTCCCTAAATTCATCTCTGTCGTAATCCTCCCTCACTCGTTGCAGAAACCTTAAACTCAACCTAGTAACACTTCTCCAACTTACTTGATTCACTGTTTTTCTCCGGAATAGGCAACACTCAATTATCTATTGTCCGTAACTATTACTTACTCTTTGGAAATAAGAGCATAGGGTGGAGGTTTTCAGACCCAAGATCTGTCAGTATTATTTCCTTTCCCATATTCTAATGACCTGTGACAGAACACCTACCCTTTAAAATGCATTACCTATCAAGGCCTCTTCTCCAAAGTTGAAAACAACCTTAAACTGTCTTTACCATTTAAATCGCCTTTATGTGGCTCCCTGGCCACCAATCCATTTCTTATTGTCCCTGCTGCATTAAAGGTGGTTGGGTCAAAATGCTCAGTGTCCCTATTCACCTTGCCGTTTCCCTCCCTGAACCTCGTCTGTGCCTGGAGTTGCCAAGTCACTAATGAAAGGACTAATTTACATCTTGTTATTTCATTTGACGTTGTTATCTTTTCTTTAGGGCTTCTTCTATAGTAAAAAAAAATAAAAATCTAAAAATTGCTTGTAAGAGACATGAATTTGCTGCCTCAAGCAGTTGCTGAGGTACCAGGAAAAAAAAGAAAAAAAATAATAAAACCCAACATCTCATGTAACTAGTTATTAGAGCTTGCACAGGTAATTGGATTTGGATTTGTAGGAAATTTAGAAGATTTTCCAGAAAAATGGCTGCTGTTAAATTATTTTGAACATTAGGGGTCCAAACTAAAGCGGCTGTCCACGGTTCCTTGTGAAAACCTCCCTAAGCTGTACCGCATCAGAGAGGATCCATATGAGAAAGCATTAAGGAAATAGATTCTCTAATGCAGTTTTCAATAATTTATTTACTGCTGGGCATGAAAATATCAGGAATTAAATTCTGTCACAATCATGCTTAAGATCTCCAGTCAGAGCAATTGTAAAGAAGTTACAGAAATGTTATAATAAACGTTATTTCATCCTACTTATGACAATAATGGCTCTGCTATTAACCAGTGCAGCAGTCATCCTACTATTCTCAATCAGAAAGAAAAAGAGATCATTTCATCTTATCTGGCCTGGCCTGTTAAAAGCATTCGCTCTGCACATTCTTGTTCAAAAGGTTTTGCTTTTTAATGCATTCACTTGGTGAGTGAAGATGAAAATTGCCAAGAGGTCAAAGGGGAAGTACATCTTCTTCTTCCCCTCTCTCAAAATTTGCTTACTATCTTCAGTTAGGTTGCAGCCTGATTTACATTTTTGTGAGTAAGGGCTGAGTTGTTTACAAGCAGTGTTGTCATGTGAACCTTGAAAATAGATCTGACAGGGAATTTTGAAAGCGCCAAGCTGAAGCTCAGAATGTGGGAATCAGGTTTGCAACATGTTGGTTGTTAAACACTGATGGTTGAAGAAAAGTCAGTGGCTTCCTTAGATGTGTGTGTTTTAGTAATTGGGGTTTGTCATTTGTCAGAGGAGGGAAAGATTTTCCTCATGCCAGATTGATCTCTTTATCCCCCTCCCCTCAGCCTTACCAAAGCCACGCAAGACTGGTTATTCATGTGGTTACAGTGAGTAGGCCACCAACACCTCTCTGGAAAATTCTAAATACATATCCCAGATTCTGGGCCTATGCCCTGGACATCTGGAAGTGCCATTTCTAAGAGACAGGCTCCCACAGCCAGAGTTCTATGCCAGTTAATTCCACGACAGTAAGAGTCAGCCCAGAATCAGGTTGTCACTCTCCTGTGGTGAGACCATGTCCCTTGGGTGATCAGGTGTTGGTTATATCAGTGGTGCTTAGGCCTTTGGGAGGCAGATGCTACACAGATACTATATATGCGCCTCGTGCCCATCGGCACTGGCTTCGTGTCCCATTTACTAACTAGGTGACCTCGGGTAAGTTACTTAGCCTCTTTTTCTAATGTTTCTCCAGCTGTAAAATCCTGATAACCACATCTAATGCTTAGCATTTATTGTAAGGATCAAATCAGATAATAAATGTAAACCATTCAGCCTAGTGTCAGGCACATAATAAGCACAATATAAACAGTATTTATTTTTATTACATTAATAGCCTTGCCCCCATATTTTCTAACTTTTTTGTTAAAATTCACTAGTGAGGGACCACTCTGCTCCGAGAACTACATTAAGTTATGAATAGACACACGTGTTTGAATTGAAGGTTGTGATAAAATTACTTTATGTTTCTGTTTAGATATTTTAAAGTTTTTTTAAAAAAGGTATGTGTGTAGAAAACCTATCTTTGTATTTACATACAAGCCTATTCAGATAGTACTTTTTGTCCCTTAACCTGTGACTTAGAAGTAGGAAATATAAATACAAGGTAAATATTAGGATGCAAGCAACAATAAAGGACATTATTGCTTAGTTGAGAAATGCTTTTCTCATTCAGGAAAGAGAAAGCATGGTATTTTGGACTGGGAAATCCTGGGAGAGTACTTTTGCATAATTTTCAATGTTTAGATGCTGAAGAGGGCTTTGTCGACAAACTTAGACTCTTTCTGAGAGGTAGGATAGGGGAAGGAAATAATACTTGTTGAACGCTTACTAAATGTCAGAATCAAGGTACTTTTAATCCTTTCCCCATTTATTGTTCACAGAATTATACCTTTGATATTTGTTACCTTTATCTCCATCTTACACCTGTGAGGCTTCGTGGATATATTGCAAGTAAATGGCAGAACCAGGACTTGAATCCAGGTGTGCCAGCTTTCAAGTGTAAGCTCCTCTAGAGTATGGGTTCACCGATCCGAGGGAAGCTGCAGAACAAACTGTTAAAACCCAATAATTCAGACACAAAGACAAAACTAATCTTGAATTTTGATTCTACATACCTTAGATGGAGCAAAGAAGGCTGGAAACGTAATGTTTCTCAGGATAACTATGTAGCTAGCAAGAGTATGTGGGCTCTTCTTTGATGCCAAGCTGAATGAATTCTAAACTCCTAACCAAGAGAGTATATCAGAACACTTAGGGAAGCTTTTCCAAAGCAGTAGTGCTTGGGCTTTGTCCCTGAAAATTCTGAAATTTCCATCCAAAAGATATAACTATACTGTTGGTCAATAAACCAGAGATTCCTGAGAGGATGAAGTCTTCAGTGCGGATCAAGGTCTTGATCGGGCTTTGAAGGCATAAAGCATCCATTTAAAGGCAGAAATGATGGAGAATACCTGAAGTGCTACGGGTTAAAGGGCAGCATTTACTTTAGACTATCATCAGAGCATCTCCCAGTACTCCTCCTAGGGAGGTGACCAAAGCGTGGCCGGCAGCTCCTCTGATCAGGCCTCCAGCTCAGGTCCTACCTGTAGATGTGACCCACCTGGCCAACTTCTGGCATTTAGTAAGTGTTCAACAAGTGACAATTGCTTGTTATGCTTTTCATTTTATAATCTGCTTTTCCCATTTTATTATTTTGTCTTCGTTTTAGCCTGACCTGGGACAGTGTATGTGTATGTTTGCATGTGATATAGAAATGAGTGATGTCTCTGTGTATCTGTGTGTGTACGCATGCATGCATGTGTATGTGTGTTTGCATGTTTGTATGTGCATGATGTAGGTGACCCACAGTGCATTGGTAGCCAGGCACTCTTGATTTTATGCCTGGGATAAGGCATTCAGGGAAAGATACTATCTCATGTAAAGGATCATTGTGTAGGTTAGAGACCTTAAGTAGTTGACTAGCAATGGTGATGGTGACCAGATGGTGATCAGTGATGGATGGGTGAAGCTGACATGACTGAGAACCAGGTATTAACATGGCAGTCTCTAACTCCACATTTTCCATGTGTTAAACCTGGCTGGGAAGCCTGTTGGGTTGAATGGGATGAATGGGTCACAGTCTATGGTATTAATATCAGTCCTGGTCACTACTCCTTAATTCTGCCAACATTTATCAAGCCCCACCTATATACCAGAATCTGTGGACCTACCAAGATAAATGAGATGTAGTCTCTGGAGTATTATTTGAGAGTAATCCACACACACAATCAAATAATGCCTTCTCAATACAAAATGTCATGGGATCTCAGAGGTAGCCACAATTTTCTGGAAAGGTGGGGGAAGGCTTCTCAGAGGAAATGACTTTCAAGGTGGGCTTCAATGGGTGCACTGTAAAATTCTAGGTAGACGAGAGAGAGAGGTTCTGATTAGAGGATGTGGAATGTAGACACATGCAAGGGCAAAGTGTATTGAGAATGCATATTTAGTTATGGATGTGAATGCCATGCTCAGAACCCTGGCTCCTCCTCCATGTTGCACAGCCTTTTTTTATGTTGCCCGATTTCAGTCTTCAGCTGTTGCAAGAGCATCAGATCTGAATAGGCTAGGTCATGAGTTTAATTTCTGATCCTACCCCAGTCCACACTGGCAAATTCTTCTTGCCCTCAGTTTCATAATGCACTCTACCCAAGTCTGAGGCCACAGGGAGAAAGGGTCACCATAGGAAAATCTGGATGTCTTTTGGAACAGTCCAACCCTTGACCACATTATTCTTGTTTTTTTACTTTCCTTGAGCTAACACTCATGAGCATTAACCTGATATATGAGCATATATTTTTCTGTGCTTTAAAAGCGTAGGCTATAAGGACATAATCTTGTATGTGTGCCAAGACATATACAGAAAGATATTCAATGTAGCATTATGTATAATAGTGAAAAGTTAAATTTCGAGCAATTTACTTAAGCAAATAATGCACATTCATACAATAGAATGTAACACAATCTTTAAATTGTATTTTCATCTTAATTATATGGGAAAATGTTTATTGTATTCCTTGGACAAAACGGGATATGAAACTAAATATATAATATACCTAATTCTGGGGGAAAAATAGTGCATGGACATATGTATAATTGTGAGTGTGGAGACAGGATTGTATAAGGAAATGCAACAAAGCAAAATAACACTAATATCTTTGGATGGTGTAATTATAGGTGATTTTTATTATCCCCTATTTTTTTCTACATTGTCAAATTTTTCCATAATGAAAATATTATTTTAAAATGAAAAGACTGAAGGGTAAATAAAAACAGAAGTCGAGAATAGATCTGTGGTACATGTTTCTGTGCCTAGCCATTATGTGGAGAGATAACATAGGAAAACATACTAACAGCCATAATTTATGTTTTCAGACACTTAATACATTTCTGGTTCTCATATCGTACAAGTAACAGCCTGATGCAGTGATGACTGAATCAGTTACAGTCTTGGAACGAGGAGCTCGGTAAAACATCCCTGACTTTGCCCTAAATCTGTGCACAACTTTGGCAGGAAGCTCACCTCTCTTCCTCTTTATTATCATTCTTCCAATGTGTTAGGTTTTGAATGAGAAGTGCTGAGGCTAAAGTCTGTTTCTAATTAGCTTACTTATGTGAAGAATGAGTGTAAATGGAATTAATGCACCTAACAAGACATCTTTGGTAATTCTACTTTTCCTTAGCTAATAGCACTACAGCGTGCTGCAGTGCCAACAAACACTGCCCCCTTGTTTACATGATAAGTGAGTTTTAATTGGTTTGTGCATATTAATGTAACCTTGAGTGGAGATCAAAAAATGCTTGTGAGATTGAAGAACCTCTCAGGTTCCTACCCCAGCTTTGGACATGTCAGGCAGGGAAGGGCACCACTGGAAAAGCAGGCAACTAAAACACTGAGTCTGAGCATTGAGTCTGTGTAGGAAATTGGTCCTGGCCCTGACTGCATATTTTTAAGCTCAAGGCTTTCACCTAATTGTCTGCTGTAGTTGCTGCTCTGGTTAAAAGTAACCAGAAGGAACTTGGGAATGTGCCCTGGGTGGCACAAAAAGGGGAGATGGCAGCTTTTCTTTTACCACTCAAGCTGTGTTTTTTTCCCCCTTTAGAATGAAACTCAAGATGGTTTTCTAAGTCCACTTAAGCTTTAAATCAAGAACAGAACTCTCCCTCTGGAATCTAGCTGTGGCTATGGGGTCATTTATTCTTAAAGAGTGATATGCGTGAGAAAGACATGCTTGTCCACAGGCTTAAAAGCCTTCGTCTGCCAGGTTAGGTCCCAGGGTTCCCACAAAATAATCAAGCTTCTTGGATAAAGGAATGTGGAGTAGATTAAGGCTTTATTTGAGATGGGTCCTGAATCACAGAGCAGACCTGCACATATGCACAATATAATACCCCAAACATAGGCACCATTCAGCTGTATGCACAAGTATGCAGTCACTTACACAGTGTTGCCACTCCAGTGACTGTTTTCTGTCTATTAAGCTTTGTTACTGGAAGGAGATGGTGGAAGTCACAACTCAACAAATTCAAACAAACACTTACTGTAACCTAAGATAATTCGATAACAATAAGATAAGAACTCTATACAGGAAAGTTGTCACTTTTGTGGTTTATATTATTTTTATTGGGAGGACTTCCTAAGTGAGGTGGGAGATTGGGTTTAGCGACCTTTGATTGTTCCTTAAGACTTTAAAAGTTCATGAGTTTAAAGTATGCTCTATTCAAATTTACAGGGCTTACTACAGTTACATTAAGTTGTGGTTAATAGAGTAAGATTTAATGAGTACGTATTTATTGTTTATAATAGTCCACATTATTGTGACATGCATGTCATAATGAAAAATAATTGAGAGTAGAAGGACGTGCACTCACTCCCTCTTGCAAGAGCACCAGAATTGCAACTAACTGCTGAACAGTCATCAACAGGAAGACGCTGGAACTCACCAGAAAAAATACCCCACATCCAAAGACAAAGAAGAAGCCGCAGTGAGACGGTAGGAGGGACACAATCACAATATAATGAAATCCCATAACAGCTGGGTGAGTGACTCACAAACTGGAGAACACTTATACCACAGAAGTCCACCCATTGGAGTGAAGGTTCTGAGCCCCACATCAGGCTTCCCAACCTGGGGGTCTGGCAACGGGAGGAAGAATTCCCAGAGAATCATACTTTGAAGGCTAGTGGGATTTGATTGCAGGACTTTGACAGGAAAGGGGAAACAGAGACTCCACTCTTGGAGGGCACACACAAAATAGTGTGCACATCAGGACCCAGAGAGAAGGAGTAGTGACCCCATAGGAGACTGAACCAGACCTACCTGCTAGTGTTGGACGGTCTCTTGCAGAGGCAGAGGGTGGCTGTGGCTCACCATGGGGACAAGGACACTGGCAGCAGAAGTTCTGGGAAGTACTCCTTGGAGTGAGCCCTCCCAGAGTCTGTCATTAGCCCCACCGAAGAGCCCAGTAGTCTCCAGTGTTGGCTTGCCTCAGGCCAGACAACCAATAGGGAGGGAACTCAGCCCCACCCACCAGCAGACAACCAAAATTTTACTGAGCTCTGCCCACCAGAGCAACACCCAACTCTACCCATCACCAGTCCCTCCCATCAGGAAGCTTGCAGAAGCCTCTTAAATAGTCTCATCCACCAGAGAGCAGACAACAGAAGCAAGAAGAACTACAATCCTGCAGCCTGTGGAACAAAAAACACTGTCACAGAAAGATAGACAAAATGAAAAGGCAGAGAACTATGTACCAGATGAAGGAACAACATAAAACTCCAAAAAAAAAAAAAAAACTAAATGAAGTGGAGATAGGCAACCTTCCAGAAAAATAATTCAGAATAATGTTAGTGAAGATGATTCAGGATGTTGGAAAAAGAGTGGAGGCAAAGATCAATACGAGGCAGGAAATGTTTAACAAAGATCTAGAAGAATTAAAGAACAAACAGCTAGAAGAATTAAAGAACAAAGAAACAGAGATGAACAATACAATAACTGAAATGAAAAATACACTAGAAGGAATCAATAGCAGAATAACTGAGGCAGAAGAACGGATAAGTGACCTGGAAGACAGAATGGTGAATTCACTGCTGTGAAACAGAATCAAGAAAAAAGAATGAAAAGAAATGAAGACAGCCTAAGAGACCTCTGCAACACAACAACATTCACATTATAGGGGGTCCAGAAGGAGAAGAGAAAGAGGAAGGACCCAAGAAAGTATTTGAAGAGATTATAGTTGAAAACTTCCCTAACATGGGAAACGAAATAGCCACCCAAGTCCAGGAAGTGTAGAGAGTCTCAGGCAGGATAAACCCAAGGAGAAACATGCCAAGACACATAGTAATCAAATTGACACAAATTAAAGACAAAGAAAAATTATTACAAACAACAAGGGAAAAACAACAAATAACATATAAGGGAACTCCCATAATGTTGACAGCTGATTTCTCAGCAGAAACTCTACAAGCCAGAAGTGAGTGACACGATATAGTTAAAGTGATGAAAGGGAAGAACCTACAACTAAGATTACTCTACCTGGCAAGGATCTCATTCAGATTTGATGGATAAATCAAAAGCTTTACAGACAAGCAAAAGCTAAGAGAATTCAGCACCACGAAACCACCTCTACAACAAATGCTAAAGGATCTTCTCTGAGTGGGAAACACAAGAGAAGAAAAGGACCTACAAAAACAAACGCAAAACAATTAAGAAAATGGTAATAGGAACATAGATATTGATAGCTACCTAAATGTGAATGGACTAAATGCTCCAACCAAAAGATACAGTCTTGCTGAATGGATACAAAATCAAGAGCAATTTATATGCTGTCTACAAGAGACCCACTTCAGACCTAGGGACGTATACAGACTGAAAGTGAGGGGATGGAAAAAGATATTCCATCAAATGGGAATCAAAAAAAAGCTGGAGTAGCAATACTCATATCAGATAAAATAAACTTTAAAATAAAGAATGTTACAAGAGACAAGGAAGGACACTACATAATGATCAAGGGATCAATCCAAGAAGAAGATATAACAATTATAAATATATATGCACCCAGCATAGGAGCACCTCAATACATAAGACAAATGCTAACAGCTATAAAAGAGGAAACCAATAGTAACACAATAATAGTGGGGGACATTAACACCTCACACCAGTGGAAAGATCATCCAGAGAGACAATTAATAAGGAAACACAAGCTTTAAATGACAGAATACACTAGATAGATTTAATTGATATTTATAGGACATTCCAGCAGATTACACTTTCTTCTCAAATGCACACAGAACATTCTCCAGGATAGATCACTTCTTGGGTCACAAAACAAGCCTCGGTAAATTATAGAAAATTGAAATTATATCAAGCATCTTTTCCAACCACAACGCTGTGAGATTAGTAATCAATTACAGGGGAAAAAAACGTAAAAAGCACAAACATATGAAGGCTAAACAATACATTACTAACTAACCAAGAGATCACTGAAGAAATCAAAGAGGAAATCAATAAATACCTAGAGACAAATGACAATGAAAACATGATAATCCAAAACCTATGGGATGCAGCAAAAGCAGTTCTAAGAGGGAACTTTATAGCAAAACAATCCTACCTCAAGAAACAAGAAAAATCTCAAACAATCTAACCTTATACCTAAAGGAACTAGAGAAAGAGGAACAAACAAAACCCAAAGTTAGTAGAAGGAAAGAAATCATAAAGAACAGAACAGAAATAAATGAAATAGAAACAAAGTAAACAATAACAAAGATCAATAAAACTAAAAGCTGGTTCTTTGAGAAGATAAACAAAATTGATAAACCAGACTCATCAAGACAAAGGGGGAGAGGACTCAAATAAATAAAATTAGAAATGAAAAAGGAGAAGTTACAACAGACACCACAGAAATAATAAAGCATCCTAAGAGACTACTACAAGCAACTCTATGACAATAAAATGGACAACCTGGAAGAAATGGACAAATTGCTAGAAAGGTATGAGCTTCCAAGACAGAACCAGGAAGAAATAGAAAATATGAACAGACCAATCATAAGTAATGAAATTGAAACAGTGATTAAAAATCTTCCAACAGGGCTTCCCTGGTGGCGCAGTGGTTGAGAGTCCGCCTGCCAATGCAGGGGACATGGATTCATGCCCCGGTCCAGGAGGATCCTGCATGCCGCGGAGCGGCTGGGCCCGTGAGCCATGGCCGCTGAGCCTGCGCGTCCGGAGCCTGTGCTCCGCAACGGGAGAGGCCACAACAGTGAGAGGCCCGCGTACCAGGAAAAAAAAAAAAATCTTCCAACAAACAAAAGTTCAGGACAAGATGGCTTCACAGGTGAATTCTATCAAACATTTAGAGAAGAGCTAACACTCATGCTTCTAAACTCTTCCAAAAAATTGCAGAGGAAGGAACACTCCCAAACTCATTCTACAAGGCCACCATCAACCTGATACCAAAACCAGACAAAGGTACTACAAAAAAAGAAAATTACAGACCAATATCACTGATGAATATAGATGCAAAAATCCTCAACAAAACACTAGCAAACAGAATCCAACAACATATTAAAAGGATCATACACCACGAACAAGTGGGATTTATCCCAGAGATGCAAGGATTCTTCAGTATACACAAATCAATCAATGTGATACACCATGTTAACAAATCGAAGAATAAAAACCATATGATCATCTCAATAGAAGCAGAAAAAGCTTTTGACAAAATTCAACACCCATTTATGATAAAAACTCTCCAGAAAGTGGGCATAGAGGGAACCTACCTCAAAATGATAAGGGCTATATATGACAAACCCACAGCCAACATCATTCTCAATGGTAAAAAAATGAAAGCATGTCCTTTAAGATCAGGAACAAGACAAGGATGTCCACTCTCACCATTATTATTCAACATAGTTTTGGAAGTCCTAGCCATGGCAATCAAAGAAGAAAGAGAAATAAAAAAACACAAATTGGAAAAGAAGAAGTAAAACTGTCACTGTTTGCATGTGACGTGAAACTATAGGTAGATAATCCTAAAGATGCCACCAGAAAAGTACTAGAGCTAATCAATGTACTTGGTAAAGTGTCAGGATACAAAATTAATGCACAGAAATCTCTTGCATTCCTATACACTAACAATGAAAGCTCAGAAAGAGAAATTAAGGAAACAATCCCATTCACCACTGCAACAAAAAGAATAAAATACCTAGGAATAAACCTACCTAAGGATGTAAAAGACCTGTACTCAGAAAACTATAAAACACAGATGAAAGAAATTAAAGTTGACACTAACAGATGGAGAGATATACCATGTTCATGGATTGGAAGTATCAATATTGGGAAAATGACTACACTACCCATAGGGATCTACAGATTCACTGCAATCCCTATCAAATTACCAATGGCATTTTTTACAAAACTAGAGCAAAAAATCTTAAAATTTTTATGGAGACGCACAAGACCCCAAATAGCCAAAGAAATCTTGAGGGAAAAAAATGGAGGTGGAGGAATCAGACACCCTGACTTCAGACTATACTACAATGCTACAGTAATCAAGACAATATGGGACTGGCACAAAAACAGAAATATAGATCAATGGAACAGGATAGAAAGCCCAGAGATAAACCAACACACCTATGGTCAACTAATCTATGACAAAGGAGGCAAGGATATACAACAGGGAAAAGACAGTCTCTTCAATAAGTGGTCCTTGGAGAACTGGACAGCTACATGTAAAAAAATGAAATTAGAACACTCCCTAACACCATACACAAAAATAAACTCAAAATGGATTAAAGATCTAAGTGTAAGACTAGACACTATGAAACTCTTACAGGGAAACATAGGAAGAACACTCTTTGACATAAATCACAGCAAGATCCTTTTTGACCCATCTCCTATATTAATGGAAATAAAAATAAAAATAAACAAATGGGACCTAATGAAACTTGAAAGCTTTTGCACAGCAAAGGAAACTATAAACAAGACGAAAAGACAACTCTCAGAATGGGAGAAAATATTTGCAAACAAATTTACGGACAAAGAATTAATCTCCAAAATATATAAACAGCTCATGCAGCTCAATAGTTAAAAAAAAAAACCTAATCCCAAAATGGGCAGAAGACCTAAATAGACATTTCTCCAAAGAAGACATACAGATGGCCCAGAGGCACATGAAAAGCTGCTCAACATCACTAATTACTGGAGAAATGCACATCAGAACTACAATGAGGTATCACCTCACGCCTTTTAGAATGGGCATTATCAGAAAATTTACAAACAACAAATGCTGGAGGGCCTTCCCGATCACAAATCTCACCTCCACTCAAACTTTCTTTATACTTTTCTTGCAAAAACAGTAAGAGAAGTAACGAGGTGGTGGGGTTTCCAAAAACAAAAATCGTAACCTCCAACCATCAGGGGAGGGCAAAAATGCCCTTTTCCGCAACTCTCAGTTCAAAAATAAAGTTGTACCACATACAATCAGGATGTTACTTAGGAGTTCTCTTAAAGGAACACATGGTATGTGACTGACAGGTTCTTGGTGCTCCGGCCGGGTGTCAGGCCTGTGCCTCTGAGGTAGGAGAGCTGAGTTCAGGACACTGGTTCACCAGAGACCTCCCAGCTCCACATAATATCAAATGGCGAAAGTTCTCCCAGAGATCTCCATCTCAATGCTCAGACCAGCTCCACTCAACAGCCAGCAAGCTACAGTGCTGGACAGCATATGCCAAACAAATAGCAAGACAGTAACTCAACCCCATCCGTAAGCAGAGAGGCTGCCTAAAATCATAATAAGGTCACAGACACCCCAAAACACACCACCAGATGTGGTCCTGCCCACCAGAAAGACAAGATCCAACCTCATCCACCAGAACACAGGCAGTAGTCCCCTCCACCAGGAAGCCTACACAACCCACTAAACCAACCTTAGACACTGGGGGCAGACACCAAAAACAACAGGAAGTACGAACCTGCAGGCTGCAAAAAGGAGACCCCAAACAGAGTAAGTTAAGCAAAATGAGAAGACAGCGAAAACACACAGCAGATGAAGGAGCAAGGTAAAAACCCACCAGCCCAAACAAATGTGGAGGAAATAGGCAGTCTACCTGAAAAAAAATTCAGAGTAATGATAGTAAAGATGATACAAAATCTTGGAAATAGAATGGAGAAAATGCAAGAAACATTTAACAGGACCTAGAAGAACTAAAGAGCAAACAAACAATGATGAACAACACAATAAATGAAATTAAAAATTCTCTAGAAGGAATCAATAGCAGAATAACTGAGGCAGAAGAACAGATAAGTGACCTGGAAGATAAAATAGTGGAAATAATCACCATAGAGCAGAATAAAGAAAAAAGAATGAAAAGAGTTGAGGGCAGTCTCAGAGACCTCTGGGACAAAATTAAATGCACGAACATTTGAATTATAGGGGTCCCGAAGAAGAAGAGAAAAAGAAAGGGACTGAGAAAATATTTGAAGAGATTATAGTTGAAAACCTCCCTAATATGGGAAAGGAAATAGTCAAGTCCAGGAAGTGCAGAGAGTCCCATACAGGATAAATCCAAGGAGAAACATGCCAAGACACATATTAATCAAACTATCAAAAATTAAATACAAAGAAAAAATATTAAAAGCAGCAAAAGAAAAACAACAAATAACACACAAGGGAATCCCCATAAAGTTAACAGCTGATCTTTCAGCAGAAACTCTGCAAGCCAGAAGGGAGTGGCAGGACATATTTAAAGTGATGAAAGAGAAAAACTTACAACCAAGATTACTCTACCCAGCAAGGATCTCATCCAGATTCGACGGAGAAATTAAAACTTTACAGGCAAGCAAAAGCTAAGAGAATTCAGCACCACGAAACCAGCTTTACAACAAATGCTAAAGGAACTTCTCTAGGCAGGAAACACAAGAGGAGTAAAGGACCTACAATAACAAACCCAAAACAATTAAGAAAATGGTAATAGAACATACATATCGATAATTACCTTAAATGCAAATGGATTAAATGCTCCAACCAAAAGACATAGACTGGCTGAATGGATACAAAAACAAGACCCGTATATATGCTGTCTACAAGAGACCCACTTCAGACCTAGAGACACATACAGACTGAAAGTGAGGGGATGGAAAAAGATATTCCATGCAACTGGAAATCAAAACAAGGCTGGAGTAGCAATTCTCATATCAGGCAAAATAGACTTTAAAATAACGAATATTAGTAGAGACAAAGAAGGACAGTACATAATGATCAAGGGATTGATCCAAGAAGAAGATATAACAATTGTAAATATTTATACACCCAACATAGGAGCACCTCAATACATGCGGCAAATGCTAACAGCCATAAAATGGGAAGTCGACAGTAACACAATCATAGTAGGACACTTTAACCCCCCACTTTCACCAATGGACAGATGAACGAAAATGAAAATAAGTAAGGAAATCCAAGCTTTAAATGATACATTAAGCAACATGGACTTAATTGATATTCATAAGACATTCCATCCAAAACAACAGGATACACTTTCTTCTCAAGTGCTCAGGGAACATTGTCCAGAATAGATCATATCTTGGGTCACAAATCAAGCCTAGGTAAATTTAATAAAACTGAAATCATATCAACTATCTTTTCTGACCACAACACTATAAGACTAGATATCAGTTACAGGAAAAAATCTGTAAAAAATACAAACACATGGAGGGTAAACAATACACTACTAAATAACCAAGAGATTACTTGGAAGAAATCAAAGAGGAAATCAAAAAATACCTAGAAATAAATGACAATGAACGCCTGATGACCCAAAACCTATGGGATGCAGCAAAAGCAGTTCTAAGAGAGAAGTTTATAGCAATACAATCCTACCTCAAGAAACAAGGAACATCTCAAATAAACAACCTTACCTTACACCTAAAGCAATTAGAGAAAGAGGAGCAAAAAAAGAAACCCCAAAGTTAGTAGAAGGAAGGAAATCATAAAGATCAGATCAGAAATAAATGAAAAAGAAATTAAGGAAACAATAGCAAACATCGATAAAACTAAAAGCTGGCTCTTTGAGAAGAGAAACAAAATTGATAAACCCTCAGCCAGACTTGTC
Organism: Grampus griseus; assembly: GCF_964374135.1. NCBI lineage: Eukaryota > Metazoa > Chordata > Mammalia > Artiodactyla > Delphinidae > Grampus > Grampus griseus. Next base: position 90,291,829 of record NC_139018.1, read on the forward strand.
AAGGAAAAAAGGGTGAAGACTCAAATGAATAGAATTAGAAATGAAAAAGGAGAAGCAACAACTGACACTGCAGAAATACAAAGGATCATGAGAGATTACTACAAGCAACTGTATGCCAATAAAATGGACAACCTGGAAGAAATGGACAAATACTGAGAAAAGCACAAGCTTCCGAGACCAACCAGGAAGATACAGAAAATATAAACAGACCAATCACAAGCACTGAAATTGAGGCTGTGATAAAAGTCTTTCAACAAACAAAAGCTCAGGACCAGATAGCTTCACAGGTGAATTCCATCAAATATTTAGAGAAGAGCTAACACCTATCCTTCTCCAACTCTTCCAAAATATAGCAGAGGGAGGAACACTGCCCAACTCATTCCGCGAGGCCACCATCGCTCTGATACCAAAACCAGACAAAGATGTCAGAAAGAAAGAATACTACAGGCCAATCAATATCACTGATGAACATAGATGCAGAAATCCTCAAAAAAATACTAGCAAAGAGAATTCCACAGCACATTAAAAGGATCATACACTATGATCAAGTGGGGTTTATCCCAGGAATGCAGGGATTCTTCAATATATGCAAATCAATCAATGTGATAAACCATATTACCAAACTGAAGGAGCAAAACCACATGATCATCTCAATAGATGCAGAAAAAGCTTTGACAAAGAGGAACCTGCGACAAAGATGCAGATGTAGATAATGGACCTGAGGACACGGGGAGGGGGAAGGGTAAGCTGGGATAAAGTGAGAGAGTGGCATGGACATATATACACTACCAAGTGTAAAATAGATAGCTAGTGGGAAGCAGCTGCATAGCACAGAGAGATCAGCTCGGTGCTTTGTGACCCCCTAGAGGGGTGGGATAGGGAGGGTGGGAGGGAGACGCAAGAGGGAGCGGATATGGGGATATATGTGTACGTATAGCTCGTTCACTTTTATACAGCAGAAACTAACACAACATTGTAAAGCAATTATACTCCAATAAAGATGTTAAAAAAAATGCTGGAGAGAGTGTGGAGAAATGGGAAGGCTCTTCCACTGTTGGTGGGAATGTAAATTGATACAGCCACTATGGAAAACAGTATGGAGGTTCCTTAAAAAACTAAAATAGAATTGCCATACAACCCAGAAATCCCACTACTGGGCATATACCCAGAGAACACCATAATTCAAAAAGACACATGTACCCCAATATTCATTGCAGCACTGTTTACAATAGCCAGGTCATGGAAGCAACCTAAGTGCCCATCGACAGATGAATGGATAAAGAAATATGGTACATATATACAATGGAATCCTAACTCAGCCATAAAAAGGAATGAAATTGGGTCATTTGTAGAGACGTGGATGGACTTAGAGACTGTCATACAAAGTGAAGTAAGTCAGAAAGAAACACAAATATCGTATATTAACGCATATATGTGGAATCTAGAAAAATGGTACAGATGAACCCGTTTGCAAGGCAGAAATAGAGACGCAGATGTAGAGAACAAACATATGGACACAAAGGTGGGAAAGTGTGGGGGGGTGGTGTGATGAATTGGGAGATTGAGATTGGCATATATACACTAATATGTATAAAATAGATAACTAATAAGAACCTGCTGTGTAAAAATAAATAAATAAAATTTAAAAAGTAATTGATCAAAATCTGAGAAAAATTGGTGAAAAACTTAGAGAGAATATTTATGAGTCATAAGTGAGAGCTGAGGCATGCTAATATATTTTCGTAGTTTGGGCTTAATACTTGAGATCAAAAGGCTGTAGAGAAGACCTCACTGTCCCCTTTGTGACTGCTTATCCAGGTGTCTGGATGGCAGTAGTCTCATTAGTATTGGGCCCAGAAATACTACCTAAAATTTGATGGCAAGTGTCATAAACTTGTAATGGAAAATTAGGAAGTTAATTTGATGGCATGCATCATTCATTCACTCAGTCAGTCAGCAGGGATTCGCTGAGCACTTCCTTTTTCTGGATATTACTCTAGTTGCTGGAAATCATCAAGAAAACAAGACAGACAAAATCCCTGCTCTCATGGAAGTTACATTCTAAGTAGGGAAAGGCAGAAAACAAACAAGTAAATAAATGTATAATATTCCAGATGTCACCAGGGGCTATAAAGAAAAATGAAGCAGGATAAGGGGGATAGTATTGGAAGCAGGAAGGTCACTATTTTTTATAGGGTGGTCTTTAATAAGGTGTCATTCGAGCAAAGACCTAAGTAAAGTAAAGAAGCAAGTCATGTGGCTCTCTGGGGGAAGGACATTCTTTGCACCTCAGGGTACAAAGGCCCTGTGGTGGAAGCATGGTTGGTAGTTTTGAAGAAGAGCTAGGATATGTGGATGGAGCAGAGGGGCAGAGGAAACAGTTGTAGGAGATGAGGTTCCAGAGGTGGGTGGGGGCCCACTGATGGGTGACAGGACATTGTTGGAGAAGAAATTGCCCGGAAATTAAGAAGAGGGAGAACATTGGAGGAGATGGCAGTGACCCAAGTAAATCATTCCTCAGAATCAGCTATGTCTGTGAACTAGGCAAAACAGCCTACCTAGGTGCTAATAAAAAAGAAAAAAAAAGAAAGTCAAAGATTTGCTTGTGAGAATACATAGCTGGCATGATAATTCTGCTGCAACTTTCTCTAGGGAGAACAGAGAACTCTCTACCCTTCTACTTAGTCCTGTATTGTTACCGACTCGCTGTTTCCCCGTTTAGGAAGTTAGTGAACTGCTGTCAGGAGAAAATAATACATATCTATGGCTTTACATTTCTAGTAAAAATCATTCTTTTAGAAAATATTTACTTTTTTTCAGGTCTCAGATTTGGAAGCCTTCAGCTGAATCCCTAGAGTTGGTTTCAGTCAGCTGATGGAAACGTTGTGTGGATGTAAGACTACAGAGTTAAATCATGTTGTTAGGGCCGTAGCCCCAGGCTTAAAATAAACTGTCCTTAGCAAAAGAGAAGTGGGCAGTAGGAAAGCACTGATTCAAATAGAAGTTGAAACACCACTCTGTCCTCCCTTAGGTTTCTGGTGTTTACTGATTTATTTTCAAAAATCCTGTCATGCCATTGGAATGGGAGGAACTGTTGGGAGTGTTGAGAGCTGAGAGATTTATAACTCCAGCTTAAATGATCATTCCAGAACTATCTAGAGCAAGTAGAACTTTTTAACCCATTTTGAGTCTTTGAGTCTTTCACTCATTAAAAAAGTCCTTATATATGAAATCATTTTAGGAGATTTAGTGATCTCTCAAGCTGGCCAGTGGATTCAGGATAAGTTTTTAATGCTACTAGAGATTAAAAATGGAATTAGAAATGAGACCCAAACTTATTTCTGTGTGTTGTAAATAGCATGAGCTTGGGAGAGAAAGGTATGTGTTCATTTTCAAGTTTTGCCACTTAACAGCTGTATAATTTTGGACAGGTCACATTCTCCCAGAACCTTCTCGTCTGTAATATATAATATAGGGATATCTGTAACTCTCTCTGTCTCTCTAGTTTTATCTGAGTATGAAAGTTGAGATAAGATGTGACCAAGTATTGATACTTTCTTAACTGTAAAATTATAAATACATATTATTAAACAGCTTTGTAGTGTTTAAAGAATCACTCTGCAGTGATTTTATGCACAATTTGAATGAGGCACTTCCTATTCCAGAAATAGTTATACAAATCCAAATCTATTGTTCTGGGGCTTCAGGGGCCCTGCTTTTCAGCTCATGATATTTTTTGTGACATCTGGGAAGCAAAGTGTCGCTAGTGTTAAGTTCATGTTTGTTCCCTCCCCACCCTCCTTCCACCTACAAATCTGAAAGATCACTGCATGCCTAACACATTTGGGGTGCTCCAACTCTAAGCCTTTGAAATTCAGTGAAATTGTTCCTTGTTGACCCTAGAACACCAAAGTACTTTACTCTTAATCATCTAAAAAGTAATGAAAAATCACTATGTTCTTCAGTTTTCAGGAAACACCATTAAGATGTTCTTAGTGAATAAGTTCTGCAAATCGCTAAGTCTTGTCTCCTCAAGCAAGAAATATTAACAGATGTTTATTGAATTGTTCCTAAAATGTATTATGATTACTTACTGTATCATAGTATTCTGAACATAGTTTAGGAGCTAAAGTTATAGTGTTCTTTAGTACAGTGATTAGTAAAATAACTCTTGCTGGGTGCAGGCCCTTTCCCCTCCACTAAATAAACCCAAATTACTTGCAAGGCATCCAGATTTTTTGCTTCCTTGTTTAGTGTCACCTGTATCTTCCTGGCTGATCTCCTTTAAGTGTAAGCCCTCACCCACCTCTACTTTTAATTTACTCCCTGCTATACTGCTTCATAAACTAACAATTTTAGTACTACCTTCAGGTTTTCTGCCACATCATCAATTGTATCAGCATTATTATACATGTAATGCCTTTTAAAAACAATAGGCTTTTTTTTACTTAAAATATTTTAAAAGATAATTATATCACTCTTCCATTACCAGTATAATTGTCAGTTATGTTTTAGCATACATTAAAATAAATATATAAGGACTTCTACTTCCAGCCAAGATGAAGTAAAAAAGAACAGATTTATACTCCTGTCTAAACAACCAGTAAAATGGACAAAATGTATATAATAACAGTTTTCAAGATACCGTATGTCAGGCAAGGAAGGACACTGATTCCTGAGAGATGAGGAAAAAAACAAGTTGGGCCTATGATTGCCCCAACTTACTGTCTTTGGAGAGTTTCCAGGCCACAGTACAGGAGAGGAAATCAAGGAGCAGTCTGATATACTCCCTGCGTTGAGGATATGAAGCTGAGAGCATGAGGAGGTCAAGATGGCTAGAGTTCTCAGGACAGAGATCCTGAGAAGAGAGAAATGAACAGAGAACTCTGGAGATCTGCAGTGTCCACCTTGAGGATTTAGTTCAGTACTGATCAATGCAATATCGTACTGGAAATTCTAGGCAGCAAAGTATGGCAAGAAAAAAAATGTCATCTAAATCGGAAAAAAGAAGTAAAAGCTCTTTTAATTGCAGACAACGTGAATATCTAAGTAGAAAATCTAGTGAAATCTACAGAAAAACTACTTAGACTAAGAAGTGAGTTTAGCAAGGTTACAACATGTAAGATCGATAGACAAAAATCAATAGTGTTTTTATGTATTAGTAATGAATATTTGTTAATTGAAATAAAAAATTAGAGGCATTTAGAATAACGTCAGCAATATGAGGTACTTACGGATAAATATTCAAAAAAGATATGATGATCTAATACACTGAAAACTATAAAACATCATTAAAGGAGATTAAAGAAGACCTAAATAAATAGATTGACATACTGTGTTTATGGGTTGGAAGACTTGATATGTTAGGATGTCAATTCTCCCCATATTTATCTATAGATAAAACACAATTCCAAATCAGATTGTAGCAGGCATTTTTGTAGAAATTGAAAACTTATTCTAAAATACATAATGGAAATGCAAATGACTTAAAATTCCAAAGTGACTCGAAAAGATAAGGGAACAGAAGTTTTGAGTTTTAAATAATGTGCCCAAGATCATGGAGCTGGTAATTGCCTAAGCCAGTATTCAAACCCAGGCCTCCTTGATTCAAGAGCACATGCCCCCCACACACATACACACACTATTTTCTCCTGCTGTATCATACCACCAGTAACTAATTCTGTGGGAGGACTCAGGGAAAACCTTTCAGAAGAGGTGATGTTTAGGCAGTGTATTGAAGGGAGAAGGAGAGTTATTCAGTAGAGAATGCAAGAGGCATTTGTGATGGAGGAAACAACAGGATTACATAAATGAGAAATTGGTGGCTGGCCTTGTTCTTTGCCAAGCAGGTGCTGTACCAACCCTGTGGATTTGTTCTTCAAGGATATGGGGTAGGAGGACTGGGGAAAGGACCAGGACATCTGATGGCAGAATCTACTTAGCTCCATTCTCCACAGTAATACCAGAGCAGACTGTGGGTGAAGGACCTCCATTTCTCTCTATTATTCTCTCCACTCTATAAACACAGAGTGGTTCAGCCCACAGTCATTTATCTAAGCCTGCTTCTTCTACACAGAAGAGAATCATACTCCTTGGGAGCAATATTGCTAGGCATATTGATAACTTTCTTTTGAAAAGCAGAAGGCACTTTTTGTGGATTTGATTTGATTTCCTCATCAGAGGATGTTATTTGAGATTTGCAGGTGCAGGCTAACATCTTTATGAGGCAGAGGCACTCTGTTTATTTGCTCAACGTCCATGACTTCACCGGGCATGTTGGTGCATCTGGTTAAGCCCAGAGAAGAGACATTTGCAGGATCAAGCCTCACCGTCTTATCAATGTGCCAAGATGTTTTGAATGTAAAGACAGGGAATATTGTCCAGTGGTTCTGTGCTTGAAGGGCCTTTTTCTGATTGTTTTAAAATGTGAATACTATTTTCATGGAAAATATTGTGTGGGGCTCTAGTATAAATAAGGTGTTACAATGAATTTTAATGCATTTAAGCAGGCATTGCTACTACCAAAAGATGCAGGAAAGTGGAATTGAGATCATTATAAAAAATATGGATTTAGAGATAAGGCCTAATATAAAAACAGATTTTGGTAACTGCCTGGAGTAAATTGAAATTTGGTCTCAATGCTAATATTGTCTAATATTCAAGAATAAAATAACTGGCTTGATCTCGGTTATTGCTCCATGGAGATAAACTCCTCATCCATGGAAGATGAAATAACCCTTGAAGGTTTCATACCATTACTATGCAGTGCACAGTAACAATACAACAACAAATTAACAAAGTAGGGTCTATTATTGGAGAATGATTTCACGTCAGCTTCAGAGCAGTTTACTCATTTCAGAAGTCAGTGTAATAAAAGAGCATTTTATTTTTCCAACATCCCTGAGGAAATGTGTGTGTGTGTGTGTGTCTGTATTTCGTCACATAAGTATGTTTTCATGATAACCCAGTCATGCCCTTTTATCACAAATCAAGTTTTTAATTTCACTGATCTTGTTTTAAAAAATCTAGAATTTCATAGGATGGATATCAAAAGCAACAACTGGAGATTAGTAGGCTTTTAATAAATTAGTCCTTTATTCTTGTAACACCTGCTCTGGACTCCTAAACTGGGGCAATCACTAGGGCAGAAACTAAGCCAATAATAGGGGCTTAAATACACCAACCCTGTACTTTACATATAACAGCTACTAAATAAATGTTGGAAAACTGAATTTCAAATAGTAGCCCAGAATATAAGGTCAAATATAAGGGGTTTGATACTCAAGGTATTCTGTTAGCAAGGGCTTATTTTCACATGGCCTATATGTTTCTAGTAATAGCAGCAAACAACAGACCATTCTGAGTCATTACCATTAGTCTCCATAGGTAGACCCAGACCTTCTACTTAAACATAACTTGTGTTTGTTTTGTTATATCACTTTCATAAAAATTTTGGGGAGGGGACAGGAGATGAAAATTCATGTTTCCAATGCAGAAACTTGTGTTCAAGTGTTTGCATTTTTATTAAAATACCTAAAATGATTGGGGAACTAATATTTTAAAAAAGAACTGTAGCTGTTTTAGTTATTGCTGCTGAGCTTAGGACAGCTGTTGCAGATCTAAACAGTTTGAACTTTAGTGTAAATATAAATTTTAAAGAAAATGGGGTCATGACTGGCTTCTTTACTTTAGCCCATCAAGCCATTCTGTTTATAATGTTTTCTGTCCCAAGCAGGAGGTAGAACCTTATCAAATCTATGACTTAACGCTATTTTGGTTATATGATAACATTCATCATCAGAACTCCTGAAGTGCTGTACATTTCCTACAGAATCAGGGTCAGGTTCCTATGTTGCATGGGTGTAGTGGTACACCTTGACCTCTCTCTTCACGTACCCTGCCCAAACGTCGAGCTGAGCAGCCTCTTATTCCTTATTGGTACCTGATGCTTTCTTGGTTCTACCTCTAAGTGCATCCTCTTCCTTCTAAAGAAAAAAATTTTCCACCCATTTCCATGTGTTTATATCTTACTTACCTTTAATATTTTACCTCAAATGTCAAAATTTTTTGAAGAATTCCCTGATTCTTACATTGGACATGATTACTCTCTCTCTCTTATTTATAAAATCTCTCATATATTAAGTATCATTTTGATCTCATTTTGTGATGCTTTCTTTTCTACTCTACCAATAAGAACAAAATCACAAGGATAATGATAAATATTAAACCTTATTCTATAATATGAAAAGTTCGTTATGTACATTGTCTTATGCAATCCACAAAACAGCCCCATAGTGGAGATGATGCTATTATTATTCCTAATTCACTTAGGAACAAATTCTTAGAGAGGGCACAATGATTAATCCAAGGTCTGGTGGCTGGTTTTACATCTGGAATTCTAATTCATAGACCTTATTCTTAGCCAATAGGCAAGACTGTGCTTCATAGCTATACCTCCTTTTGCTTGTAACTTACCACTTTCTACTTTGTTGTGTAATTACCTATGACCTGAATTACTATAGTTGTTGTTCCTTGAGGGCTAAAATTATGTTTGATTCTTCCTGGTATTTTAAACATGACTGAACTCAGGGTTTCACACTAAAGTTAAGGGTGGTCCAAAACTATTTGGAGAACAGCTGAAAAATTTGGCACCTTTCATATATTCTTTTATAGCTCTGACATGGAAGATTTATTGAGAGAGGAAAGTACTGTGTTTAACTGTCATCACAATAAAGTGGAAAATATAGCTTTGCTCAAAAGAAATGACATGTTCTGAAAGAATAAAATTAAAATGGGATTTTAAATCCATTATCTAGTCTATCTGAAAATAAACAAGGACAGTCACCTAATTGAAGGAGTAAATGTCTTTAAACTTTCACAGTCACTGTGTAATATTCATAAATGTGGAATCTGGAACTCTATTTCCCACTGAAATGAAAGAGATTATACTTTACTAAAAGAAATATTAATGAAACAATAGCTAATATTCATGATAGTTTAATAATTAATAGAGAAAGGAATAATAACATGTATTTATTTATTTATATTTTTAACTTATTTTATATTGGAGTATAGTAAGTTAACACTGTTGTGATAGTTTCAGGTGCACAGCAAAGAGACTCAACCATACATATACATGCATCCATTCTCCCCCAAACTCCCCCTTTATTTATATCATGCAGATAGATAACTGACTGCTTTTCATCAAGATGATTGTCACTAAATTTACAGAGCCTCAATACTGAAGTAGGAGAAGTAGGAGAAGGTGTTGAAAATAAGATATCTTATCTGTAGACTAATAACCTTTTTGTTTTTAACAAGCTATCTTATCTTTACTACTCTGTTTTAGAAGCTCAAGAGAGTGGCGACCTTGAATAAACACTGCTATTTCCATCATCATGTCCTGAGACTTATTCAGAGAGGAAATATCTCATCAAAAGGATGGAATACAGTCCAGGCTTATGAAGTAGCAGATAGACCTGTGAGGAGGTCACCTTCTAAGACTGAAGAACCTTCTTTTATGGATCATTTATCTTAGTCATCCTAACTACACCCCCAATTGTGCAATGAATGCTAAAAAGAATTTAGACTTCCTTCAACCATCCTGTTCATTCATGAGGTAAAAAGAGAGATGAGGATGAAAGCCTAGTTGATTGACAGTTTTTGATTATATTCTTAAGGGTCTAATTGAATAGTGTGTCCTATAAAACTTCCTGAACATCAAGTATATTCCCAATATTGGTTATATTGTGCTACAAAAATCCAGTCACCTAGGAGGATTTATTCTGATTACTTCCCACCTATACATAGTTAACATCATGTAGACATAATGAGGCTGATAGAATTTTCATGAAATAGTTGTTGGATGTATACTGTTTGGATACTGGGATATCAACGTCTCTATCTAGTAATCCTCCATACAGAGCTCTTCACAGCCAAATAATAACACAGCTAAACAGTATCACGAGAGGTACTCTTAAGGTCTTGATTTGCTGCTTTCTTTTCTTTTTTTTATTTTAAATTTAATTTATTTATTTATTATACATATTTATTATACAGCAGGTTCTTATTAGTTATCTGTGTTATAGATATTAGTGTATATATGTCAATCCCAATCTCCCAATTCATCCCACCACCACCAACCCCCCCCCCTCAACTTTCCCCCCTGGTGTCCATACGTTTGTTCTCTACATCTGTGTCTCTATTTCTGCCTTGCAAACCGGTTAATCTGTACCATTTTTTTAGGTTCAACATATATGAAAAATATGGAATGCTTCACGAATTTGCGTGTCATCCTTGCGCAGGGGCCGTGCTAATCTTCTCTGTATTGTTCAGTTTTAGTATATGTGCTGCCGAAGTGAGCACTGCTGCTTTATTTTCTTCTGCTAGTTTATTCATTTAAATACATATATAAATATATATATATATATATATATACTAATTTCTGTCAAATTCTGTTCATAAGGAAATCTTTATGATCAGCGTTTTCAGGTTACGCCAAGAGCCTCACAAAAGATACCGAATTTTATGGTGCAAATTACACTGATACTTCCTAAAGAGTTCTGTCTTTGTAATGGAGTCTTTAGATTTCTTTAGACCTGTATCCCACTTAGAAGTCCCTGAGCATACTAAGCAAGTTCAATGACTCTTTCCTAGAGTCAACCAAATAGAAATAAAATTTCTTTTTCTATAATAAATGGTAGATCAGGATTTTTCTCCCTCTTTTCCCTGTACCTTATGCTTCTAACAAGGAGGCACATCTCCAGTGTTTTCTACCTTGATACCTTGTTGTTTCCACTGAGAATGTGTCACACCCCAGTTATATGTTACCTTCTCCAGGAAGAGTTCTCTTTTTGTCCAGCAGAATTGATCTCTTCATTCTCTAAACTTACAACTCTCTTGTAGCCCTTATCATATTATTTTAAATTTTATTACACATCTGATCTTCCCAGCTTAAGGATAAATTACTTGAGACTAGGGAACATGCGAATCTCATCTTTGAGTCCACCACAGCTCATAAGGCAATGTCCAAAAAAGGTAGGGAGTAAATATTTGTCAGGAAAGAACAAGTGAATTGTCATTTTCCTAAAGACAATAATGAAGCCAATTTTGTACTGTTTGTGTAAAATATTGGATAAGGTTGTCGAGATTGTTACACACAGAATCTTTTCCTTTTTTATTGAGGCCATTAACATGGAGAAAAGGACTATGCAGACAATTATGAAGGATATATCTTAAGATAAGTAGTTAGAAAGGTTTTCAAGGTTTTGAAAAATATGTTTCACAAGGAACCAGAATTTAAAATATTATTTAGTTCTTTTTCTATGGGATTCTTAAATCCCACAGTGGATTCGCCACTGATAAGCACTTGCTCTTGCTCTCTTTCTTTTTTAACCCTTCAGTTTCTGAGGTAACTTTTAATATCTTGGCATCATTCCGTGGTCTTTGGTGTGCTGGTACTTTTCTTATAAGGCCCGTTTTGAGACTATACCTTTTGGTGATTTCAGAATAGAAAGAGATATAAACAGTGCACCTTCCCCATTGAATGTCATAATAGTTTTCAACACAGAGGTGTATTGCTCATGATTCTAGTGATTCAAAATCCTACTTTTCCTAGGGTAGAAAGAATATAGAGCCACAAATACCCTTCCTTTAAATTTATTTATCATAATGTCTTCTAATGAAATATTTTCTGAATGGTTTGACGCAGGTGTCTGTGCTGGTTGTGGGGCGGGTGGGGGGTGGGGGTTACAAAGAATGAGATGAATGTGAGAGTTCAGGGATGGGCACAAAGCAATAATTGACATTTGACTGTTGTGGCAGAGCCTTTACCAATATCCAATCTGCGGTTCCTCAGTCTTAGGGAAACAAAACACTACTGTGCTTCACCGAACCATTATCTTGCTTCCTGCAAGAGCTGAGTATAGCCTGAATCTTTTTCATGGTTCTCTATTCTACATTGAACAACACACAGCAGAATGTATCGTCAGTAAAGCCAGTAAGCTCTGATCCTAGCTGGGTATACCACGTTTTTCCCCTCTGTATTACTTACAACTTCTCCTTGAACAAATTTAGCTGTACCATTTCAGGAAACAGAGGTTGACCAAAATCCTCAAGCAACTCTGGTTAAGAGGGATTTTCACTGCAATGCATACACGTAATACTTGCAAGCATTCTGTATGGTGAGAGTGAAATTTGAGAAGTGTATATCCAAATAGTATGCACGAATTGTGTCTATATGATATATAAGTACCTCATCAACTTGTGAACAACTAGTAGGAAAAAATGTAAAGAAATAATAATAGGATACTATGAGAACCGGAAGAACTGTAGAGAAAAGCATATCTCAGTCTCTCATTCTGAAGATCAGAAAACTAAAGTCCAAATGGGTTAATTGATTTTCTCAGTATCATTTAGCCATTAAGTGACAAAGCAAGGACTCCTGACTCCTGGTCCAGTGCTCCCCTCCATCATACCATTGCGTTCATATAAGGAAGAACTAGCTGCAAATGGATTATCTGGTGCTTATTCAGATGTTTCTTGAACAAGCTTAGAAGCTTTAAGCTCTATCCCATCTTCCACTGAGATGCCCCATTCCATCACTGGGTAGGTCTTACTGTCTAATATTCTTATCATTCTCAAAATCTAGTTTCCTGTAACTTCCACCCATTGGACCTGGTTCTTCTCCTTAGGGCCACACACATGGAACCTGTTTCTTCTTTCCAGTTGCAGTAGTTCAGCTATTCAAAGACAACTGAAGTTCCTTGTCCCCACATCCCAAGCCTTCCTATAATTTTCTTTTCCATGATAAACATTCTCAGTTCTATTAGTCCTTCACATGGAGAAAATAGAGAAAAGGTTTTTTTACCCCACAGCGTAATTGGTCGACATTTCCCTCCTTATTTTTAATTTTATATTTTGTGTTTAATTTTTACAAATCACGATGAACAATTCTCATGGCTCAGTTTTCCAACCTCTCCCTCGCCCTAGTCCCTTCTGATCTTTTTTGAGGTTGAAATTTAAGATTAGGAGTCCACTGTTATTTGGCAGAGGAAAGGCAACTTGGGATTTACCATTGAATGAGAAGATTTCCTTTTCCCTGTGAGTTTTCAGTTAGCCTGTCTCCTCTCCACTGAAGAACGGGTAGGGGTGAATCAGTGGGATGATGCCAGAAGTGATACAGGCACATAATAGTTATGCTTAGAAGTGGCTGCTTGCCACTCTGCACAGAGGAGACTTGTGTGGTCAGCAGAAGGCCTTGCAGTTCACATCATGTCTCTATTGCTGGCAGCATAAGTACAGGAAGAAAAAAAAAGTGAAGAGTGGGCTTATTTAACAGCTTTAAGCTGCCTAAAATGTGTGTTTCCAGCCCTAGGGGACACAATCTTTCAAGAATTTGTAAAATTGTTCCAACGAATTCATCAAATTTTTTTGCATATTATTTGAAACCAACTTAGGAGAAGATTTAAGAGGCCAGGAAGGAATTTTTGAATTCATGTGATTAAAGATGGCAAGGGTTTAGGATTTTCCTTCTTGGGCATCAAACTGTAATTTTGTATACCAAATTTCCATGTTTTAAAACTCTGTTCTCTCTGTCTTTCTCGGTGTTCAAGTTAGGGGAGGAAGAGTAAGAGGCTGAGGGGCTGGAGAAGGAAATGGGGCAGAAATGAGGGGGAAGTAGTTGTGGATCGCAAGTAATGAAGCAGTGATTCCAAAAACCAAACTGCCAATCAATTAAATGTAGATAAGAGGACTGAGATTCTGAAATGTTGAAACAAAAATTAAATTAAAAAGAAAATAGTAGATGCTGATTATAACGTTACCACCTCAAAAATGTCTATTATAGCTGTTGTTTTCCTTTTGTTTCTCGATAAAAGTGAAAAGCTTTATGTCTTGATTGCAACTGATATTGCCTAAGAAAGATATTCAGGAATCAAAGAGCAGAGGTGGAAAATGATTCAGATTAGATAATTGTCAGAATAAAGACTGTGTGTATGTGCATGTGTGAAAGAGAAAAGCTTCAGGAATGCATCTACCATTGTAGTCTTTTTGGAGACAGACATCTGCTCTAGCTCCTTAGTTTTGGTATATCCTGTAACCTTCCCTTCCATTTGCTTTACCTGTCAGGACTATGCTTACCTGCTTAAATAGCTTTTAAACCAGCTCTGAGAAGGAAAAAAAAAGGACTCAATGCACTTGACAGTGTGGTTGGAGAACTGCTCTCTTAAATCCAGCAGGGCTTCCTTGTGATTTTCATTGCAGATCAGTGTGCATCAGACCTTCGCTCTAGGAGGGCATGTGAATTAGAAGGCCATGTTTTCCCAGTGCAGAAATTATAATTACAAAAACAATTTCTGGGGCAAGATTTTGCTGTTTTCAATTGCTCTTCCAAGTCTCTGTTTACAGTATTTCTTAGTTAAAAGTGACATTCTACTCTGGATACCATTGAGGAGGAAGGAAAACTGTAGAATATCAGAGCTCCAAATGGGGACAACCTAACCCAGAGGGAAATTCTGAGAAACAGTGGGAGTTGGCAGCCTGCTCAGTCCTTGTTGGTTTTTCCTATTGTACCAAGTTCTCTTCTTTTGGTCTCTCTGTCTATGTTCCTTTTCTTTTCTCCCCTCCCCACCCTTCTTACTGTTTGTTTGAGAGAGACAGGCAGAGAAGAGGAAGAAGGTGGGAAAAAAGAATATGAACCTAAATCCTTTAGGGAGGATCATCCTAAAAGTAAAAGGAAAATTGATGCCAACAAATGTCATTAAGTACCTCCTAGGTTTCCATCCAGTTCCAGATAAAGTAGGCAAGGGTCCCTTCTCTCCCCATAGAGAAGAACAGAAGAACTCAACAGTCTAGAAGACTATATGATTACCTAATAAACATTTTAAAATATAATAACTGCCTCAGAAGACATGTAGGAGCATATTTGAGATGCTGGGAAAATCAGAAAAATTGGAGCCTAGATTTGAAGGATCAGTTCACCAAGGTACATGCTGTGGAAAGGTAAAGAGGGGAGAAGGGGACAAAAAAAATCCTTACCAAGGTGTGATCATAAGATGTGAGAGCTGCACCATGCCTTCATCTCTCATTTCACAGAAGGATAAAGAGAAACTGAACAAAGTTTCTATTAAAATTCAAGTGCAGATGTATAGGTAAGGCATCCATTAATCAGGAAATTCATCCATCTGTCAGGCCTATCCACACATCCATTTATCTCTTCCTCTCCCCCTTCATCGGTCCCAGTCTTCCATCCCTCCTGAAGGACCCAGAGTTTGTTAGGAGAGCCAACTCCCTTCTCAGTCCACTGCTCGTTTATAATAATGCCCCAAACCATTTTATTTCATTTTATTTGTGAATGAGAATAGGGTCAAACCTCAATTGTTTATAGGCATGGAGGGGAATAGAGACGTTGATTATGCCAAAAGGGCAGATAATCTTCAAATCCCTTCTATTAGAATGTGAAAAGATTTTAATGCTTAGATGAAATGGGGGCTGTGCATGACATTTTGATAAAACACTCCAAAACAAAAACAAATAAAAACCCCAGAACACCAAGACAGCCACCCAGTGAGAAGACCAGAGGAAACTGAGAAATACTTGAATATGTACATAGCCATTTGCTGTATTTACATAGTTATATCAGAGACTGATACCTTTCCACCCTCCAAAGCTATTAGCAATGCCATCAGCTGATTCAAAACAAAAGATGATTTTGGTGGGGAATCCTCTCCGCAATTATCTGTAGTAGGAAGACACATCATTACAAAGTTTACTAATATATTACAAACTAACTAAACATATTTAAACTCAGTTTACAAGAAGCTCCATATTTCTGTAGACGTCGGGAATTTTTAGAAAACCATTTCCCCAGAGTCCCACAATGTACTCTATGCCAGGACTCTGAGTTTTCCCTGTAGGCAAATGATGCTATTCTCCAAACTCTTCATTTGACTCTTGAAAGATTGTGTGGCCACTACATGTGAAAGGGAGCCTTCCCAGCCATATCCTTGAACAAAATAATGTCAGTGGCCTTGGTTGGTTAGTAGTTACTTTTTCTGTGGAGAATGATCACCATGACCCATGGAAAAGCAGTTATGGATGCTATTATATAATCACCATTTATTTCTTGGCCTTTTTTGGTTCATAATCTGTCCTTTTCTGCACAGTAACTTTGGTCTCCCCACCCCCAGTTTATTTATAGAGAAATATTTTTGAAAGTAATAAAGTGACAGCATACAGGTTTAGCTTTTTACTATAATTGCTTCCTCGTGATGATCCCCATATAAACAGGGGAACTTACTAGGGTCTGTTGGGGAGGAGGGAAAGGAATGGACTGGAATGATAGGACATATGCCTCCTATTCCTTTATCCTCCAGAAACTTTCCGAGTCATCTGGTGAAAGGATCATCTTTATATATTCCACTTTCCTGGTTTCTGAAATGGGTAGGAGACCACCTGGCTGTAACTGATTTCCTGGGCAGAAGTGGTAATGTGTGAATGAGGCTCTTTCAACACCCACATGGGTGGAGGTCTGGATTTCATCAGTCTCACAGGACAGCTGTGTACTGCATGAGTCAGGGCCCTCAGTGGGAATCACGGCTATCGCTGCTTTATGCATAGGAGCAGTAAAGTATTTTATGAGATTATTTTAATGTTTTAAATATAAATTTCGGGTGCCCATTGCCTGGGAGTAGAGCGTTAACTCTTCTGACCTGTACCGCTCTGGGAAGACAGAAGACAAGAAAGACTTCACTCTTGTATTTAAGAACAGTTTTAGTTCTGATTATACTTGGTCTGCCATAATAACTTTTTAAAATTTTTTTATTAATTTTTATTGGAGTATGATTGCTTTACAATGTTGTGTTAGCCTCCACTGCACAACAAAATGAATCAGCCATACACATACCGATTGCCATAATACATTTTATAGAATTTATCATGTCATCTCTTTGGATCTTAGAAACTCAGATGCATATCTTCTCTCCTCCCTGGACTGGACATTCTTGAGAGTAAGAGCTATATTTCCTATGGCACCTAGCACAGTGCTAGATGTGTGTATATCTGACATCTGATTGATATTTATTGAATCATCAAGCTCCTTAACCTCTCCATACCTCAGTTTCCTCATCTATAATAGTGATTTCATAAGGGTTGTCGTGAGAATCAAATGACCTAATACACGTGTATTTCTTAGAATAATGCCTGGCACATAGTGGGCAATTGATATTTACCTGGAATATGGAAAGTGTGTGTTGGTGGGGGGGGGTTCCCTCTTTCCTCGCCTCTCTGGGAATGAAGCAAAATGAGTGTGAAAACTTAAGCTTCTGAGAGGAAGAAGCTATGCAGTTAGAAGACATATTTATTATATATGTAGCTGAAAATTATGATAAAAATTCAAATACTTAGTTTATGCCAACTGAAAAGAAATATCTTCCTAGGGATTAGTACCTACTTTACAGAATGAAAATATAAAAAGAGTAAAAGAAAAAAAATGATAATCACATTTCTAGTTAGGTTATAATAGCTTTTCATTCAGAGATTCTTTTTTACAATTTGTTTCAGTCTTATGACAAATTTGCAAGGTATATTGTGAGACTTAGCACAGTTTGGAGGCGATCAAATAGAGCTGGGGGAGGAAAAAAATAAAAGCTCTAAGCAGATTCTAATGTGGTTGGACTAAAAGACACAGAGCAGTGCTGGATTGCACTCACACCCACCAACAATGCTTGGTATGACCTGGGCCCAAAGAGGATTTCAGAAGTGCTGTGTTTGGCATGATCATGGTCCTTCAGACTGAGAGGTTCCTTTTTTTCCTTCCTAGCCTCCTAAACAAGGATATAAATTTTCCAGAATGTTCATTCTGCCAGTAAAATAATGTGACACAACTACCCATATCAGGCAAGTGCATCCTGCTCATCAGTGAAGGGATTCTAAAACTTAATGAATCCTTAAGTCCACTAATGATGTCTGGATGTTACTGAAGCTGTTAATCCTAGATTGCTTCTGACATTTGTGTCTTCATATCAGAGTACCAGCATTCTTCAGTTTCCCCTAGTACACTCTGAGCTTGCTTAGCAGATAAGTATAAGTCTCTGTGAGCAACTTACATTTACAGAACTTTTTAGACCTGCACTGTTCAATATGTTAGCCATTAGCCATCATGTGCCTATTTTAAATTAAAATTAAGGAAAATTTAAAGCTGTTTCTTTGTCACACTAGCCACATTTCAAGTCCTCAATAGTCATATGTGTCTAGCAGCTACCATATTGGGACAACACAAATTTGAAACATATCTGTTATTACGGAAAGTTCTATTGGATGGTGCTGCACAAGACTACAGGTATAAAGCAAGAAAATTTACCAGTTTCCAATAAAGAGCACGTATATCCTGTTTGAAGAAAATCCAACCTGTGAAAGTGTAGGCTTACAAAAAGAATAATTTAGGAAGATTTCATTCTCCTCAAATGGCAGTTCATAATAGGTTCTGTTCAGCTACCGTCACTGATTTTGAAGTGTTTATGAATCCTTAATTACATTTAGACAGCAGTTAAAAAATAAATTAATATAAAATAAAGTAAAATGTAAGGCTTTAATGAAGCACAAAGTCGTAAGAAACTATGAAGCTGGAAAATTTTATCAGGCTTGTGGAGTGGATATTTGAAATATATATCCACATATATATTTGAAACCAGCCAACCTGGATTTGGGTCTTAACTTTGCCTCTTGCCAAATGGTGGCCTCCTTGGGCAAAAACAGGCAAAACTCACCCCACATAGGAGCTTGGTAACTACTAGGCCCTTTCCCAGTTCCTCTCTTCTTCCTCACCTCGTCCTCAGGGTCTTCTTTTGCCTTCTTTCTCCATTGCATCCTGGAGCCTGGAGCCTGGTACTTTCACGCCAGCCACTCTGTGTTTCAGGATCTAGCTGTGCTGGCCAGATAAACTCCTCTTTCTTTCTGTGACATCCCCCTGACCAGTCACCCTTTCAGATAATACCATGCTTTCATTCAGTCAAAATCTGCATCTCCCCTTGGAAAGGAGCAGCAGCAGTGAGAAGCTCACAACCCCTGGCAGGGCACTGATGGAGAAACTTGGGGCAGCTTTATTCCTTGAGTTCCTTGAGTTGGATCAAAAGGAGTAAAGGGCATTAAAGTAGAAAGCAGAAGATCTGGGTGTAAGTCTCAGTGCTGACAATGATTTCTGCAAATCCTGTATCTCATGGTAAAATTCCTCATTTATAAAATGGAAAGATTGGACTAGAAAGTCTCTTGTTGCTCCTTTCCATTCAAACTTCAGTAAGAACCACTAACTGCCTCCCAGCTAGACTGGCAACTTTGTGAGGGCAGGGACTTGGGCTGCCTGTTCCCGGCTGTATCTCTCAGGGTCCAGCACAGTGCCGGTCACTTAGTAGCTGCCCAGGGCATATCTGTGGGATGAGTGGATGGCAGAGGTAACCTGCCTCCCTTGTATGTGCTTTTCTGCTGGATCCAGTGTCTCTATCATCCACTACCTTCACTCTGCTCAGCCTCTTGCACCCTTCTATTTCTGGTATCATCACTGCTGTACCTTTTCTTTTTAGAAAGTCTCAGGAGCTCTCTTGCATTACACCATCATTTCTGATTTCTCCATATAGCTGTGGCTAGAAAACAAACTGTGCTGTGTAATTATCCTTGCAACACTCTCCTCGAAGACTTCCAATTTAATAGAATTACCAAGATTTAAAAACGTTAAAACAAAAATGAGCTTGTTAGAGTAAACTTGGCTTCATAAATGTGTTCCCCTTTTATTACAAAACATTGATTTCTGTGGTCACCTTCTCTGAATCATTGAAAGCTGAGTGGACTGTCTTAATTGGCAAGGAGAAATGTCAGCAGGCAACTACCATGGAAACCAAAGAGGAAATACACAGGATGAAGAAGAAACAAAGAGGAATGGGGGACAAAGCTGGCTACATAGTCAAGTGGAAATCATCATGAGGAAACAGATACACGCCTGCCTTGGTGAAGCTGTTGGAATATTAATACTAGTCTGGGAAAGGAGTGGATAAATAGTATGCTGAAGGGTCCGTATAAATGTGGAGCCTCATGATTCCATAGCAAGAATAGGAATTCTTGTTTCCCAGGCAGGAAAATCTTCCTTCTTGATATTGGAATCTGGCCTTGGCCTAACAAAGACTGACCAGCAGAACTGCCCTGGGGTCTCACTTCTCCCCCTTACCAGCATGATTTTAACCTCTGGATGTCCCCATCTGACACAGTCACTGATGCTTGCTGACCCCACTCCTCGCTGGGCTCTTGTGTGGGTTTACCAGCCCCCCAAAAAATCTGCTTTAGGCTCTGAGCTTCTTGGAGATCATAGTAATCAGTGTGGAGAAAGCAGAGTGGCCCTCTCTGGAGCCTCCTAACCACCAGTTTGGAGAGGAGAGCAGTGGCTGTGGCCAACCATAATGAATTCCCCACAGGGGCTGGTCAGAGGAAGGGCGAGGGAGGAGGCAGCTGCAGGCCTCTGAGTTGCTGTTCCTAGTACACAGACATTTTCACCACTCGGAGAGGAGCCCCCTCCATACTGGAGAGCTGGCCAAGAGAGTGGCCAAGTTTCTTGAATTAGGGCCAGTGGGAACTTCCAGAGGTGATGACCTCATGCTGCTCATTTGCTCTGGGGGAAATATGCAGGCTCTCTTAGGTCAATGACCAAATCCTTGGGAGCCTACTGACACGGGGTGACTTCTTTAGGAAACCTTCTGAACATTGCTGCCCTTCAATAACCTGGATCAAATGCAATAGAAAAAGATCTCCAAACAAAGCAATAGCAACAATAGTCATAATAGCAGCTGATACATAACACTTACATCATCAAAAACTGTTGTATGAACTTTTATATGTGTTTACTCCGTTTATCCTCACAAAAACTTTATAAGATAGGTACTGTTATTGTTCTGTTTTACAGATGAAAAATCGAAGGCGTAAGAAGGTAACCTGTCCAAGACCATAGAGCTAGTAAATGTCAGTAATGGTGGTATCTGAAATTTGAACCTAAGCGTTTGGCTTCAGCGTGTGGATTCTCAGCCACTACTAAGAACATGCCCCTAAAATTGAACATCCGTTAAATACCTATTATGGGCCTAGCATAAAGTATGCCTTATGGGGGTCTATGAATTTGAGTTCACTTCTGAGGTAGGATAGGGTGGAGGAATACATGCCCCCATGCAGCACCAGGTAAATAACTTGCTGGGTCCCTTTTTAAAAAATTGTGAAGAAGTTCCAGATGTTGACGTTAAGTCATGGAGCATGAAACCAAACATGGGATCCTTCTGAAAGAGGAACGAGTGGCATCCTATGAAGCTGGCCCTGTCCCCACCTCCCAGAAAAAAAAAAAAAAAAAAAAAACAAGACCTAGAGTACAAAGCAAATAACAGAGTATTTGTAAAAAGAAAATGGAGTGAATGTGCTTAAGGTGAAATCTGTGAGAAAGATAGCATGCGGTCAAAAAGTGGAGGGCACACCTACAAAATTAAGACATTACTTCCCAGTAAGGAGTCAGGAGCCAGGTTCGGGTGAGCATGATGGCTCATCGCGTTGAATCCCCCGCCCCTTAGCTGTGTCATTCAGTTACACTTGTTCTGAACCAAAATGTTGCTAAGTCCTAGCCAGGTAGGTGTGGAATATTTTCATACCTTTGGAGCTGCAAGTCAAAACCAGCTGTGGCTGAATCTGTGTGTGACAGGAGCCCAGCTGTATTATATTATCTCAGCTTCAAAATGACCACAGCCTACATAACTTGTCTCATAATCAGTCATTCTAAAGATGCGAGAGACCAGAGAAGAAAAGGTCTAAAGGGGACTTTTAGTTCAAATAAGCTAGCTCCAGGGGTATGCTCAGGGTCAACATGCAAGTTGCTGGGGAAGTAGCAGCATAATTATCATTATTTATAGCCCTACATGGCAAATGTGGAATTTTATACAGTGGCTTTAATTTGTTTTCTATGTAACCAACACAAAATATAGCAGGCAGCAGGCCACCTCTCCACTCCAGGGCCTCCCTTATAGCTCCTCTTCCAGTACCTTCCCTACCTTAAGCGTCACACCTACTTCCTGTCCCCCTCCATCCCCTCCTGCCCTCCCCATCTTGTACCTGGGTCCAGGACACATTTATGATCCTGGCCATCTCAGAACAGTCTTGCTTCGGTCTGTGTGCTCGGGGCTGCATCTCAAATAGGCTCTGGGCACATCTGGCTGCACAGTAGGAGTGCCACACTCCAAAGTGCAAAAACGAAACCACAAAAGATCAAAAGAAAAGCATCATAGGCAAGAAATTATCCTTATCTTTATCTCCACAGAATCCGTCAAGTACAAGCATCTAAGAGATGGCAAGCAGTAGGATAACAAATGGGAAGCCAGGGGAAATTAAAAGCAGCCACTAATCATTTGCCTTTCAGCTGGCCTGGTAGGGCCTAAAAGGCTCCAAGTGGGCATCCCACAGACAGAACCTCTATTAGGAACAGACTCCAGCAAAATAGACCACCTGCTAATCATCAGGCCTCAAGATGACAGCCTGGCTAAGCAAAGTTAAAACAGGAAAGCCAATTTCATTTATGCATTGCACACTGTTAGAACTGATTTCTCCCTTGCTTAGGATATTCAGTCTTACCTCTTCTTGGGGTTTGATGTTTTGCTGTTGAAGTATGGCTAATCTTCACCTCCTGCACCTGCAACTGTGCCCAGGGACTCCTGCAGGTAGCTAACCCCACTGAAGCCCAAAGAACTACACCATGGCAATATAACATCTGTGAATATCTCTTCCTCTACTAGGAATTTGTGTCCAACATCAGCATCTAATCTCTTGACTGGGTCAGGTGTCCATTTATTTATGATAAAACTAGCCTGCCCATGCTTGAACAAATTCAGACATAGTATTAGAAACAGAATCCACCAAGATTTTTCTGGAGCATATTTCATTTAGATATTTAGAGTATGACCTGGATCAGTTAGGAGCTGACTACCCTCTTTATAGTATCAGTGTTTTATTCAAACTGGGATATAACTGATTACAAATGGTAAAGAAGGTTTGGACTTAAGGTCAAAATCCTGTCACTCTGATCTCGGTTATTCATATATAGCCATATGCTACAGCTTTTAGTGCATTTGCACCATATGCATTCATATTTATAAATATTTTATGATCAATAATAGGCAGTTGTGTTCTGTTGTTCAGGGGATGTACTGTATGATTTCACGAGCCATTCATATTTGTAATTTTTGTGGATGGTGCCCTCTGGAGTTGTGCAGTTAAAAATCTGCATGGTCATATGTGACAGCTCTGTGTACATCTGTTCTACGGGGACAAAAGCGTTAATCTATTCAATAACATAGAGTAAGAATACAGAAATGATGGTTCAGTCCCTGCCTATCAAAAAGAACTGTGACAAAGGCAAATATGTAAAGACAGAAAAATTATACTGAAATAAAAAATGCCCTAAGACTATATTTCTGGTATGTACAGAGTACTGTTGGGAAACGTAGAAGAGAGTTATCAACTCTACTTGAAGGAATCAAGGGGGACTTCACAGAGGAGATGACATTAGACTGTGGTCTTGAGGGATGAGTAGATATAGAGTGAATAAAGAATTTCAGGCAGAGGAATCCTTGTGTGAAAAGACATAAGATACCAAAGTGTGCAGCTTTTAGAGGCAAGAAATTCTTTAGTACTAGGAAACAATGGGGACAGTGGGTACAGGCAAGAAGGGGTATAATGGAAGATACAGTTAGAAAGCTGGGCCTTTCACAAAGGCCCAGATCACAAAGGCCCCTTGTTCAACTGTTTGGTCATCTAAGATAAAATTTTATCAATAAATGAATTCAGTACTGACTGCTTGGCCAGTTAAGCTCCAATCAGAAAAAAAATGACAGCCAATAAAACTCTGTCTTGCCTGTAGAGGCAGCAAAGTAGTAAGAGCATGGGCTCTGGAATGGGAATGCATGGGCCATCCCTCATAGTTCTTTAATGTCTGTACACATCAGTTTCATTAGCTGTTAAAGGGGATTCGTAATAGTATCTGCCTCATAGAGTTGGTGTGGGTTTTACATGAGATAATCTATGATGTAATTCACTTGCCAGAATGTCTGGTATTTACTAATTCACAGTAACTGTTGGTGGATCTTCTTATACTGCTGCTACTTTTCTTCCTGCTCTTGCCCTCCCCCTCCTTCTCTTCTTCTAATTATATGATTAACTATTATTATTACTGCTAATTTCATGGAGCCTACAGTCCAGATTGTCTCCTTAATCCTGCTCTGACTAGATTATAAATAACTAGTTTGGTTTGGGTGGACAGCAAAGCTCAGGTCATCTGAATATCTGCTTACTATTAACAGCACTAAAAATGGAAGAAAATCAGGTAAATTTTCAGTATTTTTTTCTTCTCACATCAAATAACACATTTTAAAGCTCTACTGTCTTCTAGCATACTCAACTATGGGACATACGAACTGTTTACAGTTCATTGCTTTACCTTAGTTTTTTTCCCCTAAACTATAGCAAAAATCAGTTTAAATTATTTTAAAAGAAATTTCTGGAAAGGAGAACCCTTAGTCTGGGATTTTGCCATTATGACTACTTTCCCCTTCCCCTTCTACACACACTTACAGAGAAAGAGAGGGAGGGAGGAAGGGAGAGAGAGAAGGAGAGATGGATTGATTAATACCATTGGCTTCTTTATTAAGTAATACTACAACCCCTGTATTTAAGCTGACAACACAGGCATCTCTTTAACATTTTAATTAAATAATGTTGGAGCAAGCCTTTCTGTTTTGCTGATGACAAACCTTGGCTCATAGTCAAAAGCTCTCAGTTTAGCTTTGACAAGATGAGGACACTTCTGAGAGACCAAGGGCCCCCTGTAGCTTAATGCTCCCTATTTCTTTTCATAACAACATTTGGTGTGTGACTAGAACATAATGTTTGCGCCCAACAAAAAATGGTAGAGGGACAAGCCTTTTACCAGCCTTTCAGATCTCTTTCCAAGGGTGCACTTACAATTTCATCTTTCTTTTTTAGATACCAGTGTTCATAACCCTAAAACCATTGCAAGAGTGACCTCTAAGATATGGCAAGCCAACAGCATTGTGCCAGGCTCCCCAACCTTGGCAAGCCCTGAGCAGCTGACCGTACAGTGACTCAGCAAGCCCCTTGGGGGAGGTGACAGAGGCAGCTCCACTAGCTGGTGATCAGAAAGCCTTGAGTCTCCTAGCCATGAAATCATTCATAAGTCTGACTCTCCAACACCATCATTAAGGCAAAAAAGTAGGTTTGTCTGACCCCTCACATACCTACTTCACACCCATAGGCTACCGTTTTGGGTGTCTTTTCCCTTTTAACAGGGGAAACGGGGAAACTGGCCTTTACTGCACTATATTTTAGGCAACTAGTAGGAGTTTCATAAATGCTGCCCTGATCCTTGCATTAATTGATAGACCTTTCCATTTTCATTTTAACAGTTACATAGCTTGAAGCTCAGAGTTCATACCAGAGTAACAGAGTAAGAATTGGAGCCCAGATTCATCTGATCAAAAGTCTTCCACTGGGCTTCCCTGGTGGCGCAGTGGTTGAGAGTCCGCCTGCCGATGCAGGGGACACGGGTTCGTGCCCCGGTCCGGGAAGATCCCACATGCCACGGAGTGGCTGGACCCGTGAGCCATGGCCGCTGAGCCTGTGAGTCCGGAGCCTGTGCTCCGCAACGGGAGAGGCCACAACAGTGAGAGGCCCGCGTAATGCAAAAAAAAAAAAAAAAAAAGTCTTCTACTTTCTGCAACTTTTCAGCATTTAATATTTCTTTATATCGCCCCTGGAGAAAGATGCAGTCTCCCTTAGAGATGCTTCTTGGTCCCTGTGGACCCTCTGGGATCACACTAAACATCCCAAATGATCTGTGTGTTCTTGGCAGGAGAGCTACATCACTGCTTTAATCTGTGAGTAACTTGGGTGCTAAGCGATATGGGTGAATATCATAAACCATGTGGAGCAAGAGAAGCCAGATAAATACCCTCTGGTTCCATTTATAAAAGTTAAAAAGTAGGCAACACTAATGGACAGTGTCAGAAATCAAGGTAGTGATTATTTTCAGAGTACAGGAAATGAAAGGGGCCCCAGGGACTTTTAAGGTACTAGTCATGTTCTGTTTCATAAGCTGGAGCTGAGGACAGGGGAGTGTTCAGTTTGTGAAAATGAATCAAATCATTTACCTATGATTTGTGCACTTTTCTGTATGTATGTTCTAATTCAGTAAAAACATTTCTAAAAATTGCATCAGGTTTATAGAGCTCAGAGAGTTTTGAAGCAACTTCTTTGAATTATCTGACACCTTTACAATGTGTTGAAATTTTCAGGGAAAAAACACAATAATAGTTTATAAAAGAAAAAACATCTTAGAAAATTGCCCTCCATATCTTTCCACTATTGCTGATGTTTCATCTACTGCATTGGGCTTAGTGTGAAAATTTGAATCCCAATATGTTATCATGGTTTAAAGCCTCCCATTGAAATTCAAAAGTAACTGTTCTGCTTTTTTCCTTCTGCTATAAGATACCCATTATGATGAAATGTGATTCATGCTTTAACCTTACTGACCATTATAGTAATCATTGATGTCTTTTACCATATACATAAAAGGTTAGTACATTAGAATTGTGTTGGATTACCAGCCCCTGCTAAAGCATATGTTATTGCCCTAAGAATAGAGGAAGTTTCTACCGAAAGGAAAATTTTGAAATAGTGAGACACTATGATTCTGACCAGAAAATCAACATACAGTGTAATAAATGTTCACATCATTTCAGGAGCCACCTATTACAAAATAAGTATGAAAATAGCCTGCATTAATTGAATGCTTGTTGTATATCAGACACTGTTTTCAGCATATTGCATTGGGATGACTCACTTATCAGCCTATGAGAGAGGTCTCTTATTATCTCCATTTTACAGATGAGGAAAATAAGGCACACATATGTTATATAACTTGCCTCAGATCCTCAGATTATTATACAGCCAGTTCGAGACAGAGCTAGGACATAAACCTACTCAGTTTGTCTCTGTCTTCTTCTGGTGAAGGGCAAGCAATTCATTCTCAACGTTTCACTCCTTCACCCTCTAATGCTTAGAAAAAGTCTGTTGGTATTTCGTAAATAGTTGAAATGGAAAATGGTGAGGGCTTGGCAGCCTTGAGTTAAGAAAAATGGGGAGACAATCTCATAAATTAAAGGGTAGCGATGATTATACAAAGAGAGTGTTGAGTTCATGGAGAGGAAAGAATGGGGGATAGTGCAGGAGGAAGCAAAGGGAATGATGTAACTTAGAGCAGCTTTGTAAAGGGCTTTGATGCAGAAGGTGAGACTTTGGATACAACTTGATGCCGGTTAGTGCCCACCGCTGTGCAGGATCTGATCACTGGGTCCAGCACCAAATGAAAAAATGGATGGCCAAATATCACAGTGGGCCCAGGATCCTCCTAATCAATATGGACTCCCATTTACTTCACCTGTAGGGCTACAGTTCAAGAAAAGCCAGTATCTGTATGTTTCCTTAAACCAAGTTCTTAACCTAGGATGACATTCTGGAGACCTTTTGCTTTTCACCATAATGCTGATGTGTCACAAACATGCCCTCAAAGGGCAGCTTTCTGCCAAGTGATGATGATAGACGCTTAACTCCTATCTCCATGTTTTGCATGTAGGCAGAGAAGTTTGTTGAATAAAATAAATGAACTACTGTAAATTAACCAAACAAATGAATCAAGCCAGTATATCTGCTAACCACCATGTATCTCTTGCATGTATTTGCTACTCTCTTCCTTTAATTAGGATCCTACCCCAAATCAATGAAATCATATACCTTTTGAAGAAAATCCTGCTGAAAGTGATGTGAATGCCAGGACCTTCAGGAAGAGTAGGAGGAAGACACTCTCCATGTATGGGAGCCTTAGGTACCCGTGATGCTACCCCAGAGGCACGGTTTCTCTGTACCTGTGATTCTTGTCAACCATGGTAAACTAATTACCATATAACTGGTGAGCCGTTAGAAACACATTTGGACATCCTAAGCATTTGGAGGCTGATGCTCGAGCCCTCTCATTTCAAGGTCCTTTGCTGCCTCTTCCTCTATTTTGTGTTGGATGATGATCATCGTAGATAATATTTATTAAGTACTTAATTGCTTATCAGGAACTGTGTTGAGTGCTTTACAAACATTTTATCAATAGTGACAACAGTCCTGTGAGGTAGGCAGTAATACTTTCCCCCAGTTACACATGGAAGCTTAGCGAGATCCTGTAATGTGCTCAAGGCCACACAGCTGTTCAGTGCTGGAGTCAGTATTCAGGTCCACATTGTCCTGATCCCTAAGCTGGCACCCACTGTAGTATACTTTATCTGCCTGTAGCAATTCCATATCTCTATTCCTCAGCTCTTAACTCATTGATTTGACTTGTTTAAAGCACTGGCTTCAGTGATTTTGACTTTGGAACTCTTGCTCAGTTGGCATCCAGCCTCTGGCTTCATAACTGTACTCTATGATCAAAGTCAGGCCTAGGACCCCAAGTCATTGGGTTGGCACCACTCCCAGGCCTCCCCTGATCCTCAGGCAAGCAGAAAACCTGACATACCTGCCTTGGGATACCCTCTAATAGGAAATTCTAAAATGTTGCATGCTTGGACAGATGGATGGAAAAACATTGAAATTGCTTCTTCCTTTTTATTTGCAAAGGTAGAGCTGGATTTGAAGAAATAGATGCAAAGCAGAAACCCACTCCATATTTAGCTAGCCTCAAATACACACGACCTGAGAGCTCCCTATTTAGCTCACCTCCTTACTTCTGCTGCAAATGTTTGCTGATGCTACAGCTTACAAAGCACAAATCTGCAGGGGCCTCTGAGCCCCTTTGGTATATGCTTTCCCATGTTTAGGTAAATGTCAGTGGAAAATCACCATGTATTTAGTGTTTTAATAAAACTACATTATTGTTTATTTTGTGGCCTCAGGTTTCAAAAGGGAAAGAAATAGCCACATTAAACTTTGCCCCTAAAACTTTAGCAACTCCCTCCAGGATACTTATAAATGTTATCCTCCTGCCACCCGAGCTATGTTTTCACTAGAACATCCTCCACTGCTAATTCTAGTCGATAATCATAGGACTGGCCAGGGTCATTTTCAGGCTTGAGGAAAGAAATAGAATCCAGATTGTGTGTCACAAGAAATATAACTTAATTCCTAACTTCCAGTTCCTTGATGACAAGGTCACGGAATGCCAAACTTAGATCATGGAACAGTACTTCTACCAAAAACACATAAGCTATGAAATCTATCTCAGTTTCTATTTCCCTGCCTAGTCCTCAAAGCGCTTCATCGCCACCTCCAACCTCAGTGTTAAAAACTAGATTTGTGCATTTCACTGTCCAGGACACTGACAAGAATGAAGGGTTGAATCAACCAGCTGTACTGACTTCATGGTGCCCATCAGATCCAAGTGTCTCTGAGATGTCATTTTAGGTGCTATTGTGTTTGTAGCAGGTTGTCACATGGACAGTGGGATTTTCATAGGCCAGGAAGCCTCCTCTCCCACTCCTCCTTCACTTGTTTTCCAGTGCTTGTGTGTTTTTTAAAAGAAACGTGGTTGGAAATTATAGATATCCTAAAATGTAAATATGCTCCGTATTTGAAATAACACAATGACATACATTAACTCTCACACATGACTACGATCACCATGTTTTCAAAGAGTTCCTTGTTTAAGAGGGAAGAGAGAACCCAATGGCTTTGGATACTGGAGTCCTGGAGTAAAAAGAAATGTCCCTCACAGAGGATGAGAAGGGGAGGAAGGGGTAAAACAGTATTCTCCTACCTCACTCCTCTGACAGAGCCGTCCATGTGCAAACTGAACTGTATTTGGTACAGTTGCTAAGAACACTATGAGGTTTCTATATATGATAATACATAAACTGGGTATTTCCCAACCTTGTGACTAAATATTACTATTTAATTTAACACTTGGTTATTGAACTACTATGATTCTTGATGCCTTCTAATAAGTTCCAGGTTCTGTTTCATACAGGTGTGGTTTTTAAAAAATGTTTTTACCAAAATCTGTGTTTTCCATACTGTAAAAGTTTCCCTGACTTTTGAACGAAAGCTCTAAATGGAAGTGCTAATCTTTTATTGGATAAAGGCAAATAATTGGTTTCTCTTATTTCATTGAGGTTCTTAGGCACAACCATGAGCAGGGTCGTGGCACGAATCCATTCAGCAGTAAATAACTTTTTGTTCGTGTAATGGCTACAGGCTGAACCACAGCAGATGTGAAGATTAGCTGGTAGAAACCAACCTTATTTTGGAAATGTGCTAAGACAAAAAATGCTGAATGCTAGCAAATAAAAAGGAAAACATTCATTGTAGCTCCAAACATTCACTGTTTTCCAGTGTTAAGGATAGATAACCACTTCCCTGTATTCTAGAATAAATGAGAAGGGTATTAATGTAAGGGGCTGGAACATTCATTTGAGAGGGAGGAAATGGGATCAGAATTAGGAAATTGGCTCGTGGAAGAAATCCCACTGAAGGAGTCGGGGAGAGGTGTTAGAAAGAAGTCCTCTAGTCTCAGCTTACCCTTCCTCACAGCTGTGAGAGGGAAAAGAACCAAGCAGAAAATGGTGACAGAGCTCATTCTTGGGGTGAGGGCTGAATTTCCTCCCTTCTGTTGGGGGAACCTTTTAGTAAGCAAGAATAGCAATGGGCCTATCTTCCGTGGACAAGCCAGATGCAAGCTGGTGAATCAGTGCCTCCTTAACGCTACTGGTCTCCTACCCTTCGCGTCCCCTGTCCTTGGCTTTCTGAGGCAGAGCTCTCCTTTTCTTCTCTGTCTGGGAGTCACCTGCAAAGGCTGGTTGTCAGTAGAGGTTAAACCTCGATTTGGCTGCTTTCACTACGTATGAGGGACACTTTATCAAGTGAGACCTCTTAGCACCTGTCTCAACTGATTAGCGAGACCTCTTAGCACCTGTCCTAGGCTTAGGATTATTGTGCAGAAATCAGGGGCAGGAGCAGCAAAGTACAAATGTCTCCATCTTTGGGCTAGATGCCTTATTTATCCTGCCATCTCAGTGCTTCAGGAACCTGAATATGGGACCAGATCTGAGCCCCTGAAGCTGAGTGGAAAGACAGAAAAATGCTGCAGTGTCTTCCCTCTTGCTGATCAGATTCAAGTCTGGTTTCTCCAGCTCTGCTGTAGACCTGTCACAGAGGCCAAGCAGCAGCAGCTGCTTACTGCTACCCTCTTTCCTGTTCCCCAGAGGGCACTTCATAACTTTTCATCTCTGAACTCAAATACCATTTGCAGTCTGTGCCATTCTGCTCATTTCTTAACCGTATTTTGTCAGTATTGCTACTTATGAGATGTCTGAAAAAGCTGACTAACCATACTAGCAGTCTAACATTTGATAGACTAGAAGTCTCCAGGTGTTGTAGATGCTGTAAAAGCAAAAACTACCTGGCTCCAAAAAGCTGGGTCAGGAGGACACTAGGAGCAGCAGGAGTATGAATCAGAGGGTAGAAGAAAAGAAGGAATGGTGTTGGTGTGGAATCATCTAAAACCTTGAGTAGAGAGCTTTTCAGGTGCCTGTTTGTCAACCACGGAGCCTCATGTTGACTTTCCCCTTTCCCTCCCTCTGCTCCTGTCGCTTCCCTCACCTTCCCCCTCCACCTCCATCTCTCTGTTTTCTCAAAGTCTCCATCTCATCCCCTTTTATTCTTATTTTCTTCAAAGCAAATTACTTGTTTTAATTTTTTATTCCACATACCCATTGAATTATAATATTGATGCATATCTTAGTGACTTTTTAACTGGCTGGAGAGCAGAGAGCATGACTTCACACCAAGCTAGGGAAGATAAAAAGTCAAATTCAGGGGCGCTTCCCTGGTGGCGCAGTGGTTGAGGGTCCGCCTGCCGATGCAGGGGACACGGGTTCATGCCCCGGTCCAGGAAGATCCCATATGCCACTGAGTGGCTGGGCCCGTGAGCCATGGCCGCTGAGCCTGCGCGTCCGGAGCCTGCGTTGCTCCGCAACGGGAGAGGCCATAACAGTGAGAGGCCTGCGTACCGCAAAAAAAAAAAAAAAAAAAGTCAAATTCAGTTTTCCAACATTTCAGCAAAGAATTGGTCTATTGACCTATTTATAATTCTAATTCTTATAAGGCAAAGAAAAGTGTGTGGATTTACTTATAGAAGTCTGTTCAAAATTAAATGACCAGGGGTGCATAGTAAATATAATTTTATTCTTCTAATAAATTGTGTGGATTAGGATTTATAATGCATTGAAGACAATTTAAAGGATAATGGACATTACATATATATTTATATTTATGCTCTATTTTATTAATAGGAAAAATATGAATGAGTCAAATGCTGGTGTTTTATATATAGAAAAAATTTTAAAACTGAGTGCATTTCTATATGTTTGAATCCACTCATATTGCTTGTTCTTAGCCTGCAGTTCTATGTTATTTATATTAATAACTGCAGGGCTTAACCCATGTAGAGAAAGCAAACTATTTAAAATGGGTCTAGCGCTGTGTCCTCAAACAGTGCACATCACTGAAATGAACTTAAACGTTTTATAAATCCTTTTGAGAAGCAAACATTTCTTGAACACCTGACTGGTTGTTTCCAGGGAGAAAACTTCCAGGAGACAGTGGAAGGGATGAGTCGTGCCGCCCTAGCTGATTTGCACTCCCTTTGCTGCAGTTCTCCTATTCGGATCTCCATCTGCTTTTCCTTTGACAAATCTGTCTTTTGGGGGTACTCCTTTTAACTTCTTT
The DNA here is from genome assembly GCF_964374135.1 of Grampus griseus. Lineage (NCBI taxonomy): Eukaryota > Metazoa > Chordata > Mammalia > Artiodactyla > Delphinidae > Grampus > Grampus griseus. The sequence continues at coordinate 90,324,679 of NC_139018.1, forward strand.
TCTTTATCACAACCGGCATTTGAATATAACGAATTCAGCCTGCTGCTTGATGCTGAGCACAGCAAGAAATCCGCATCAGCACCCCCTGCACAAACTGCCTTCTACTTTTACAAAACCAAGTGCCAAACTGGTTTTACAATGGAGATGTTGAACATAAAAGTTGGCTCCATCATAATGTCCACCCGGTTGTTATGTGAATGGTTGTTTATAACTCGTGTTCAGCTTTCTAGCCAAGCACTAGTGTCGCCTAAAATTGCTACTGTGAGAAAACCAAAATGCTATTTTGTAAGCCCACACTGTTCATCTAAGTTTTGGAAAACTGCTCTTCTTTCTGCAGAGCTTGCTAAAGAAAGATAAACAACTCTCCCCAGACAATGGGTAGCTGGGGAGCAGTGGCTCTTTATTAGGTTACATATTACTGTGGAGATGGGCAGAGATGTGTGCTTTAAAGCCGATTGCCTTCTTGTGGGGTAAAATATGTTAACTATCAGCAGTCTCCACAGATCCCTGAGTTGACCTTGTATGAATCTGTTACTGAGAAATTGATCAGCCCCTTATTTTTCCCACGATAACATCAGAAGCTTAATTTGGATATTGTTATCTATTGTTTTTATATTATAATTATAACTTAAACAGCTAATTTGGCTTAAAATAACCAATAATTGGCGTCTGATAGTTGATGATCAATGACCCTATTTTCCCCCGTAGGTATTTGCCAGACATCATCTTGACTTCTAAAGGAGCTATATATGAATGCCTGAAGATATGTTGGATTTGTGTCTGAGGGCAGAATACAATTTTAAATAATTTATTTGACCTGCCTAGAATTATTAAATTTCAAATGAACAAATTAATAATAAAATCTGTGTGTGATGATAGTAATAATCTAAGTCTTCCATTTAGCTTGAATTTTGAATCAAATATATAATTTATTCAGTGATAATAAATTTGTGTCGTAATAACATGAAATGATTTCAGGGATTGGCTGTCATCTTTGGAGCCATCAGGAAATAGGTACAAGGGGCCTCATGGGGGAATTCAGTAATTTCTAGCAATGCAATCAGATGGAAATAGTAACTTGCGTCTGTCACTGCTGCTGAGTGCCTCCTGGGCTACAGGGCTGAGAAGTAGAGGGCAATGCTTAGGGGGAAAAAAGCTGTTTTATGGAGACCTAAGAATCAGAGCCTATGAGTCCTTGCAGGGAAGTAGTAAAGGGTATGTGGAAATTAAGCTCTCATAAAATGAAAAAGCATTCCTCAATAGTGGAAGGGTTGGAAGTTGTCAGTATGTAGTATGGAGTCAATCCCAAAATAAGCCAGGGAAGGAGTGACTGAGTCTGAAGTGGTAAAGTGAGAATAGAACTGAAAAAGTTATCTGAAATACAGGAACTAAGTGAAATCTTATAGGCGACCTCTAATAACCCCTTCCCCAAGAGTCTAAGGGGACTATTAAGGTATTTATGACTGGTGAGAGGGGTTGAGACAAATTACAATGCTACTGCTTCTTAATTTCTTTTTGGTGGGAGGGTGTTGTCCTTTCAGACTGAGATTTGGAAAACCTACCTGCTTAGTGAGATTCCTACATGTTTATATTAAAGTGTTTGGATGAAAGTTTATGCTGCCCGGTCACTTTCAATTAAATGTATTAACTGGAAATGTCCTTAGTGGGAGATATGCTTAAAAACACGTACTTGGTCTGCATCTTGATAGGCTGATAATAGAAGCACAATTCTCACCTCTCTGGAAGCAGAATATCCCCAGCAAGTGTGACTACCAAAAATACTGTGTCTGAAAGAAATGCTGTTTTTCCTCTGCTTCCCTGTTTTAAAATTAGACTCCTGTTCTCAATGTTAAAGGTCAAAGGATGTTCATGAGGAAATGTTAGGCCAATTATTTGGTATATTATCACTGGGACATGTGCTTTGCACATCTTTTAAAGTTTAGGTGAATCCAGTCTTTCCTCCCAATCTAAGAATTTTCATGATAATCAAAAAAATCAGTGAATAGTCTTTGTGCCTCAAACTTGGTGCCTACTTCCAAGACAGAATTCTTAATGCCTTGCTTATTTTAGTTAGTGCAATGTATTGCAAAAGGCACAAAGCTGGCCTAAGTACATTATTTTCTACTAGATGCTGCCATCTACTCCATTAAGTACTTCCTGTGGCTTGGAAAGATAAGATTCTGCTAAATGAATCCGGACTTATCTGAATCAATTGTATAATCTGTAAAATGGGATTACTAGAAGTGGCAGACAGCTCTATTAGTATTATACTCAGCTCTGACAACACAAAATTTAATGAGCTACTCACTAGGCCATTTCCAGAATATAGATATCTTACTTCCAGACATACTCTGGACATTGTGGAAAGAACATTAACTCTGACAGTCGAGGTGAGCAGTTTGTAGTCATTTGGCAAAGGGTATACCAGAAGACACATACTGCATTTTCTCGTGTAATTTGTTCCCTTCTACAACCAGAGACTATCTTAAAACAGAGGTAGAAAGGGTAGGATTATGTTGGAAACTTCCTTCTGGCTCTGTAACTGCTGTAGCCTGAAATATAATTTTCAGCCCAGCTATGAACATTTGAATTTGTAAGTCCTTCATTGACGTAGTCAGCTGTCTTTCATATTATCTCACTGATAAATTAACCCCAAATTTCTACATTTCTCCCACCAAATTTCTACAGCTTTGGGGGTAGAAATAATGTTCTTGGGGAACTGCTTATGCCTTCCTCAAAACTGGGATTTGTAAGGAAGAAAATATTTGTGTATATGAAATCATTTATTTAATCCATTCAATTAAATGTCTAAATGATAGGTCAATTAAGCCATATTGAGTAACCCCACTCTATAGAGAGTACTGTCAAAGACACTGAAGGAAATTTCAAAACAGAGAAGAAGCAGTCTTTGTTTTGGAAAAACTTATAATCTATTTAGGAAAAGTAGCCTAACAGATAAGAAAAGTGTTTAATACTTGGCAGTATAAAAAGAAGCAGCAATTGAGATGGGTAGATTGAGATATGTGATAAGGAGATATAAAGTAAAGGTAATTAAAACACAGGTGGAATTAATCAGAGAAGCTTTTGTGGAAGAGGTGAATTTTGAATAGGATTTTGATGAGAGATTAGTGGAGAGAAATTTTAAGTGAGATAAGTAGTCTTCACAACTAGAGACTTGATATAGAAAGTTCTGAGCAGAGAATAAGAAATCTCCTCAGCCTGAGTAAATACCAGAAATGTATAGAAATGTAGTAGAAGCCCTTTCATCTGACATATATTGGTTGGTTAATCAAAAAAGAACATTAAAAAGGGAATCAAAATATGGAACACATACACTCTAAACATTTTATTTTAAAGTAGAGCCTAGAAATGTACACTCAACCACAGTTTTTTTCAGCGTAATGCCAGGATATTTTCTTTTGAGTTGGATTCTGTTGATTCTTTCTTTTTTCTAATGACTCTCTTGCGTTAACCACACCCACATGTATAATTCTCAATTTCCAAGTTCAGTTGGAAGCAAGATTGGAACTCTGAGACATTTGCTAACCAATATGAGTATACAGTCTCCTGCTGCAGCTCCCCCCGCAAAAAAACATTTATAGTTATCCCATCTATACAGACTTTGAAAGCTGATTCTTTGGGGACACACCTTCAAAATTCTTTTGAAAGCATCAATGTAATTTCTGTAATAAGAACAATTCTTTTTATTTTAATATCATATTTAATTGGTTAATTTATTTTAATTCAATTATATAAATGCTGTAATAAGAACAACTATATTAGTGGGTTTAGGAACGTATAAGTGACTTTCAGAAAGTAGATCAACTATACCTCAGTAAAATTTGAAAAATAAATAAATAAAATTTTTAAAAACCCAGAAAACAATTTACAGAAAGACATGTTTTAGATACTATAAGAAAACAAGAATCTTTTTACAGGACTCCAGGCTGTATTTTAGAATAAAATGGCTTTTCTTCATATTAAGAAAAAAAAAAAGTAGTCAACTCATTTTATGGGAGTAGAAGTATGAGCATGTATGTGGGCTTAGTAATGATAACCTGCTGAACAAGAGAATTCAGTATATAGAGGGTCTCATTATATTTTAGAAATGAATGATACGTTAAGTCAGTCAAAGAGATATTCTGTTGAAATAGCTATTGTAATACAATAATGAGAGTAATCTCAAAGATGAGCCTAGATTTGGGAGTCAATTAAAAGTGACTCTAGAACATGAAGTCAAAATAGCTAGAGGTCATCATACATCACCCATGACTTTAACGCCTAGTGATGATAAATAAAATGCTAGAAGGAGAAAATTAAAACAGCTGCAATAAAAAAACAAGTTAAACATCTCTGTGGCTCGGAGACATAACAGGCTGAAGCTACCGGCCTCCTGGGCTTAGCGCCAAACATTCTTTTAGTAGATTTTACCCTTTGAACATCTGGTTCAACATTACTGTAGTAGAGAACATGGTGAAAATGACAGTGGATTATGGGGGATTTATAATCTCCAAAATATGCTATTTCAGAGCAAATCCATAGGTTCCGCCACAAACTTGGACAATCCAACAGGTAGTATCCTGTTCGTGGCTTTAGCTTATTACTGGAAATAGCCAATAGGTGCAAATTCTATTTTTGAGCAAGAGCCCATCCACTGATCACCCTTGTAGACTGACCAAAAGGCCTCATTCTGGAGGGGGTCTTTCTTACCCAAATCACTCTCTGGAGTGACACCTACAGGATAGTTCCCGAAACCAATCTGATCCATGCCCCAGACTCAGGGGCACACTAGCCACACTTATGACCTTGGGGATACTCCAGTAAAAGGCATTGGGAAGGTGATCCTTGTCTACTAGAGTTGACTTGGGGGCTTTCTTGAAGATTTCAAAGTAACCTATCAAAGAGGGTGTCATGGAGTTTATTATATATAAATAAAAATGTTTTTTAGCAGAGGTAAGACAAAATAATAGTTGTGACCACATTTAAAAAGAAAAAGTATACAATTGTATACAAAGGCAAAGTAATGTGATATTAATGTAAAATTAGGGGGAAAATGAGTAGTAAACCTTATCATCTTACAATGAATTTATAGGCACCGTGAACAAACTTTCTAAGTGGTGACTAATGAAACAGTGGGGAACATATGAGCTAACTCCTCTTACGCATGGTTACAAATGATCTTTGTCCTACCTGGCCCCCTTTTTTCATTCATTCATTCAATGAGGATGTGTTGAATATTTACTCTGAGCCAGAGACTGTGTTTGGGTTTAGAGGCAACAGTGGTGAATAAGACCTTGTAAATGCCCTGAGAATATTTTTCATTACTTTTCTCCTTGGGAAGGAAATATTTGATGAAATAGAGAAGAGTTGCGAATCACTGCTACTTGTTTTCAGTAGAACATTAGTAGATTAACACAGCAAAAGAAACACAGGAATGGTATTATTATATAAGCTCTCTTACAAATAAACAATTACATGATGAATCAAGCCTTTTAAAATGGGATACTGAGGCATTTTTATGCTAATGGAGCCAAGTCCACAAAGGTTTATAGAGCTGCTCAAGTACCCAGGTTGAATACACACATGGCTAAGACATGGTTTCTGTTCTCAGAGAGCCCATCATCTAGTAGGTAGGACTATAGAAAAACATGAAATCAGAAGGACAGCCCTCTGTACTTAATTCTTGCTTGTTAATCTTATAGCACTATTTGGTGAAGACAGGTGACATTTGCATGGTTCTAATTTTTATCTCTCAGAATGATCCAAGGGGGCTTCCCTGGTGGCGCAGTGGTTGGGAGTCCGCCTGCCAATGCAGGGGACACGGGTTCGTGCCCTGGTCCGGGAAGATCCCACATGCCGCAGAGCGGCTGGGCCCGTGAGCCATGGCCGCTGACCCTGCGCGTCCGGAGCCTGTGCTCCGCAACGGGAGAGGCCACAACAGTGAGAGGCCTGCGTAATGCAAAAAAAAAAAAAAAAAAAAGATCCAAGGGACTTCCCTCTGTGCCTGTCCTCAGGAGGACAATATTTTTTCTCAGCCCTCTGGTATTCCACAGCTCTGATGCAACTAAATGGTCTTAAGCCAATCCCCTACGTCCAGGGTTGTGGAGGATCATTATTCGCTAGGGTCACATAGGCAAGATCCTAGTGTCTTCATTTACGCCTCAGCTCATTTGGGAAGAGTTGTGGACTGATTCATCTTGGTGACTTATTAGCTCAGATAGCACACATGGAAAATGTATGAGCATGTCAGATAACAGTGCCTCCCATGCAGAGTGGAACGGACAACAGCACTGTAGTGGGTCTCTAACTCCTCCTATCCCCTGGCTACTAGCTGATTTTTAAAGCTGCCAGCACTGATATTCCTCAAGGGAGCATACTCTTCCTTTTAGAATTCAAGCTTCCATTATTATCTGGCACTGGCAGAGGCTCGGAACTCACAAGACTATAATAATATTTTGTTGAGTACTTGTGTCAGACAATGAGCTAAATGCTTTACTTCACAAGAACCCTATGAGTTAAATATTATGTATTTATATTATAAATATATAAGATAATGAAAATTGAGGCTCAGAGAGATTAGCCAATTGACCAGGTTTACAGATGTAGGGGAAAAATTGGTACTTGAACCCTGCTCTTTCTGATTCCAGAGGCAGAACTCTTAACCATCAAGCTATACTGAATGGTCTCTGGCAGGCCACAGAATTTTAGCACACATTCAGTTTCTCATAATATATTACCTTTATTCTCAAAAGCAACTCTGTGTATCTCATGACCCAGGTTCAAGCTCCTACTCCCTGAAACACACACATTCTCACACATATACACACTCACACACACAAAGTCTGTTTCCACTGTCTCATTTGTAATAGGCTCAGTTATTGCTTATACCCCATTTCATTTTTGGCTGGGCCTTTAAATGCTTTTTAAATGTTAGAAATTCCAGGGACCTTTGGTTTAAGGACAAAATGGCAGGATCTGTGTTCCCACAAATCAGAATAGGCAACTACCAGCTTCCACATGCCCGCCCCACCTCCTCCAAGTGACAGCAGTTGTGTCAAAAGAGAAAAGCCAAAACATTGTATGCATGTTTGGCAATGTGTAAGAGGTGCTTTTTAACAGATCTGGAATAAAGGGCAAATTTAAAATATTTGCTGCATTTTTAGTTTGCATTTTAGTTCTCTTGTTCACAGCTGGGAAGCGTGGTTCTTTTCCCACTTCACCTTTTCCTTTTTCTGAAACATCCTTATCAGCTTCCCACTCTTCCATCTGTCAGGAGGTCGTGTTTTCCTTTGCAGTGATTTCTCAGCAAGCTGACCTCTGCAGATTTCATCATACCCATTCGCCTGCACACACTGTGACTCATTTTCACTAATTTGTGTACTGAGCAGTGAGCAGAGGCCAGCAGAGACACTGCTGCCTGCAAAGGACTAATTAGCTACCAACTGTGGCATGAGGATGTCTGTGTGGAGAGCTCCACACGCCTCCACGCCTCCTGTTCAGAAGCTCCTCCCTCTGGGTCTCACCATCCCTGGGTTTTGATCTTGAATAAGTGGTGTGAAAGCAGACATCTCTAGCCCTGAGTCAGGCTCACACTGCCAAAATCATATACAGGAGTGTGTAGTTTTTTCCCATTTATCTATTTCAAAATTAACGTTTGATTGCTACAGTTTTGTTTTGTTTTGTTTTGTTTTGTTTAAGTAAAGAAAAAGAAATATGTTTCTTCTAGTCCTGGCAGATCATTTGTTGTTTTTCTCACCCCTCCTGCTTCTCTTGGGTGTATTTGCAAAATGAGTGAAGGCTGATTTCTAGCAGAGGCTATTTCATGGCTCAGTTTCTCATCAAGATGATAAATCAGACTGGGTGCCTGAATAATTACATTCATCGAACTGGACTGTAATTTTTTACCACAGAATTCACGAGGCAGTGCTCCGAGTCATTATATACAACAGTTTTCATAACTCATATAAATATTGCATCTATCTTTTAGATAGATAGAGGAGTATTTTTAGGAATTTTCATCAGTACTTAATAATGCAATTTGCACTACAAACAGAACATTGCAATAAAGAATTCAAGAGCTAATAAGTGCCGTTAAGTCAAGTAAGGTGCTTCATAGACCTGATTTCCATTTACAATACCTTGTCTCAATACACATGAATATAGTCACAGTAGACATTACGCTGTTCCTTTCTGCTATGAAGGCAATGAACATGGTCTTTGCCCTGGGAACTGGGAGTACTGAATTCCATTCTAATTTCCATAAGCAAATTGCTGTGTGAATTTATAAAAATTAATTCCTTTTTGTTTTAACAGAGAAAAGCATCACCTGGCCTCTGCTTTCTCTGAGATCACTTTTCATAGCCTGTTTTGGTTTTGTCAGAGAATTGTATCTCTATATTCCTATGTACCTGAACCCAAAGCGTACAGATCCAGAGGTTCTTGCTTGCTTTTTATACCTGCCACTCCTCCAAAGAAAAAGATTCATGTACGTTAGAAATACAGCAATTAACAACAACAAAAAAAGGACTAACAATAAAGGTTGAGGGCTTCCCTGGTGGCGCAGTGGTTGAGAGTCCGCCTGCCGATGCAGGGGACACGGGTTCGTGCCCCGGTCCAGGAAGATCCCACATGCCACGGAGCGGCTGGGTCCGTGAGCCATGGCCGCTGAGCCTGCGCGTCTGGAGCCTGTGCTCTATAACGATAGAGGCCACAACAGTGAGAGGCCTGCGTACCGCTAAATAAATAAATAAGTAAATAAGTAAACAAGTAAATAAATAAATAAATAAATATTGAGGCTAGGGAACAACAACTATACCTGAACCCCAAAGCAAAGTACATCTGCTCCAACAGGGCATAAAATTTAGCCCTCTGCTTCCTAGGAGTTAAGATAAGAAATAGGATTAGTTATCTAGCACTTTTTATATCAGCAAGGGCTTTTGACAGGGATTGAATAATAATTTGAGCACAAGATTTAGTTTAAAAGCCAAAATTTAAAATAAGGTCTACTACCAACTAGTTGTGCAGCACTGAACAAGTCATTTAATTTCTCTGGGCTTCAATTTTCTTCTCTGTAAAATGAAATTGATAATGTATACCTCGACATGTGTTGATGAGGATTAAGTAGATATGTATGTAAAGCCCATACTACAATGCCTGGCATAGAGTGATATAATATGTCAGTAAGTTTTGCTGCTATTACTTTCAGGGGTTCAACATCTGGTGGAAGAGATAAAATATCTACATAGATAACCATAATTTATGGTAAAATAACTTATGCACCCTAAAAGAGGTAAAGATAAGTGGTAGCAGGAAAAGCTTCCAACTGGGAATAGGGGCTTGGGGGAAATCAATGAATGCTCATGGGAATGGTGGGAAGGGTAGAATTAAGAGAACACTAAGCAGCGGGAAACATTGTAAACCGTGCTAGTCCAAGTCCTTCAAGAAACATTCGCCCACGGGGCATTTAAACATATGAGGCTCTTTTTCGGGGAAATGCCTGTGAGTGAAAATGAAGAGATATAGGGGAGTCTGGGTGAAATTTCAGACCTTGAAGTTTCCAAGACTGACCCCAGTGAAGGAGAGAGGGAAGGAAGGTCCCAGATTGTCTTGTAGTCTAATGAATGTGCAACAAGGCCTTCAGACGGGGAGTTCTACAGCCAAAGTTGACCGTTAGAGGAGTCTGTGTCTCTCAGGCTGGGACCTGTCTCGGTAGCCCTGCAGTAGCCTGTGGGAAGCATGACCTTTTGCAGGCCTGTGCTGGGTGTCAGTGGACAGCAGCTGGGGACCCTGGTCAATCACTCTTCCGGTAGTTGGAGATCTGTAAGGTCTGTTCTTATGGCCACCTCATAAGCAATGGCACAAAAGCTAGAAATCATGAGTCAAATTAAATTCATGGAATCAAACTATCTTACAGGCCAGCTGGGCTTGGGTATTGAGACAGGAACATTTATCTCTGTCTTTTACCTACTTACAAATGCAGTAGAGGTGGGAATAAGGAAGTAAGGAAGCAGTAGCAGTGGCACTGCCCCTGCAGGCGGTCATTATGAGCACACGTGCACTTTGAGGCCATCCATTACTGCGCCTGATCACAGGCCCTGCTGTTTGGGTGGTTCATCCTGCTCCCAATTGCTTCCCTTTATCAGACTAATTCAGGGCCACTTAGACTTGTGGCCACATCCCCAGGGGTAAGCAGTCTCCTAGGACACCAGAAATCCTTCATTAATAGTAACCCAGAAAGTGCAGTGGGAAGTAATTTTCAAAGCGTTTTACTACCTAATTGTTATACATGGTCAACCTGGAGCACACTGTCCAGGAAATTTAAGGCAAATCTTATTATTCCATTTTACTGATGAGAAGGTTGAGATGCATTAAAGTTGTAGTTTTCCCAAAGTCATGGAAAGAACAAAACAAAACGTGGATTTCAAGGTATTCAGATTCTATCCTAGCTTTGACCCTTACTAATTTTGTGATCTTGGATGAGTAACTTAAACCTTTTTGAGTCCCAGTATGTTCAAGTTTAAACATGACCAATAATATCCACCTCATGAAATTGTTGTGAGGATTAATGAACAATGTTTAAAGTGCCTGGTCCCGTACCTGGCATATAGGAGGGATTCAAAAAATGCTCATTTATTTCCTCTGACAGATTGATTCAGATAAATGTTACATCAGGGTCGACAATGTTACAAAGAAAAATAGAAATAATTTTAAAGAAAATTGGGAGCTCATTATCCCAGGCATATATGTAAATATTGCATAATTAATAATACAGGCTTGGTTGCTGAACAAACCTCGGTTCAATCTGAAAATCTGCCATTTGCTAGCTCTGTGTCATTGGGCAAGTTACTTCACCTCCTGAAACCTTTGTCTTCATCTGTAGTATGTGTATAATGGCAGTGAGGTTCTCATGGGATTGTTGTAAGGAGTAAATAACATAATTTGTTGTAAAGTGCTTAGAACAGTGCCTGCCTAAGTTTTACTGCTTAGAACAGTAGTAAACACTTAATAAATATCATTATGATTATTTAAAAATTTGCATTAGTATTTTAAGGATTGTTATTATTATTTGGTTGCACCAGGTTTCTCAGGGAACAAACAGAAGAGGGGTTGGAAAGGGAAGACTCTTTCAGGTAGCGTTTGTTTCCTGATCAAGTTCACTGAAGATACCACTTAAAACAATTGGAAGTGCCAAAGGACGTCAAAAGCAAGCAAACAAACAAACAAACAACATATATCAGTGAAATTGACCCTGTGGAATTTATAGACGTAGTTTGAGCTGATTTTATACTGGCATTCTTTTTTTAAAGCTTGTCTGAATCTGTCTCTTATTATTTCTATTTCTTTTTGTTTCAAAAAGGATTTAAGGAAACTTACAAGATATATAAAAGCCATCATGGGATAAATTAAAATTAGAAGTAAATGAGAAAAGATGATAGAGGCATAGCAGGGATATAGGAATGGGGATAAACATGCATAAAGCTCTAGACAGTTGCCACAACTGGGCTAGACATTTGGCTCCAGATTTTCCAGGTAAAATCTAATCAAAGTCTGTCCAGTAAAATCCTACCATTTGCTTTAGAGAAACACATGATTACTTGGTACAAAACTCATGAGTTAAAAATTTGTCATTTCCTTTTTTAGATTCTATGCCCATATAGGTCACTACTTTATTGATTATACAGTAGGTTCTTATTAGTTATTTATTTTATATATAGTAGTGTGTATATGTCAATCCCAATCTCCCAATTTATCCCTCCCCACCCCTTTCCCCTTGGTAACCATAGATTGTTTTCTACATCTGTGACTCTGTTTCTGTTTTGTAAATAGGTTCATTTGTACCATTTTTAAAATTTATTTATTTTTGGCTGCGTTGGGTCTTTGTTGCTGCGTGCAGGCTTTCTCTAGTTGGGTGAGCGGGGGCTACTCTTTATTGCAGTGTGCGGGCTTCTCATTGCAGTGGCTTCTCTTGTTGCAGAGCATGGGCTCTAGGTGCACAGGCTTCAGTAGTTGTGCACACGGGCTCAGTAGTTGTGGCTTGCGGGCTCTAGAGCACAGTCTCAGTAGTTGTGGTGCACAGGCTTAGCTGCTTCACGGCATATGGGATCTTCCTGGACCAGGGCTGGAACCCATGTCCCCTGCATTGACAGGTGAATTCTTAACCACTGTGCCACCAGGGAAGTCCTGTACCATGTTTTTAGATTCCACAAGAAAGCATGGATATATGTATATGTATAACTGATTTACTTTGCTTTACAGCAGAAGCTAACACAACATTGTAAATCAACTATACTCCAATAAAAATTAATTTAAAAAAATTTAGCATTTCTTTAGAATAAGTACAAGGATTATTTGGTACAAAAGTGAGAAGCAATTTCTTCTACAAGTCCAAATAAGGTACCTGTGGTTAAGTAACACATGTTTCAGCATCATCCTTACCACAGAGACAGTGATTTCTGCAGAATTGTTGCTTATGCTCTTAGAGGCAAGTTATTTAGCATCTCTGCCTCAGGTTTCCTATTTGCAAAATGGGAATAACATTAGTACCTACATCATAGACTTGTTGTGAGGGTTAGATCCATTAATGTATATATAAAGTGCCTAGAACAGTGTCTGGCGCATACAGAACATTTTATAAAGGTTTGCTATTGCTATTCTTAGAAGCCTCAAGGAGGCTGTGACATTTCACCAAAGCAAAATTCATTGCTGTTTGTGGATGTGCTTCTTCCACATTCCCCATTCACTTCCTGTCTATGGGAAGGAATGAACTCTTTGGAGAAAAAAGAAAAGACGCCACTGGAATGCTTTGACCCAGTTATCCCATTTCTAGGAATCTACACCCCCTCCCACATCTAAAATATATGAGAATTACGTGTACTTAGAGGTTAAGTGTTGAGTTTTTGGTGAAAGAATAAAACTGGATACAAACCAACGTTCAAAATAATGATTAAGTAATTTATGATATGCTAACTGACTGTATAGCCATTTACATTATTATTGTGAAAAAAATAGTAATATGGAAAACCAAAAGTGTTTTACTCTTTATCCAGTTGTCCAGGCTGGAAACCTGGAAGTCACTCTTTAGTTCTTCACTTTCCTTTCTCTCGGAATATAACTAGCCGGTACTGTTGATTCTGCACCCAAGACTTATTTAAAATAATTCATTTCTCTTTTACTGCATTGCTACCATTCTTTCCAAATGGACTATTCTAACTGCTTCCTCCTCACTGGCCTCTCACAGAAGCCAAGGTGAGCTGCAGTAAATATAATTCATATTATATCATTCTCGATTTAAAACTCTTCAGTTTTTTTCCCATAAGCTCTGTAAGATGACCCTTCTATACTCTGTCAGTTATTCCCAAAAAATGCTGAATAACAAAGCACCCTTAAAACAACTATGCTTTAATCTCACTCAAGCATCTGCAGATCAGCTGGAGGTTGGCTGAACTAGGTAGGGCTGGCTCAGCTGCTCTTGACTCCAAGCTGCATGTTAGATCCATGTCAGTCACTCGTGTCTCTCATCCACCTGCTATCAATGGACTGTCTAGGATATGTTCTTGCATCACAGTGACAAGAGTGCAACAGAGTGAGCCCAACTGAGCAGGCACATTTATTTTAAACCTCTTCTTGCATCCTATGTGCAGTATCCCTTGACCAAAGAAGTGATGGTGGCTGAGGCCAAAGTTAAGTTAGCAGAGTTCACCCATCCACTGTGCAGCCAAAGCAAATCACATGGCCAAGTCCAACAACAGTGAAGTAGACAACTATCTTCATCCATGGAAGTGGTTACGAGGGAGGAAGTGAATATTTGCCTAAGAGTGATCTACCACATATGCCTTTCTAACTTCACCTCAATTATTCATCTTGAACTAGCCTCACTGTTTTTTCCCCAGTTCTTCAAACAGGACAGGCTCTTTCCTGCCTCAGGACCTTTGCAAATACAGTTCCCTCAAGCTCTGTGAGTCTTCACAGGGCTGTTCTTTCTAATTTTAGCTTAAATATCAATTCCTCAGAAAGGTCTATTCTGGAGACAGTAGTAGGAAGTAACCTCCTGTGATTCTCTAAGTATCCTTCTCCTTTGATAGCATTTATATAAATTTGTTATTTTTGTTTTCTTTTTACTGGTTTTGGGATCTGTCTCCCCTACTAAACTGATATTTTTCCTCCATTTTCTATATTGTCTGATGTGTTAGCTTCCCCTTGTAATTAATAATCAAGAGGTAGGGGTGGGGACATGAGTCAGAAGCAGTCTAGGGTTTCAAAGAGTGCATTCACAGCTCAGATTTTACTATGGACCAATTCTTTTTCTTATTCTCCTCCTTCTCAGGAGGACTCTTGGGTCTGTCATGAGCTTTTCTTCCTGAATTTGGTCCTTGCTTTCTCAGTTTACCAGTCTGACAGGTTAACCCCTTTTGCTCTCCTTTCTCTTCTGAAAGTATTTCCTCTTAAATTGTGAGGTACTGTTAAGTCCTCTACTGGACAGCAGCTCCTGCTTCTACTCATAAAAGTTTCCCCCAAATAAGCATCAGTAACCCCACTCAGCCAACCGGCTTCTCCCCTGCTATCTGAACTGCTCTCCAGGCACATACACACTGGGTACTGGCAGAGCCACGACTACAGCCAGGCCTCCTGTCTACCACTACAGAACTCTTGCTTATGATGGAAAACATTCTAGCAGCTAGATTAGGTAGCCTAAAGTTTATACCAAAAACTTCACTCAGCTCTAAATAAGAACTTATAGTAATGAGTCTTCCAGTCTTCCTACTGGACCTTATGTGATGATCATAAGGGTCAATCCCACAGACACTGGCTCCTACTACTGGTTAAAAGATAATGTCGAGCCGACTAGGAAGAGGTGACTTTGTCTAACTAGAGTGCTTTGGTTTACAGTTGGCTGGAAGTTAATACTGAATTGTATATAAACTCACACTCACTGGATTGATCTGTCAACGCTAAATTGAACTGCACATTTCACAAAGAGACCCAAGATGAAATTTGGGGACAGAAACAGCTACTGATTTTTTTTTTTTTTCTTTTTTGGGGGAGGAGTGAAACCAGCTATTGTGTGGTTTCTATACACATGCATGTTTTGCTGAATGTTTCTTGTGGGAGTATCCACTGAAGTATGCAGAGGTCATTAGAATAAAGGCTAGATTTTTAAAAATTAAAGACAACTTTCATAACTTGCACATTTTTAGAAAAGATGGAATTTAGGGGCATCAACCATTCATATTCACGTTTTCTTCCACTCTTGTTGCCCCAATATCCCTCTCTTTTGTAGATGTATTTACCCAACAATGCATCTTAAAATCACTACCATATGCTTTCTGGGCGCACATTTAATTTTCAATGCCTAGCTCCTTTGCCTGCTTCTCTATCCAAATTTTCAAAGAATTTATAAAACTACTATCACTAAAAATGTCTCACTGCCTCTTCATTTAAGGCATTATTCTTACCAAGCACTCTTTCACAATGGAAGTTCCTCATCTAAATCACTAAAATGATTTGGGTGACAGTTTTCTCAGTTCTTCTGAGGATGATACATAACTAGTGCCATTTTAGTTGCATAAGAGAGAAATTAATTTATTATAAACAAAGGTTGCAGAGTAATGACCCCAACACAAAGATGTCCACTCCCTAATCTCTGGAACCTGTGAGTCTGTTATTACACATGGCAAAAGAGACTTTGCAGAGGTTATTATGTTAAGGATCCTGAGATGGGGAGATTATCCCACATTGCCTGGGTGAGCTGATATAATCACGAGGGTCCCCGCAAGTCAAAGCAGGAGGTAGGAGGGTCAGAGTTAGAAATGTATGCGAAGATGTTATGCTGCTGTCTTTGAAGATGGAGGAGGGGACATGAACCAGGGAATGCAGGCAGCCTCTAGAATTTGGAACAGTCGAGGAAATGGATGCCCCCTGGAGCAACTGGAAGGAACACAGCCCTGCCGACAGACACCTTGATTTTAGTTCAGTGATTCCTATCTCAGATTTCTGACTTTATGTTGTTTTAAGCTACTAATTTCATGGTAATTTGTTACAGCAACAATAGGGAACTAACATAGATGCTTCAAGTGCATTAGAGCTTAATTCTCTCCAAGAACCCCAGTTGAGACAGGTTGCCACCAGGGTAAGCAAAGGTTTCTAATGAAAATGAGGAACATCTCTGATTGCCTTTGCCATTCAGCCGACCACTAAGTGTGTCTCTGGGGAGAAACTCCTGTCTGGCAGATCTGTGTTTCTGTTCTGTTTGGCCATCTGCATATGGCAGATTGAGAAGACTACACTTACGAATTGATTCTAATCAAGAAATCTTTGGCTGGCCTCCACAAATGACTTTACCAGTTCCGAAGAATCAGCAGCAGCAGAAATGTCTCCCTCAAGGAAATGGGAAAACACATATAAGCAGGGGAGAATTCTGGTATTCCATAAGCAGTCACAGTTGATCCAGAACCTTTGTTACTCTAATGTTATCATACTCTTAGCCTTCAAGCATATGCTTTGGTGGTCAAAAGACTAAGTTGAAATATCCAGCAGTGTCTTCAGAGTGTTTTCTTGGGCTCAGCTAAACATTCAGACCCACAAGATTGCCGTAGAAGATATTCAACATCATATTCATTTAGAAGGATCTGGATGGGAAACCTAGCATGCCAGCAGGGGCAGCCCCTGACGTTTATCTTCTATTGGGAGCCGTCACAGAATTCTGTGCAGCACAGGTCAGCTGTAAGGAGACAAGGTCTATACTGGGCAGATGCTTCAAAGTCTTGTGCCCCCAAGAGCCAATATCTCTCGTAATAACAACAATATAGGCATAATTTCTACGGTCTCCACAAAGGACATGTCAGTGACAAACTCAGCGTACTTGGGAAAGCCCCATGTTTTTCTCCAAATATATGTCCAGGCGTGGGATTGCAGGATCATGTGGTAGCTCTATTTTTTAGTTCTTTACAGAACCTCCATACTACTCTCCATAGTGGCTGTACCAATTATACATTGATATATGCATGCTTGTTAGAGGTGATTTTATTGTTTCATTTCTGTAAGTAATTAACCTGTTTCCCATGCCTTCTGTAATACGAATTAAGAATATTGAGTCTGGAGTAACTCACTCAAATATAACTTCAGCATTTTCTTACTCTTTACTGCTTGTCATTGAAGATATTATAACATAACTATGATATCATATAGCCATTATCTCTAAGAGCTTCATAAGCAATTTCCAGTGGCTATTTGCTTCACTGTTTGTTGAGATTTTGTTCCCCTGGAAAAATTTCCATCACTGTTTTTCATTTCCTTTGGAAAAGGGAAAAAGCAAAAATAGAAGAACAGTATCTTTCAAAATGTGCGTTATGGACAAATATGCTTGTAAGGCCTGCTTTCTCAAATCGTTACGTAGATTGAAAGGCTTCAGCACTCACTCCATCCCCCAACGATGAGCTCTTTCCCTAGCAAAAAATCCATAACAGTTTCTGCCTTATGAAAAATCTTTTAATCCCAACCATGGCATTTGTGACTTGGCTAATTATGAGGTACAATTAAAAGATGATTAAGAATTTTCCCCTTCTTAGCTAGAACTCAGGAAGTGTTCTCTTTGTTCTCACGTATTTAATCACCTTTGCAGTCATTTCCAATCTAGCTTTACTCCTTTTGACATATCCCAAAATAGCCTTTTTAATTCTGGCTGGAGATGTTCTTTATTCTTATCTGATCTGGCACTGTCACCTGCTTTATTGGCTACTATCAGATAAGATATACTTTCAAACCATCTAAAGTCACAGATGCCTCACTTTTGATGCTATAAATCCCTGAACTTCTGCTTGTGTTTTGTACATCTTCAGAGTAGGACCAAGAGTCCTAGAGTCTGTGTCTATGCCAATAAAATGAACAAGGGTTTTTGTTATTGTTGTTTTCTTTTCAATATCATGAAATGCTGATGAAAAACATTATAATTCCTACTCCCCATTCCCATGAGGCTTCAGCTGAGAATTTTATTTCATTTTATTTTATTTTTTATGATCAACAGCCATATTTATTGAATATCCACTCAACTGTTTGAACAAGGACTATTTAAATACTATACTCAAATTTTTAAATTTATAATTAAAATTTTACAGAATGTGCCTTATTTTAAAACATATATATATATATATATATATATATATAAAACCTTTACAAAAATGGAACATTCTTTGGTGTATGGTAAAGGGAGTATAAATCTGGGGAGGAAAGGCTGAATAATTCAGGAAATGGTGTTGGATCAAATTACTATCCAAAGAGACAAAGATTCTGTCCACTTAACTTACTCAAAATACATTCTAGATGGATCAAAGTCCTCAAGGTAAACAAGCAAAATACTAAAATCATTGAAAGAAAATAAAAATGTTATTTTGTCCCTAAACAAGAAAGCCTTTATTAAGACACAGAAATGCAGAAACCAAAAGAAGATATTGACAGATTTGACCTCATAAAATCTTAACATTTTTTTAAAAAAATTATTAGAATATAGTTGATTTACAATGTTACATTAGTTTCAGGTGTACAGCAAAGAGAATCAGTTTCACATATATATACATCCACTCTTTTTTAGATTCTTTTCCCATATAGGCCATTACAGAGTGTTGAGTAGAGTTCCCTGTGCTATACAGCAGGTTCTTATTAGTTATCTATTTTATAGATAGTAGTGTGTATATGTCAGTCCCAATCTCCAGTTTATCCCCACCCCTTATACCCTGGTAACCATAAGTTAGTTTTCTACATCTGTGACTCTACTTCTATTTTGTAAATAAGTTCATTTGTACCCTTTTTTTAGATTCCACATGTAAGCAGTACCATATGGTATTTTTCTTTCTGTGTCTGACTTCACTCAGTATGACAATCTCTAGGACATCCATGTTGCTGCAGATGGCATTATTTTGTTCTTTTTTATGGCTGAGTAATATTCCATTATGTATATATGTACCACATCTTCTTTATCCATTCTTCTGTTGATGGACATTTAGGTTGCTTCCGTGTCCTGGCTATTGTAAATAGTGCTGCAATGAACATTGGGGTACATGTATCTTTTCAAATTATGGTTTTAAATTTTAAAGGATTGGAGAGATATAGCTTGGCACAGAAGAGGGAAGACTTCATAATTTTAGACACAGGGAAGGGCATGTGTGAAGACTCAGAAGTGAGAACAAGGAAGTGGTGTTGGGTGATGCTGTGGCCACTGCTGTAGGGGTTCTGGCATCAGGTGATGGCTCTGAGTAGTTATCATCAACCTTTCAGGAGCCAACCTGATACCTTTGCCCTTGGAACTCAGGTAAACCACAGTGACTGTAAGGGCCCTCATCTAGGGAGGAACTACACTCTAATGATTAGGGGCACTGGCTCAGGAGCCACACTCCATGGCTAAACTTACCAGTTGTATAACCTTGACAAAGATACTGAACCTCTTTGTGCTTTAAAAATGGCCAGTGTGGGCTTCCCTGGTGGCGCAGTGGTTGAGAGTCCACCTGCCAATGCAGGGGACACGGGTTCGTGCCCCAATCTGGGAAGATCCCACATGCCGCGGAGCGGCTGGGCCTGTGAGCCATAGCCGCTGAGCCTGCGCGTCCGGAGCCTGTGCTCCTCAACGGGAGAGACCACAACAGTGAGAGGCCCACGTACTGCAAAAATAAATAAAGTGGCCATTGCTATATACCACTGAAAGATTGGTGTGAAAATGTTTTAGTCAACATTTTTGAGCCACTAGTCTTGCCAAAAATAATCACATAAATTCTTTATGTGAGAATAGTGTATACATTTATAGACACTTAAAAAAAATATGAACTGTTATACATTTTCTCAGTTAAAAAAAGAAAATCTCTTTGCAGTTTCTATTTTCAATTATTATCTGCATTTTAGTGGTGAAAAAACAACAGAGAATAAAAGAGGTTGAGTGATTTGCTCAAGGTCACATAGCTGATAATTCTAGGCTGCAAACCCACAGTGAGCTTTCTAGTCCAATGAGATTCCCATGACAACTCAGCTCCCAACAATCTGCTTTTAATCAAGTGCCAAAGCAACATTCAACTTCCTGGTTCTCTTACCAGCCCTTCTGCTGAATCTCTCCAAGATTTCTCTCAACTCAGGGTTTGGTAACTATATATCAGTCAACCACCTGAACCTCTTCTCTTCCCAAATCCTGACCTCCTGGATTTCAACTCCTCTGGCTTCCTGGATGATGCCCTACATCTGCTTTCTGATTCTACCAAATTTGTAAGACCAAAAAAAGAACAATTTGCTTTCGGTGGTTTGAGGATATGTGCTTCCAACAATTATTGCTTGCCAACACCAACAGGGAAGAACATGCCGTCTTGACCGATGCTGAGACCCAGGCCAGTGCCTTATACTGGGAGAAACATGGTCATGCTAGACAAGGCCCCATGGGGAGAGGCTGGGCTCTAAAGGAGTGAAACAAATTTGAAACATAATTATATCATCTCCTCCATTAAAGTGGAATTATATGAGGATGAACGTCAAACTAAAGGACAGAATATCAGAAGAAAAGACATTTGGAAGAACTTCCCTGAGAGATGAGGCCTTTGCTGAGGTCAGTCAATGAAAATGTTGTTTTGGGCTCGTCTGGGCTCAGTTTGGGTATAAACAGGGACGTTTTGAAAAGTGTTGCTGAAACTGAATCAGAGAAAGTTTTATATAAGGAGAGTTGGAATTTAGGTCATAGACTGGGATGTGTTTGTTTTGAAGAATTTCATATCTATGATACCCTTCTGTCCATCCTTAAGATGTTTAAGAGAGTTCAAGTGAATCTTAGGAAAGGCTTTTCAAGACTCAGCAGACATTGTATTAGAAGATGACACTTTAATTAAAAGAACAAAAATTGTAGCAGCAGAAGCTACTTCTGAATGAACTATTTCTGTGTGCCACACACAGTACAAAATGCTTTCTACACATTCTCTTACTTAATATTTCTTACAAACCTCTGAGGCACACATTAGCCCCATTTTCTAAAACGGAAGCTGACTTTTATGAAAAGTTGTTACAGGCTCACTGTTGATGAGGATGCTGTGAATTATAGTCAAGTCTCGATTATCCAAGGAGATTTTGAACCTACCTTTCTAATGATACACACTTTATCAAGCATTTGCCCATTTCTATCCAGATGATCATCTATGGAATATTTCTAGAACACATATACTGTCTTTGGTTTTCATGGTATAAGAAATTTTGTTGTTGTTGTTGTTTTTTGCGGTACGCGGGCCTCTCACTGTTGTGGCCTCTCCCGTTGAGGAGCACAGGCTCCGGACGCGCAGGCTCAGCAGCCATGGCTCACGGGCCCAGCCGCTCCGTGGCATGTGGGATCCTCCCAGACCGGGGCACGAACCCGTGTCCCCTGCATCGGCAGGCGAACCCCCAACCGCCAGGGAAGCCCGAGAAATTTTTTAAAGATCTGTACTTAAATAAAATTATTTTGAGGCCATGCTGTGGTGGGAAATAATTCGATATAAAATCAGGCAGACTTTTGTCAAAGAATTTCTAACAGAAGCAGAACCCAGAAGCTGAATGTGTAGATTCAAGAGCCTGACATCTGGGTTTGAATCCCGGCCTGTCACTTAGTAGTTGTGTGGCAAATTAACAACCTTGTGCCTTTGTTTTTTCATCTATAAAAGGGAGCAAGTAATGGTAGCCTACCTCATAGGGTTGTTGAGAGGATTTAAATAAATTAACTTACTTAAAGCACTTGGAATCACACTTTTACATGTAGTAAGATACTCTGTAAATTTTAGCCATTTTAAAATTATTATTGATATCACTGATTGTCTTGTGTCATTTCTCTATACAGTATCATCATTTTATACTTCTGCTCAGATGCTTTGTTGATTCCATGTCCCTTATAGAATAAATTAGTTATTTTCATTTTTGATTATTTAACATGTGCCACACACACTGATAAGCACGTGGTCTCATTTAATCCACACAATAATCATAAAAGGTTGGCAGTGTTAGTAACACCGTTTTACAGAAAGATGAGATTCAATGAGACTTTAAAACTTGCCAAATAAAGCTACAAGTGGCAAATTTTGAGTCTAATCCGGCTTTATATAACTTCAGTGTTCTTAATTACCGTGTATATGGTCTGTGACCTCCCATCCTCCCACCACCTGCTCACCCAAAACCTCTTAGCACACTGTGGCATCTACCTTGCCAGCCTGTTCTCACCCAACTTTCCAAAAGTTTACACTCTACTTCAGTAATACTAAACACATGCAGCATGCTAAGCTCTTCCATGCCTTGTGACTGCATATACTGTTCTCATCATCTCCAGTGCCCTTTCCATTTTTTAAATTAGGAAGGTAACTACTCATCCCCTGAGAATCACATCCTGTCCCCTCTCTTTGAGGTCTCCTGTTACTTTAGGCAAGATTAGGCTGTTTTGTCTCCGTGCCCTCATATCCCCCATTGCACAATATCCAGTTTTTTTCTTTCTACTAAATATTTTGTCTTTACCACCAAATGGTTAGCCCTTCAACAACAGAAAACTTTTAGCTTTTTATCTTTGCCTGCTCCAGAACTCAGAATTGAGTCTTTTAGAAAGTAAGCAAGTCATAAAATTATAAAATAAATGAATCCATGAATAAAAAATTCAAATCATTTTCTAGAGCTGCACTGTCCTTTAGAAAATAATTGTGATGATGAAAGTGTTCAATACCTGTCCGGTATGGTAGCCACTAGTCACATGTGCTTGTTGAAATCATGGCACGTGACTGATGCAATTGCAGAACTGTAAGTTTAACTTTATTTAGTTTTAGATAATCTAAATTTAAAGAGCTACATGTGGCTAGTGGCTAATGTACTGGACAGTACAGTTGTAGATTTAGACCTGGAGTAGGATTTTATTGAAGGTTCTTCTGGAATATGACTTAACCGTATTTCCTTCTTAGTTACGTTCTGCATCTTATACTTGGTCAAAGTCATGAAGTTACATATATTGGAGAACAGAGATTTTAAGATGCTGCAATGTGACAGCACCACTCTTCTGTTAGCACAATACAGGTCTCTCTGAGGATGGGATGATAGCTCTTCAGAGGGGAAATTTGGGCTCTTAGAGCCACCCAGGAATTTCTGTCAAAGGGTTAGCACTCTTCTCCACAGTCTTTGGGTTCATGGGGAATATTCAGGGACTGAGTAAGATGTCTGTGTTGAGTGCACTCAGGTTCTTTGCAGAGTTTACAAGTGGGAAAAGACATCAGCCTCTCTTTATCTACTTTCACTGGGCCCCTTTGACATTATGCACAAGTATCTATTTTCCATTTGTCTTATTTTACTGTCATTATTTGTTCATGTTCTGTCTTCTCCCCATCCTAGGTAACTCTTTTTCTTATGCGTCTTTATTTCCCTAGGACTTACCACTGCATGTGACAAAAGGAAGAGGGTCAGTAAATGTTTGATGAATGAATGAATGAACATTGAATCAAGGAATAAGCTTGATTCTCGGACTCCAAGAGCCCTAACACATCCATCACAGAAGTGTGAATACACAGGAAAACCAGCCTGCAGCAGTGTCACCCACTAGAGAGGGAGACATGTGAGAACAGAATCCTGTCCTGTTTGCAGGACAGTCACAGAGAGAAACAATTATGCATTCTAGGCCAGTCCAGGCAGTTAGATTGGGTGGAGTTTCAGTCAAGTTGGCAGTGCCATCTTGCCGTCTACCTGAGGGAGTTTGGATTTAGTGAAGAGGAAGCAACAGGATGTTTTAACAAAGCCTTTTTTCACAATCCCCGTGTTGGCTGGAGAGTTTGCCCAGCCTCCCTGGGTTCTGAAATGAACTTGACCAGTAAATGTGCAACTCTTCTTTTTTACATAATCTTTGTCTGAGAATCCCCTGGGGAAAAACATGAAAGTGATGAGAAAACACCAGAAATGCAGATATACATGCACACATATGTAGAGCTTAGCAGTTGGCAGTAGCAAGTTAAATGCTTAAATGGAGCATGAACAGGGATTCATCTCAGTTCAATTTAATTCAGTTCAATAAAAATTTAGTGAGTATCTACTTTATGGGGAGATACATGAATAATTAAGACACAGTTTCTCCCTTTAAAGAATTCACAATTTTGTACAGCAAAAAAAATTGTGAACTAATAACTAGTAACAGTGTGATGAATGCAATAAGAGAGGTGTGCTAGGTCCTGTGGTGGCACAAAGGAGGGGACTGTTAGCTCTGCTTGAGTTTGTCTTACACAACGTGTAGAAATTATTTAGCTCTACAACTTGGGGGAGCAGAGACTAGGAAGGGCAGGGAAGGACCCTTCAGCTGGAAGCAAGAGCATAGGCAAAGGCACAAAGGTATGAAAGAGCATGCAGGGGGTGTTTGGGGGAAAGGTGCCTGCCTCTCCCAGTGGGGACTCCTGAGGTGTCCATTTCATCAAAAGATTGCTCTCCCTTTCTGGAGTTTGAGAGATTATGTTTGCTATTATATATAGGATGAATTGACAAGAGGAAAATGTCTAAATAAAAAGGTCAGCTAGGAAGATACTATAACAGTTTCAGGGTGAGAGGTTTAGGGTCCCAGTTAGAGTTATAGCTGTGAAGTAAAGAGCAAAACTTTCCAGGGTGTGTTCTAGAGAAGTGATTCTCAATCTCCTTCCTGTCTGATAACTCCTGAGAAAGAAAACATACTTCAATCTGTAGTTGTGATAGTATACCACACGAGTGTTTCTAGAAAGGAAAGTGGGGATGTAGTTTGGAAAGTCATCCCAGATGATTCCAGTATATAAACCACCTTCTAACCGCCCCATAAAGGATAATCTCTATTCTAGAGGCCGAAGATGTAAAAATAAATGTTCCTATTTATTAAGAGTGTACAGTGAGCCATGTTTTTGGCAGCTACAGTTTAATTTGATCTTCACAACAGCCTTATAGGGTAGGAATTCATCCTCAGTTTACCAAGGGGGGACCTGAAATTCAGCTAGATTCTGAACCTTGCTCCAGCTCGCATTACTACTGAAGACCACACCTGGATTTGAGCCAAGGACTGTCTGATCGCAAAGCTCCAGCTCTTTGCAGCATACAGTACTAACTCTGTCTGTTAGCTTTAATACTGTGACCTGAGAAAACCCTAGCATCATAATAGAGGGGTGTCACTTATAGGAAAGAAGAAATTGGCCAAAGAGAGAGATTTCAGAACAAAGATGCCAAGGCAGTACTCTGATCTGTTGCCTTCTGTAGTTGCCTTTATTCTCCAGTATCACCACTGGAGTGTTTCAAAAGTGAGTGGCATGGACATATATATACTACCAAATGTAAAATAGATAGCTAGTGGGAAGCAGCCACATAGCACAGGGAGATCAGCTCTGTGCCTTGTGACCACCTAGATGGGTGGGATAAGGAGGGTGGGAGGGAGACGCAAGAGGGAGGAGATATGGGGATATATGTATATGTATAGCTTATTCACTTTGTTATACAGCAGAAACTAACACACCATTGTAAAGCAATTATACTCCAATAAAGATGTTAATAAATAAATAAATAATTTTTTTATTTAAAAAAAAGAATCACATGCTGAATCACTAAAAGCACATGGGAGGGAAATGAGGGAGGCATTCATTCATTTTTTTTTTTCCCAATCAACACATATTTCTTAAGCAAATATATTTCAGGCACTTTGCTCTGTATAAAGGATAAAAAGGTATATTTATAGGCATTGCTCTTGCCCTCCAGAAATCCCTAGTTTTGTGCAGCCTAAACCTTGTAAACTATAATTCTAGTGGAGGGTGCAAAGTGGTCAAGTAGAGATGAGTGCCAGGTATCATGAGAATACAGCAGAGGGAATGACTAGCTCCTTCCTAGAGGCTGAGAAAGTCTTCACCCAGCTAGTTATGTGGCAGCTGTTCCTTAGAGAATGAGTCGGCAGTATGCCCAGTGGAGAAGTGAGGAAGGCGTTGAGGGGACAGCAGGGCAAAAGCACAGTAAACTGAAAGCATTTTAGGAGATGCAAGAAGCTCCATGCGGCAAGAGGTGAAAAAGCAGGGCAGGATTTTAAAGAGCTTTGTATTCTCTTCTATGGAGCAGGGATCTCCCCCCTGAGTGGGAGGCAGGTAAGGGAGTAGAGGGAGATGGAAAGAGCTTGGTGTTTCAGAGAAAAATTTTGAGAGCGAATGGGGAAGGATTTGATTGGAGGTGGATGGTGCCAGGAGAAAACAGGATCAGAGCCTAAAGTTCCACCTCAGGCAGAGCCTGGGTCCATCCTAACTACCCATCTTCACCCTGAAACACTTCTTCAGAGCACCAAGTAATTTTAGAGGTCAAATGTAAATGGAGGAGTGGTTTTGCCCAGCCCTTGGAGAATTCAAGGTAGAGGGCTGCATACCTGCCTATAAAATGAATCAATGCCTCAGGGCCTTCCCCATAGCAACAAAATTAGTCTTTGACACCTAGACGTTCTTCCTTTGTTTTTGCCTGTCATTGCCTGAAGGCTCTTCTTTTGACTTGCATAATTCTCTCATCTAGCTGGGGGCCTCATATAAACTCTGCCGGTGCTGCTAATATTTCATTGTCATTTTCGGCTCTATTACATCTTTCTCTCAATCATTCTTCAGGGCAGGAGATGTCATCTAGAGGGGTTTTGCAGCTTGCGTAAATGAATTATGAATCCTCACGATTTCAAGTGGGTTACCAGGCCCCTTCCAAGCAGAACTAGGCATCTGGTAGCTCCACAGTGTGAAAAGGACATTATGCATATGTATGCAGAGACACCTGCCCTACAGCATTCCTGAAGTATTGCCACATTTTCACTCACACTGGTGCCATATGCAAGGGGACCTGAGAACCAGTCGCTCTTTGAAAGGAAAGTGCTTTCACATATCTTTTCTTTTCTATCTTCTTGCTACAGTTCGTCAGTTTAATTTTTTTTTTTCCTGAACCGTTGAAAGGGGTAAGGAAAAGGTTTTCTGAGCGTTCTCATTATGTGCTATATACAGCTTTGCACATATGTAGGCAGGTAACCATCAGTAGCTAAAGGGGAAAGTGAGAAGAGCAACAGAGCTCAGTCTTCAAGAACACAGCAAGGGAAACAAAATGAGGTCGCTAGACTACTCTGAAATAGATCATTTTGTCCCAACTACCTGGATTATGGAGAGTAATACTAGAGAATTTTGACTGCAAGTTACTAATGACTTGAATTTTTCTGTGTCTTAAAGTGTGACAAAGAGGACACAGAATGTCCAAGAAAGGCAAGGCATGGCAGGCTAGTAAATCTGTATACTCAGGCAATAAGGACATTTCTGGAAATTAGATTGCCTTATTTAGACTCAGTCAGATTTGGGTTGAGACGCTGGGCTTTGACTTAAACATGGATTTGAATCCTAGCTCTGGTATTAACTTGCTGTATGACCTTAGGAAAACCATTTTACCCTCTTTTATCCTTTGTCTGAAGATGGTAATATCTATGTCATGGAGTGGTTATGAAGATGAAGTGAGCAGATTTATACAATCTTTGCAGTGGTGTGTGACACCTAGCAGGCCCTCAATAAGTACAAATTGTATTGTTTTTACATTGTTAACACATTATCTTGATTCTGTAATTATACATTACTTCACTTAACTTCAACTTCCTTATTTCTAAAGTTGGACTAATAATGACTGTCCTATTCACTTTATATAGTTTCTGTGGAAATTAAATGATAGTGCATGTAAAGTACTTTGTAAAGTGAAAAATTCCAAATATCCAGAAAGTGTGGTTATTATCATTATTTTAGAGGTACTTAGGCTGTCACAGTTACAAGAACCTTTGGGGAAAGTCCGCCTGAAGTAGATATACTTCAAGGTACTGATCCACAGAGGAATAGCTGCATTCACCCATGGAGCCCCGTTCTTGTCCACCATTTGGTGTGAAAAACTGCACAATACCTCGTGTGCGTAGAAGGTAGATAGTATTTGGAAATAAGGACTGGGAGATTCTCTCTTCCCTTTGAAAGTGATGTGTACAAGGCGGAATCCTACAGTTTTTTATATTTTACAACTACTGAGCTACTATCATCCCTGGAGCTTAAAGACTGAACAGGATTGCCAGAGCCCATTTGATTGATAAGCAGCCAGAAGCTCGGGTACTTTCAGATTTTGCTAGTCTTCATTGCTTTCCTTCCCACAGAGATGGTGCTCTCGTGCCTTTCTCCATCCTCACTGCCACTTCGTAGGGGAGGGAGGGTGGATCTCAGAAGTAGTCAGTAGATTGGGCCCTTGACCAAGCTGTCAGGGACTTGCTGTTTATCACTGGGGCTGCTGCCCAAATCCCCTTTCTTAGTAAATGCCACCACTTCCTCTTCTCATCCCCTCATGTGGAAGTGGAGAGGGCGGAGGGGGTGGGGGGGACAAGAACTGCCTTTGGCGTGGTCTGGCATCCTCAGACAGAGCTGAGTTTGAACCCACCTCCTGCCAGCTACCACTTGGCAGCTGTCTGACCTGGTTTAAGTTATTTATTCCCTCTGAGACTTGCTTACTGCATCTGTAGATGGGGATGATAATATATCCACTGAGCAAGACATTTCTGAGAATTAGATGAAATCATGTATTTGAAACATCTTACAAAGAACATAGCACAGAGCAAATGCTAAACAAAAATGTACTCTCCTGTTATTTCCCTTTGATTTGTAATAATTCATGAACAATTAACTTGGCGACTTTGTGTTTCCAGACCACTCTTTCTTTATGGATAAAATGAACTCAGTGATTTAAAATTCCTGTGTACTTGTGAAGGTTTAGCATTTCTGTACTTCAAGTGCTGTAAGAGGAGAATAAATGAAGTTGCTCTGTACATTCTTAGGCAGCTGTAATAAAGTCATATTGGTAGATTGAGAAGGAAGAATTTGATCTAGGTGTTTTTGAATATGTAGGATTTTGATAAGCAAATAGGAATTGACAGAATGAGGAAAGACTATACAGAGCCTCATGCTTTATTGGGTTTAACAAAAGGTATTTGGATAAACTGGTTCACAGTAAAGTAATAGAGATTCTCTTGAGCTGTGTTTATAAACGAGAAAGGGCAACTCAAAGGAAGCATGTGCCCTCTCTTGGGGAGGCGGTGCTTGCCCCTGGCTCTCGGTGCACACAGGCAGGATTGCAGCAGACATTCCAGGAGGCCATCGTTCCTTGCTGGACAGTAATCTGCATGAAAGCAAGGACTCAGTCTGTTGTTGCCAGGCGTACTTGCTGATTATTGAACTTTGGATGAGTAAATGAGTATCACCGATGTACCTAAAATATTAATGTCTGAGTGTGGAATAGGATCCAGGAGGAGAGAACCTAGTGATCTTTTGATAATAGCAATTTTCCTGGAACACTTCCTGAAGCTACCCCAGAGCACTTTCGCAAATGCTGATTATTTTTTTGTGGACAGCTTTCTCTTGTCTGTCTTACAGCTGTGAGTGTGAAAGCACAATTATCTGGGGCCCGAGCATATGTGCTCTCCCTGAGAAAATCTGGGAGAGAACCCCAAAGGACACACTGTACCCCTATCCCAGCCAAGACAGGGAAAGCCTGGCTGAAACGCTCCCTCGGCCAATAAGTAAAACTGTGAGCTGGGAATAGAGCTTTACAAACATCGTGTGTGTTAGAATGAAGAGTGAATTGGTGTATGAGTTGGAAATTCTGGGTTCAATCCTTGCTCTTCACCATAGGTATTGTATGAAAACCTCTCTGGGCTTCATTTTCTCCCCCATAAATAAGGAGATGAGGCCAACAGACAGGGCAAGATATCTTCCAATTCAATCCTCCCAGTTTTAGGGGCATTTCCTAGATTTGTTGACCTGGAAGTGTATTTGGATTTCTCTAGTTCAGCTTTCTCACTTCACAGATAAGAAAACTGAGGTGTAGCGAGGGGAAGCCATTTGCTGAAAGCCACAAAACCAGTTAGAAGCTGAGCTAAGATTAGAACCACCATCCTCAGACTGCCAATCCAAAAGTTCTTCACCTTTTATGCGTCAGAGTCCACCTTAAAAATCCGATGAAAGCTGTGGACCTTCTGGGAGCGGGAGATGGGATGAGCGCACATACTTCACAAACAGAACATATAAAATTTGCAAACTGTTTTAAGGGGAGAGGTCCTTGGATTTCAGGTTTAAAGCCTTTATGCTACACTTTAGTACTCAAAGTAGGTGCTGGAATCAGATGTTAAAAAGAAACATAATTATATGTGTTGGAAAGCGCGCCTGTGGCTTTTTTGGCTTAATAACTTCATTTGTGCAGAAAGCATCTCAACACGACTGGAACAAGTTTGGGTTTATATCTGCCCTCCAGACAAGCCTTACTCACTTGCTTTGTTGATGGCAGTGTCTGATCTTGAAAAAGCCAGTTCCCCTTTTAAATATCACAGCTGTTGTTCCTCTTGCATATACTTCTGCTAAATTCAGTGCTTGACTTATGTCAGCTGTAGCCAGATAACACAAGAAGGGGCTGGCTAAAACAGAAAAGGTTTTCTCATTAGCTGGGTCTGAAGGTGGCCTGTACTAATTAGTTCTTTTTTTCATCTACTTTTCACCCTCTTGACTTCAGGTTTTGGATTTTCGAGTCTCCCAATGGGCTCACATCCCTTGCGTTTCTGTATAGCCACATCTGGGTTCAGATCCCTCTGTTCCAGTTGTGTGGTCAGATCCGTCCATTCCAGCCTTCAGAGCTTCTGTTCGAAGGGCAATAGAGAGGACTTAGGAGCTTCCCTCGAGTAGGCATATAGGGTGTCCTTGGGGTCTTATACTCACTCTGACGTGGCACTGAGTCAAAGCCCAGGAGCTCTGGACTCTCTGATGCTTGGCCTATAGAATGCCCACAGAATTTCTAGTCATGTAAGCACATGCTACATTAAGATTGGATTGGTTCTTTTTTTTCCCACAGAGACTGTGTCCCTATTGCAGTTTATTAAAACTGCCCATGCAGTGCACCATTATTCTTCCTGCTTGTATTCATGAATGGCCTGTTCTCAATAGGAACATCCAGGTGGAGATCAATAATCAGTCTCTTAGTTACGGTAGGGGGAAAAAAAAAAAGAAAAAGAAAATCCATTCGTGCACTCACTGCATTCAGCTGTGTTGAAGAGGTCTTATCATTAAAGCAGCAGCAGGCATTCATAAACCAAGATTGCGGGCAGTGCTGGACATGCAGGATTAAAATAATCGTCTATCAGGCTCTGTCTCATAAATGTTTCCTTTGACTTTTGGCAGGATCTCCAACCTGAGCATATGCCAGTTGACATGGGAACACTGAGGCCGGCAGTTTAAGGATTTTCACATTTCCTTGCCGTGGTAAGATTTAAAGATATAACAATGAAGGATATTAAATATTACTGGAACCTGGCTGTTTGCACTAGATATGAAACTAAAGTTGTTTAGGTGTAATTTTTTGACCCATACAGGTCTCTATTCAATTACCTTGCAAAACCACAGTAAAAACAGGGGAAATCTATAGTCCATAAACGTTGAACTTAGTATTATTGGTATTGGTGAAAAATAGGGAAACTAAGCAATATCAGATTTCTTTATTTCTGTACACTTGGACCAAGTGAGGTAAATGGTCTCCGTTTTGAACAATGAAACTATGTCTATTCCGAAGAGATATGATTCTCAGAGCACAAAGGGATACAACATTTAAGATCAATGTGGAGAAAGAAAGGTAAATAATTCAGTTTTCAATACCTCAGGGGGCAGTCGTACCCTTAATATGGTTCCAGAGATTGGATTTCTAAAGGAACCAAATCTGTAGTCAATTAAGAGATTGCTTGAAAATGAAGACTGCCTGGTGCTGATGGTGTGGTATGCACTGGACGCTTGTTGGCATCAAAGGCACAACTATATGATGTTTCTTAAAAAGAGAGGCATAATGGTGAAGATATTGGCAGACGGATAGCAAATTGTGTTATCAGAAGATTGTTTTGAAACGAGGAGTCTTAGATCTGAGGCCAAAATATAATATTGATTTAAGTAGTAATTAAGCATTCCATCTTTAATGGGAGAGAACAGTCTCTGGACACATTTCCAAAGTAGAGTAAAAAATGTACCACGATGTGGTTTACTGGAGTTAAACGAGATCATGTAGGCCCCAGGTAGATTCTTTGGACCCTGACTTGTTGAATTTAATGGATTAAATTCAGTAATAATACTCATTTCATTACCATCTTCAAGTTGAGTCAGATCATCATAAGGTGAGACTATATTCAGCACCTTTAATTCTCTGAGGGCTTCCATTCTCGTATATTTTCTACAAATGTTCAGGTCTCCATTTTCATGTGGCCTTTTAGCAGGTCCGTGGTACATTGAACAAAATTTGACTTTTAGGCAACTTATTTGTCCATTATTTAGTACTAGATATCTTAAATCTGTGAATTTTCAAAGGATGTATTTTGGTAAGTCAGCATTCATACTTGGTCTTCTAAGTATATTCCTCTCACATTGCCCTGCTGATTTATTCAGTTATATTATTGCAACAACTTTTAGTTTAACAGCTTGTATTTGCATAATCTATTTATGGAACAATGGAAGAATGATTGTGAAACAGTCTGGAAGATGCATTACTTAAACTGATACCTGGAACTGACAGCACAGCCTCACACGTTTATACATATAAAAGTAAATGATCGTACCATTATGGTTTCTTTTATCTGAATAGCACATTCCTCTTAAAAGTTAAATTACTTTGCACTTGAGTTTAATGCTTTATTTCATGATTTAGATGTGCTTTCGAGGAACTGCCACCAAACCCAAATTCCCATACATAAGTCATGGTTTCTCATATATACATGGAATTCAAGATAGCATCTTAATTGGAGAGTCATTAAATCTCAGATATCAGAAAGGCCAGAGTTAAACAGACAGGGCTTTTTAAAATCCTCAAAGCTGAGCAATTTGAGGAAAGAAAAAAAGTAAGAGAGACATGCATGTGATTGGCCTTAATGAAACCATAAACCTCTGTGGAAGTGGTCCCTCTAATAACTCACTTCTGGACCACAGAAGTCATCGTTTCATCTGAGTTCTGTATATCAAATTCTGCTTCTTGTTATCAAGAGTGAAAGGCTAACAAAGAAACCCAATAGATCATGCTAAAATGACTTGTGTCATTTGGGTTGTGGGAAGGTTTTCTTGAAGCTAGCCTTGAAGCTCCTAATCTCCATAGGGAACCAGGTGATACTGAATCCTGTGCCACTTCTGCAATACGAGAACACTCTGTTGACCAGATAGGCTTGTTTGAGAAAAGATACATTGACACAAAGTGGTACAGTAAAAAGAGCCATGATTTAACAATCGGTGCACCTAAATCCTAATCCTAACACCATAGCTGATTTAGCTAGAGAAGTGTTTTTCTTTTTTTGCCTCTGAGATCTTAAATAGTCACTTAACTGTTGGGTTTTAATTTTTAATCTATAAAATGAGGTTAATATTCACTGTACTTACTCCTCTGTAGATTTATCCAAAGATAAAATAATAAATAGGAAACATTTTGAGGAACTTAAAATCACTACACAGAATTTTATATTGCTAGAAAGTTGATTCCTTATTTATAGCACTTGTCTGATTTGAAAGTTATATTAAAAAAGCATCTGCATAGATTTTCATAAGTGTCTCCACATTGAACAAAGGCTAACAGTTGTTCTGAGTTCTAATCTACTTGGTTTTTTTGTATTAAATTATGATAGCAACAAGAGTCAGCTGTGTAAATTGTGTCTGACTTGTGTCTGAACCTTTCTCTGGTGATTTTGCTGCACTGATCTTAAATTTCAGTGTCCTAGAATCCCTCCAGATAGAGAGCATGGGAGAGAATGGAAGAAATGTTTAGAATAAGATCCCTGTCAGCAAGATGGGGGGAAATGGGTCTCTGGGGTTGATCCATGAAGTGAATCAGCCTTTCTTAGACCTCCCTCCCTCTAATTCTTTTCAGATGTATACTTTTTACTGAGCCAGCTTCTCTGCTTATCTTCCTCCCCTTATCTTCCTTTCCACCCCCTCCAGTCTCCTTTCTCCTCTCCTTCACACCTCAGAAAGTCCTTTACTTGTTTACAGTCCAGGGTTTTTTTTAGCTATTGACCCACAGCCCTCTGCTTCCATAAATCCTGCTTTAAGTGTTTGATCTCTAAGACAAATATACCCCCATAGCCCTGAGTTTACTCTCTGACTCTGTTTCATTACAAGCATTGTAGACAATCAATATGAACTGGGTGTGGGGGGTGGGAATGTCTTGGGTCAAAAAAAAAACACAATTTGCTTGAACATACCATAGTCTTTGCCCCTGAAAAGAACTGTTGATCACATGTCCTTTAAGAATAAAACCATAATTATTGGAAAATGTCACCTAGATAATAAACAGGAAATTTCAACAATTACACATGTTATAGAAAATCTTCCAGAGCTCCCAGTTCATGTACTAATGTTAAAAGCAATCAAGGGCTATGAATAATGGATGAAGTTAAACATAGTGGTCCAAAATGTAAAATAGATAGCTAGTAGGAAGCAGCTGCATAGCACAGGGAGATCAGCTCGGTGCTTTGTGACCACCTAGAGGGGTGGGATAGGGAGGATGGGAGGGAGACGCAAGAGGGAGGAGATATGGGGATGTATGTATATATATAGCTGATTCACTTTGTTATAAAGCAGAAACTAACACACCAGTGTAAAGCAATTATACTCCAATAAGGATGTTAAAAAAAAACCCAAAAACATAGTGGTCCAAATTTTTTATCCAGAGTGCTAGAAAAGAACATTAACGTAATGAATGTGGGTCAGAGAAATTGGCTGACATATGAAATACCAACCAAGCGTATCATCCATTTAGTTTTTTGTTTTTTGGGTTTTTTTGCGGTATGCGGGCCTCTTACCGTTGTGGCCTCTCCCGTTGCGGAGCACAGGTTCCAGATGCGCAGGCTCAGCGGCCATGGCTCACGGACCCAGCCGCTCCGCGGCATGTGGGATCCTCCCGGACCGGGGCATGAACCCGTGTCCCCTGCATCGGCAGGTGGACTCTCAACCACTGCACCACCAGGGAAGCCCCCATTTAGTTTTTTTATGGATAAAATTTGAACACCATCCAAAGTTAACCAAGATGGACATGTTCACCTATGTGTGGTACCATTTTCTTCCCTCATCTCAAGACCCCCCAACTACATGGAAGCATCATTTTTACCTTCTCTGACTATTAAATCCACCCTCATTCATACCAGTTTATTCTCCAAAGAAAACAACATTAAGCCTGGGTATGGTCCATTCCGTCCTCATGTTAGAACTTAGTTTCAACTTTCTTTGGGTCACAAAGTTCTGTGACTAATCTGGGAAAGTAACCAAAGAGAATTAAGATAGGAATAAAGTTAAGTATGGGAAAAGTTATCTCAAGAGACTCTATCCAGATTTCCATGTGTTTATAGCTAACCCAATTAGCCTGAAAATTATAGTTTTTATTCATCACAGTAAACCATACTACTGACAACTCAGTGAACTAACTTCCTTGCGACCTGGCTGATCTGGATACTGTTATTTCCAGTGTTTCCAACTAAAAGGTAATTTCTCTTTTCAATCATTGACCTCTGCTTCTCCTCAAAGTCAAAATGGAGGTGAGATATAATCAGCAAAAAGGGATCCTAAGGTCCCTTCTCAGTAATGGGATCATGAAACAATGGAAACTGATAGAAATTCAAGTAGAGTTTTTAAAATCTCAGCTACTTTCATTAGCATTTCACTGAAGCTCCAGAAAACAGCAAATATTTTCTATTCTAGTCACCCACTAAAACTTTGCAGCTGATCAAAATAACCCATGACTAACAATAGGAACCAGACAACCACCATATCTGCAGTGGTCCCATCTATCATTCAGACATTTTTGGTGTAATAAAGTCGAAAGTGAATTTTCTCCTTTTATTTTCAACTTTTGCATCTGACAGAGTGTCATTACAGCACAGTGACTTATGGAAAATTGGGATAGATTGAGAGCCTCTGATAAAAGGCAATCTTTGTATCACTGAATTGAGGGAGAAGGAGAGAAATCGTTTTTAATAATATGTTCTCTGATGTCCTATCAAACATCTGTAAAAAATTCTAATTAATTATCTAAATATACATTATAAAAATACATTGTAAAGGCACAAATATGATCCTGGAAAACGTTTTAAAACGTTATAAATTTTCTTTGGGAATGTAGAGGGCAAGGAGAGCTGAGAACATAAGTGTATAAGCATACTATGATTGCATCCTCATATCAGGCAAGAAGACATGCTTTGACATCCCGTCCTTTGGTCATGCACATCAGCTTTTAGACTCTATCTACTTATGTGCTGTGAGGGTTAGGGGGAAAGGAAGAGGGAGAGGAAGAGGGAGAAATGTCTTAGCAAGTAGAAAGTAGATGTCATCAAAAGTGAAACTTCGGGCTTCCCTAGTGGCGCAGTGGTTGAGAGTCCGCCTGCCGATGCAGGGGACGCGGGTTTGTGCCCGGTCCGGGAAGATCCCACATGCCGCGGAGCAGCTGGGCCAGTGAGCCATGGCCGCAGAGACTGCGCGTCCGGAGCCTGTGCCCCGCAACGGGAGGGGCCACAACGGTGAGAGGCCCGCGTACCACAAAAGAACAAAAAAACAACAAAAAGAGAAACTTCCAAAAAAGAAAAGTGACACTTCCATAGGTTACCTGAAAAGGCAAGATCTACCAAATATCTCTTTCCTCAAGGACTGACAATTACTGCTAAGGTTGAACACGGTAATTTTAGAATTGTTCAAGGATTTGCTTTAATTCTTGGTGTTTTTCTATTGTTCAATAAGCTATGTTGTTATATTGTCATGGCACCACTATGACAACTACTGTATCCTAGGATCCCACTCAAATCCTGATTTCATGAACAGGAAATATCATAGTCAAAATAGTCACCTCTAAATATTAATTTCCA
Organism: Grampus griseus; assembly: GCF_964374135.1. NCBI lineage: Eukaryota > Metazoa > Chordata > Mammalia > Artiodactyla > Delphinidae > Grampus > Grampus griseus. The sequence continues at coordinate 90,361,562 of NC_139018.1, forward strand.
TGTGAAAAGCATTTATAACTTTATGTTTTCTCTTTCCCTAGTCATTCATATATCCATTTATTTGTGGACTCATTCATTGAACAGATATTTATTGATCACCAAGTAGGTATTTAATAGGCATTGTTTTGTGTACTGGGGATACTGAAGTGAACCCAACAGATAAAAATCCTTGTCTTCATGGATATCCTTCTAGTAGAGGAGATGAGCAGTAAGCAAGATAGAAATCTAAAAGATATGGTGTTTATGTATTTTATTCTCTGATGTGTATTTTATATATAGATGAGTGCTAAAGAGGGAACGTAAAGTAGAGAAGGAGGTATGAAATGTCACAAGGTGGTGGTGAGGGTTTGAATTGTAGGTAGACAGACCTAGTAAAGCTTTTCTATGTAGACTTTTTGAAATAAGGCAAAGGAAATGAGGTAGCAAACCACGCTGATATCTGGGGGAAGAGTTTTCTAGGCAGTGAGAACAGTAAGTGCAAAGGCTCTGAGACAAGAGAACAAGTTCTCTCTTGATTATCTACCAGGTAACAGGCCCAGCAGACTTCATGAGTGTAAGGCATTGAGTGGTTGCCAGAGTGACTTCAACGAGAAAATGATTTCCTAAAATTTCATCAGAAAAGTTCACTAAAGCAGAGAAGGAGCTAAGATGTAATTTTAATGATTATCTATGGAACTTAAGCTGGAAAGGAGGAGGCAAGAGAGGATATCATGGGGGAGATATCTTGGGGACACTGAGAGTGTGGATTTTAGGTCCTGGTGGGGTTGTAGAATTGTAGGATTTGGGGTGTTAGAGGGAGTGAGCAGGAAAGATAAGAAGTTATGATCAGGGAAAGGAATATTTGAAATTGAGGTTTTGCAAGGGCTGCAGTTATTGGTAACAGCAAAGTGAAGGGTGTGACTATGGAAGTGAGTGGCTTAGGAATGATGGCTGATGAAATCTTTGGAAGAGAGGAAGTCCAGGAACTGAGGGGACAGGATAGTAGAAGGATCATCCCATTGGATACAGAAATGACTAAAAATTGAATAGGAGTAGTAATAGAGAGAGTGATCGTGTGTGGGCACTAAGATCTCACTAAGGGGAGTGTTGAGTACAAAATTCAAGAATGGTGAGACAGACCTTTCCAAGAACATGAAGAGTTCTGAGGTTCCCACTTTACTGTTGCTAAGGAGACAGTTGTCCTTGAGAAGAGTGGGATGACTCAGAACAAACACACAGAAACTCGAACCCAGTGGTTCGTTCATCATCTTTAATAAGAATACCCTGTTAATTCCTTTTATCAGAAGAATATTTTACTGTTTGGCCCATCAGATTCAGCCTCAGCTGTGGAACTCATTATTGCACTTTAGTGGCCTCTTGTCATCTTTGCTCCAGCTTTTTCCCACCAGCTTATTTAAACCCTTCCTGACCTCCCAATTTTTCTCCCCCAACCTGTTCCATTCCTTGATGCAGTGAATGAATGAAAAACTGCCCACATGTCTGTCTTCCACTCTTCCTTAGAAGTACAGCATTCTCTCATTCTGTACATTTTCTAAAATACTGGTCACCTCACCCTCTGCTCATCCTTGATGCCGTGCATTCTGAACTGAGTGAAGGTATGTGCTTTGCAAATTCTAGTGACCCTCCCCTTCGTCCTGACCTTCTGTCTTTGCAAAAGTGACTTGAGAACTGCATCTGAATCATAAATGACTCAAAATTTTCTCTTTCCATCTAAGACTGTTCTAAAACCAACATTGTTTTGGGAAGGATGGTAATAGTGCAATAGTTTTTGGAGGCACTATAGATGTTCAGCCAATCTATGGGACTAAAATACAAGTTGTAATGGAATCTAAAGCCTAGGCTTAATAACTTTGAAAGCAAAGCTGTTTTCTGCTTATGATCAGCTATTCAGTTCTCTGAAAAAATAAAGTATATACATATGAAATAGATATAAATAGAATGGGATCACAATTAGTGACACAGACGATCAGTACCATTGGGGTTGTTATGAATTATAAAATTGCTGTTTCTCTTCTTTTCCTACAATGTATAGATATTGCAAGGATTTTAAAGTGTAACATTTCTGTACTTTTTATGGGAAGCAAATGCTATGAGTCAGTACAGAACACGTGATTTAGATGAATGAACTTTTCTTAACAGTTAAAATTATTCATTATTCATTCTCACCTGTACCACTGGTTATTTCTCAATCCTCACTCCAAAATTCAATCTTGTTATACTCCTCAATTGCCCTTAATATGGTTCCTACCACCTGCAGTTTCTGAGGCAGTGTGATAGAGGTAGGAGCATGGGATGTGGCATCGAAGGGGTGGTATTTGAATTCTGGCTTTGTTACTTACCAGCTGTCCAATGTTGAGGAAGTTACATAAGTGCTGTTATCCTCTGCTTTCTTATCACATGGTTACCATGTTAACGGCTGCAACGTACTTGAAAGTGCTCAGTACATTACTGATAAACAGTAGGTGCTCAACAAATATGCATTGATAACGCTTCGTTTATCATCTGCTCCTTGGTTTCAGTCTCAGATGCTTGATTAGTTTTCCTGTTTTATGTTTTTCCGGCCTGCTCAACTGTTTACTCCTTTTTTCTGCTTAAGGGTCTTTTTTTTCTTTTTTTTGCGGTACGTGGGCCTCTCACTGTTGTGGCCTCTCCCATTGCGGAGCACAGGCTCCGGACGCGCAGGCTCAGTGGCCGTGGCTCATGGGCCCAGCCGCTCCACGGCATGTGGGATCTTCCCAGACAGGGGCACGAACCCGTGTCCCCTGCATCGGCAGGTGGACTCTCAACCACTGCGCCACCAGGGAAACCCTGCTTAAGGATTTTTTTGTTTTTGCTTTCTGCTTAACTGGTGAGTTTGTACCGTATTAGATTAGCTTTATGGTTGCAAAGGGAGAGGTTAAAAGTCTCTCTTTTAGATAAGGAGGATGTGAAGGTGAGGTACTAATGACATGTATGACAAAATTAAATATTTATGGGGAAGAAGGAAAGATGACATAATGGGAATCTGAGTGTCAGCTGATGGTATAAAGTTTTCATACACCAAACATCTAGCAATGTCCATAGTATGTAGGAACTAGTTAGGAGTGAAAATTTGCTGAATAACATTGACTATATTTTCTAGAATCTGTCAGTCAATTAATTTAATAAAATAAAATTCTGTTGTTTTCATATAATTATGGATAGGTCACTTAAGACATGCAATTTCATGTCTTAATATGTCTTTCTCAGCACATAGACATAGCATAGAATTAAGAAGATGCGTTAAGAATGTTTAAGAACTAAGAAGACAGAAACTGATCAAACAGCAGCCAGAACTCAGTACTACAGTGTTAAAGGGATCAGTATTTTGATTCTTCCTTTTTTTTAGAGAATTAAAATGGAAGGGCAGGTCATTTGAAATGAATGCTTTCCTATCTGGACCTTTTTAAAAAAATTCTGGCTGCATATTGTTAGAGTCTTCCACCATGTATCATTGAATTAAAAACCAAACCTAGTAATCACCATCCTTACGTGACGAAGTATGTACAGTGAAACTCTAAACAGAAGAGGTAGTTGGAACAGATAAGTTTCCAAGCTCAGTTTTCTTGATTGATATTGTCTTTTCAAAACAATTGGGTATTCCATGTCATTAAAATAGCAGGGAGAAAAAGAGAATATATTCTGCCTGACTGTGTCTCTTTGGTCATCTTTTCACACTCCATTAGGGGCTTTATCCAACTTTTGTATTCCAACTTTATTGTATTTTTCCGGTGCTAGAAGAAACTTCAATGAGGACGTGATGAATGGCCGTATTGAATTGGATCCCTCTCCCCTTTTTAATTAAGTTCATTTAAATTTAATTGTGTAATTTTACTTCAGTAAACCATCTGACTCCAGATGTTGGATGCACTTTTTCTTATTTATGTTCCCACATAATTGTACCTGCAAAAGATATATAGCTGCAGGAGACATTTTGGAACCTTTTAGAGCATTTTTGGCATATGTTTCATGGATGACTGGTAACATGAGCAATTAACATCCTAAAATGTTGTTCTGCTCCCCAGAATATTTTTAATAGGATAAGTTACTTTTATTAGCTTGAACTTTAAGCAAATAATCATCTTAAAGGAAACATTATCAACAAAATAAGTCGGTTGAAATGGAAGGCCAACTCTCAAAGGAAACTGGTAGGAGAGAGAAGGAAAAACCCTTGGGCTAAAAGAGCCTTTAGCAGAGATATATAAATGAAAGGTGAGGATTGGCCTTTTGCTGAAATAAGAGCTATAAGCTGAGTTCCTGTTCCTTCCGTTTGACTCTGAGTCACTGTAATGTGTATGTTGTACTGCATATATTATAGAATGATGGGTCACACCTCTATCCTTGGGGAACATTTAACTCTGGCTTTCAGTGATAGAACACACTCAGACAAAAGAGAACCACCCAAGCAGCATCTGCTTTGAAGGAGACCAAAGATGGAAGTTCTCAGAAATATGCTTATATATTTAAGGAACATATAGTTGCCGTGGGGCCTAGAACTCAGACTTACTCCATTGATAAAAGGTCTTTACCACCAGCTCCTCTCAGGCATTCTTAAAACAACAAAAAAGATCAATCATAATTAGCCTTTCTTGTCTTGTTACAAGAATTATTTGAATGCTTATGCTCATTCTGAATCTGCCTTCTTGCTTTCTTTTTTTTTTTTTTTTTTTTTTTTTGAGGTACGGGCCCAGCTGCTCTGCAGCGTGTGGGATCTTCCCGGACCAGGGCACGAACCCGTGTCCCCTGCATCGGCAGGCGGACTCTCAACCACTGCGCCACCAGGGAAGCCCCTTCTTGCTTTCTTAGTCAAAACACATCTAATAACATACTTGACAGCTCACCTGGGACCTTTTCTAATGAAATTTCTAGTGCTCATCAAAGAAACATATATGACTATAATCAAACCCTTAGATGACAACTAAAGAAAAACAACAACTACAAATCCACAGAATAAAGGAATCAATTTTTTTCCTCAAGAGAGAAATTATACTCCATTTTTTTGGATATACTATAGTGTGTCTTGATGTATATGAAATACTCACCACTGCAATAAACAAATTAAGTATGGATTTTTCCCCAGACTTAAGGGGTTCAGCAAGCAAACTCTAATTCTATTCTTTCACAGTCTTGCTTTGCCAGGACAAGTATTTGTCTGTGCATTGAGGGTAGGAGTTGTCTAAAATTAACCGGTGTTTGACATTACTCTTTACCGTTTCCAATTTCTCTTGTTGCTTTCAGTATTAAATAAGACTAAAACCATTTTAAAATAATACCAATCATTGGGAGCAGGAAAAACATGTTTGTCCATAATTGACAAACAAGAAACTCACAGTCTCCACTAGTTTCTAATATAATAAAACAAGCTCATAGAATGATTCTTATTCACAGACTTTTGCAACTTTACTAAATTTTAAATAGAAGGTCAATGAAGACCTAGAGAACAACCAACATCTGAAACAGCAAATGGCACATGGCACATAGAGTGTTATTCAACTGCTATGTTACACAATGTATTTGTTTAGAGAGTAACTCTACTAACTAGGAAAGTGCACTTAATACATCCCGTGTGTACATAGAAGAGTGTGTAGTGACTATTTGCCAATACCTCTAATTCCTGCTGGGAATTAAAAATAGATGTCTCCCGTGGAAATATAAAGAGAAGGATTTAGAATATATATGGAGCTTTAAAATACTGCATACATTCTAAGTAATAAAAAAAAGTAACTCATTCTGAAAATTTAAAAATGCACTGTGCTTTCAGTTGCTTCTAGAGATCATTCATGATGAAATGAAACAACTTTTAATGGAATAAAATTTTTGCCTACCATAAATCTTGGTTAAATCAGAGCCTATCAGTTTATAATTACTTAGAACATTTGTTCAGAATAAATGTCTGAGATACTATATCCTCAGTTTATTTATTTTTAAATTTATATATTCATCCATTTATTCACTGACCACTGACTGTGTACTGTATACTTTTTGGAACAAGGCAAGTGGTAGAGCTTGAGAAACCTGAAATAAAAATCAGAGATGGATCCCACAGCTCTCATCTGAATGGGAGAGAGAGGAGACTATAAACCATTAAACAATGAATGAATAAATCTTGTAAGAAGAGGTCAAGATGAAGTGTTAGTCCTTTATTCTTACTGGGACCAATTTCTAAGTAGAAAGATTACTGTAAGCTGTAACCTGACTTCTTAAACACAGGCATCAGTTTTAAAAAAGTGTTTGCATATGAGAGATGCCCTTCAACAATATTAGCTAATGTTAAACTTTCTCATCCCTTGTAAGATTGGTACTGTTGCTCTATGACATAGGCAGAGTAAATCTGAATAAGATGGATGAATTCTATCTTTAACTTCTATGTTGGCCTAAAAGGCTAATGGGCTAATGGAGTCCCCCTCCCAATAAGGAATGCTAATTCCTTGTACTGTGCTTTAGCCCTTTTACCCCTTGTAATAGTACAGGTGTGGTTTGGTATCCCTCACCTTCCTCTTGAATGCTACAGGAATTTGTTTCACTGGACTTAAATAGTAAGGGGGCCTTTTCTTCCACTTCCAAGTTTTCACAGAACCCAAGGGCACTTTTGGGGCTTCTCTTCAGTGTGTAATCTGAAGTCTCCCTTCTAATTTCCCAGCCCAATAAACACCTGTTCTAATTACTCTTATTCTCTGCTGGAGATTTTTGTGTGTATATTGGCTATTGATAGGTGTTCCATAATAATTGGGGGAAAAAAACCTATAAGAGACTCTGTGTTTATGCTATTATGTACTAATAAATGCTACTTTGTCTACTTGTCTCATCTCTTGAAAGCCCTTCTGCAATTTTTTGCTATGTTCCCAAATTCCAGAAACATATACACACTGATTTTCTATTACCTAAGACCTAAGCTTAGTACAAGAGTTTTAATTGGTTTTTTTTCTGTTTTATTTGATCTTGCTGTCTAGCAATTCCCCATTTTTCACAAGAACTTACAGAGCTTCTGATGCAGAGGAAAACACAGTGGATTCAGTTTTGATAATCAGTACCCTGCATGGAAGTATTTGGATTAATTGAACCAGCTCCATTCTGACCCTGTCATGTGAGACACATGAGGATGTGGTCTGTATATAGAGAAAGATAAGGCCGTAGGGCCATTGCTTGTAAAATCTTTTTTCCCAAGTTAAAAGGCATGGAGATACAGAAGGAAGTATTTGAAGATAGATTTTGGTCTTCTGTTAACATTTTCTTTAACATATAAAAGCACATCTCTGATGTGTGCTTCCTACAGGGTATAGAAACTCAAATTCTCTCTTCCACACACCTATAAAATACCAAGTATTCTTCCCCAAAAGGAGCCCAACACTAGCAAGGACTAGTTTCAGATTTGCTTTTTAATATCCTAAGGGCTGCTGTGATTCTTATTCTTGTTACCACTGTGGTAATGAACCGTGTAAATTACACAGTTTTTCTCTGCCAGATGCACCTCATAAATCTGAAGAGAATATTTTCTGTTAAAAAGACATAACGATCATTTTACTGATAGGGTTTAAATGGTAGAAATCACGTGCTTCTTTATACAGGTTAAACTATTGTAAAAAGAAATTAATAACTGAGGGACCAAATGCAATTTCAAATGGCAGTAGGGTGTAATAAGACATATTTGCATTTTCTTTTGTGATCTTATTGAAGTAAGATCCATTTTTTGGTGATAGCATCATTTCCTTTAATTTAAAGACATGACATAGCAAGAATCCACAATATGAAACACTTTGGTAGGGAGAAAAGAGGCATTGATGGAGATCAGAATTGCCCAAAGCATATGTTCTGGGACACAAATCTCAGGAGATGTCGGGCAATATAATGATCCCTTGGTTATATAAGTTTGAGAAACACTGTACACACACCTGCCATGTACTATGTGTTCCGCAGTCCAAAAGGTCTGGGAAATGCTGCACACTCATGGAGAATCACAACACACAACAATGCACAATGGTCGGTTAAATGTCCTAAGAAATATTGCAGTTTAACATTTTTAGCCTGTTGTTTCCCAAACTTATTGGACTTCTTTTGTTTCTGTCACATCTTAAAATATCCCATGGAATTTTGGTTCCATGGAAAACATTGGTCTCAGTAATACTATCTTTTTCGTATTATAAATGCATTTATTTTAGAAAGAGAAGAAATATACACATGAGAAAGGACACCGGATGTGATATTAGAAAATCTGTGTTAGATTCCTGCCTGCTCTTTGCTAAATATATGACCTTAGGGATATTATTTAAGCTTGCTATGAAATGGGGATAATGTTCTCATCTCTAACTCACAGGGGGCTACTGGATCCAAATTCTGAAAGAACTAGTGCTCTTACTTACATCTCACTACTACTACCACTACTACTGCTACTGTTACTATCTATAAGAGCTATGCCTCAGAACTAGTCAAGAAATTATTACCTTTCCTACCGGAGCCCTTTCTGATTCCCTAAACTTTCAGCCCTCTCTGAGGAGGCTAAGGGAAATTGTATATTCTTCTTAGGGAAAAAGAGAAATGGAATGGGGTATATGAAATAGGATAATCAAATAAATTGCTTTCAGATAAATTACTTTGAAGTCGTTAGCTCCCCAGAAGTACAAGATTCAGTTGTTTTTATCAGGTTGCACAAGAGACTTAAGCTAAAAAAATACAGAAAAAGAGAGAAGCAGTTGAGCGTTATTAATAACCACAGTACGTAGGTGAATTTAGATGTAAAATGGTTCATCTACCTGCCCATATTGCAACAGACTTAAAGAGAACAACAATAAGTTAACCACTGAGAATTTATTTAGCACATATTATGTCATATAAAATGCTCAGCACTGTGGGAGTAAAAAGAATAGTGTGATGTGTGCATGTTAATCAAAAACCTTACAACTGCACTGTGGAGCTATTATGAACACACGGTGTAAATAGAGATCAGTCAATCCCAACTTTGCAGAAAACCAAAATATTTCCAGTTACAACTGCATGCTGCGGTTACAAGAGCAAAAGGAGTTTTAAGAACAGAGAGGCAGAAAAGTCTTCAGGTACAGATTTAAGCTTATGTTGGCCCTTAAAATGGATAAGGTGGGTGTCATGATTCTTCTCTCCCCATCACTTTGGTATCTGTGTACATTGTGTATTGTAGGTACTCAGATACTCAATACAGATGTGTTACATAATTGGGTGAATAGACAAGAGGATGGGAAGAAGGAAAGAGAGAGGGAGGGAAGGAGGGAAGAGGGAGGGATAGATGGAGAACAGTTCCAGTAAAATAGGGCATTCCTGCTCTCTAAGATGTAGAGCACATACTGGTGTATGTGAGGCCTCCTGTAGAGGTTGTGTAAGCCCAAGGCCTGCCCAACTCCTAGGAGCAGGCAAGCTGGAAGTAGCTGTGATACAGTGTAGACAGTACCCAAGTTATCATTAGAAACTGTGAGCTGGTCAGTTCCTGCCTCTGCCACTCCCTACCTGTGTGACCTCAGGTAAGCCTCTTAAATCTTCTGCATTGTCTTACACAATAATGTGCTTTCTTGTCAGGGTTCTTGTAAGAATTAAATAAAGGTATGGGGAGTTCATTAGTAAAATGTTAGACAGCTGCGAGATAGTATTGCTGTTATGTATGGAAGTGAGATGAAACTGCAAGAGGTCATGAAATATCCAATCTAGCCAATCCTTCAAAAATCTGGTGTGAATTTCTGAGGGATTTTATTTGACATAGATTTGCAATATCTATGGGAGTGTTGTGCTGTTACTCTACTTCATATTTCTTGGTAAGTCAATAGAACACTAACAAAATTGTATACTTGGCTCTACAAGAAACACCTGCCTGGGAAGGACTACAGTAGGGCAGATGGTACTCTTCTGAGTATTTTATGGTCAAGACCACTATGCTTGGTCTTGTCAAAGTCCATCAATAACTAAAATGGCTTTAAGAGGATTTTTTTTTCTTTCAGATGTCTGTTCTTGTCCTTGGGGGTTTTAAAGCTCTCAGATTTTTGTGACCAACTCTTTGACCTTCCCAGTGATTAGAAAATTACAGTATGGGGACCTAGTGGTAACTGAGCAGACATCCATGAAAGTTTTGCTTACTTTTTTGCACCTTTAAATGATATAACAGCCAAAGCGTTTTGTATGTTGGTTTGGAGCCAGTCGCCATAAGGGACTCATACAGCTGAATCTGACAGTGAGAGGCTTCTATGGTGAGCTCATATGCTTTCTGACCTGATTCAACAACCACTCTCCTGGGTACCTGGAGGGACCAGACTTTAATCAGGGAGGGAAAGTAACGAAGGTACAATGTGCCTGTACCAGCTACTCTGATTTTATCATTAAATTCTTCCTCCTCCTTCGTTCCCGCTTTACCCCATTCTCCAAAGAATCTCCTCCTTGGTATGCCAAACCATTTCCCCTGCTACAGAGAGAAAGAGAATTCGTTTTGCTAGCTTAGAAGCCTACGGCTAAGGAGGAGGGGAACACTTTGCCTGGAGGCCCGTTTTTACTAGCACGATTACTGCCAACTTTCACTTCCTTCGTATGTGTTTGCTTGTTGTCTGTGATCATCCAGGAAGCGCTTTTCTGTCTTTGGCAGGGGTTGGTCTGGGAAAAGCAAGTTAATTGTGCCTACTTCAGTATAAAATATGTATAATTTTTAATGAGGCAGACGGAAGGGTAGAAAGCTTGGGACAGAGACGGACTAATGGGAGCTGGGTCTCCCATTTGGCAGGTCAGAGTTCAGTGTCTGTGCATGGAAATGCTAAAGCAGAGCAGAGAGACAAGGAGAAAACATGTAAAATGCTGGAAAAGAAAGAACCTACGTGTCCTTTCAAGGTCATAATTTGCTTCTTCTGCCTCTGTTCCCACCCCAGCCTCCCACAGCCCAAGATAATGTCTCAGAGTCCAGATGAACATTGATAAGATATGAAGACAGCTACATACACATTCTGTTTGTTTGCTGTCTATAAACATGCAAGTTTTTTTGTTTTTTGTTTTTTTAAGAAAGAAAGAAAAGCATAGAAAAGTAGTAAATGCCAGTCTCTTGAGAAGACTACCAAGACCTTGTCAAATGCTACCACCCTTCCTCAGTCTTCACCATCCCTCTCCCATTTCAGCACTGTGGCCTCATGGGTGGGGTGGAGGCAGGGGTGCTGAATTGCAGGACTGAGCGCTCTTGCCTGGGAAGCCTAAGTCAGGCCAGGCAAAGCTCTCCTGGTTGGGAGCCCCAGCCAATGAGTCTTCTTGCGAAGCAAGTTACACGGGCAAGTCCTGCAGATCATAGATGATGGTCATTTCTGTAGCTATTAAAGAACCAATGACCTCTAGAGAGATTAGATTCTGTTTAGGGCTCAAGATGTGATTTTTCTTCATCTTGGTTGAAATAAGTTTTTACCTTTTTTTTTTTTTTCCTTGAAGAACACAGATGAAACATACTAGGTTCATGATGTGAACACCTGGCAGTAGTAACTTTCTCGTCTGAAGAGGTACCCATGGCTGTGAGGTTTGGGCATCACTTTTTCCACTGCCTCATTCTAGGCCTCTCTTGTGAGGATGGATGGCTATTACTTAATGTGTAAGACATTTTGTGATGTGAGTCTTAAGCCTTCTCTTTAAAATCTTTGATTTCTGAGGGTTTTACCATATAGTTGGGTATTATTATCATCATCATTATTATGATGATGATACTTTATTTTATTGTGTTAAATTAATAAAAAATAAACTAAAATTTTATTTATTATATTTACTTTATTATATTATTTTATTTACTTTATTATATTTAATAAATAAAATAAGTATTTACTTTATTATATTAACTTAATAAAATAAATAATAAACTAAAATTTTATTTAGAAGGATACCCTTCAAACTAACATTTAAAAGCACAATTTGAGCATAACACCAGTTGAAACACGATCCTCCTCCCCTTCTAACATTGCTTACCACCTAAATGGTTCCAAGTCCACATCTCCACTCCTTGTTCTTTATCCTCAGTATGAGCACAATTCTCTCTCTGCTCCTCTTCCCACTGTTCAGCAAACCTGTATCCTCCCATGGTGATCCCAGATTGCCCACTAGGCACAGCTCCTTGGTTGGCTGGATGGAGCCGTGGGCTGGACATAGGGCTGGCTGGCAGCATTACCACTATGGACAGCAGGGATAGTTTTGTCATTGTGCCTCAAGGTCCAGCATGTAAATGAATCATGCTGACCTCAATTCCAAGGGCACCCACAAAAATGCTTCTTGTGTGATGTTTTCAATACCGCCTGTTGACTCACATGCACAAAAGAACTGAACAGTTTAGACTTCAGATACAGTGCAGTTGAAAATGTGTCTGACATCAAGACATGTCTTACGTGACTAAAAGATATCTTAGTGTTCCTGTTGAAACAAGGATAATAATTATAGATAAGCCTCTTATTTATTGCATAAATCCGTGTATGCACAAGACTTTGTATTCATTGAGACACCCTTGAAATCTGTTAAGAGTATCCATGGCTCCTTTTTATTCTTTTAAATATTCACCCCAACCATCATCAATGAGACATGGCTCTACTGGGGTGAGTTTCCAGTGTGTTGAGCAATGCCTGAGACTGTTGAGCTCTAAAAGATGTTTTCTCCTTTCAGAGAAGAGCTGTGTGTTCACAAAATCATTAATGAATCCAGAAGAGCCAAGAGTAATGCCTTAACTGAAAACAACTGGCGGAAGAGCCAGTGTCTACTCTATGAAACTATATAGGTTTGATTCTTACATCCTCTATCTTTATAGCATAGAGATAAGAAAAGAAAGGGGAATTCCCGGGCAGTCCAGTGGTTAGGACTCCGTGCTTCCACCGTAGGGGGGCACGAGTTTGATACTTGGTTGGGAGCCGCGTAGCACGGCCAAAAAAAAAAAAAGAAAGAGAGGGTAGGGACATATATCCTTGAATAAATATGGCTTATAAATATAGATCAATAGAAACTAACAAAGAGCAATTTATGTTTAGAGTGGTGAATTTCGGAAGGGGGGAAGAATCTTTTCTTATTAAAAGCTGACAGTTTTCTGATTCATTCTCTCATTCCCCCTCTTTTTATACACACACACCCACACACAAACATATACACACATATATATGTAATGTACATGTATACATATATCTGTACATATACATATGTGCAAATATGTGTACATATCCACACACAGAATTAGTAAGTAATCAGCCAAAAAAAAAAAGAATAAAAGAGGCCAAGTGACTTGGCTTTGTCCAAGAGGAAACATAATAGGCAACTGTGCTGAAGAGATCATGTGACCACACTTGAGATGAAAAAGCAGCTCTAAAACTAACCACTCCAAATTTTGAGTTGGTCTGTGCATCCCTTGTGAGAACTACTGGTGTTTTCCAAATTGAAACAGTTCAGCTTAGAAAAACTAAAAATCTGAATGATCAAATGTAAAATCTCACCATTTTGCTTTGGTGAGAAGTGTGAATTTTTAAGATGTGAAAAATTATTTTTAAAACCATGAAATAAACTAGGCCATCAGTGATTTGTCAAAAACTTAATGAGCTATTTTTAAAGAGTGGGTAAAATGATTAATTTATTCCTTGTGAATGGATCCTTCCAGTGTTTGTAGGGTACTCAAAAAAATTCATTCATTCCACAAAAATTTTCTGAGTCTTTGTACCAGACAGTGGGCTACGTGCTGAGATATAGTGGCAAAGCACTATTTATAAGCTATAAACAAACTCGAATCTATAATTATCAGTTGTGATAAATGCTGTCTGTTCTTTAGTATTTTAGGTATTATCACTTCCATCTTAAATATACTCTTAATTTCTTTTGCTAAGCTCTTTTCAAGGACAGTGCAAATATAAGTTTGAGTCAGGCCCTTGAGTTATATACATGGCTGGACTACTAATGAAAGGTAGTACATTTCTTGATTTTTAGATATATGTCCAAGTATCTTAACCATCGTAAAGTGTGCCTTCTAAACAACAGCTTGTCATACAGAATAACAGCAATAAAAGCAAAATGGAGACTTTAGCGGCTTTTTATTAACCAGTCAGTTTCTCCAGCTAAAATGATGTTTTTTGCCTCATGATACCAGGGTTTAGATTTTAATAAAAATGGACCCATTGTATAGATATTTGTGTGATTACTGAACTTAATGAATCTTTTGCTTAATTTTGCCAGAATTGTTTTCTGTCAAACACTGCAATTCAATATTTCGTGGATTACACATTCTGGGACTCAGTTTTAGTTGAGATTAATGATTAATTAGAAAAAGAACTCACTGAAGTTTTGGAGCATGGTAGAGCCTGATTTACAGAGATAGAGGTACACCTTCATAATCTTGGAATCCATGGATAACTCTTAGTCTCTCTCCAAAGCATAATGGAATAAGTATAAAATATGGCTTAGATGTCAAAATTAATTCAGTTATAAGATGTGGAAAAGATTAAGAGAAAGAAATCATTGGTACTGTGATAGTCACATTCTGTCCAGAGCTCCCTTATGCTTTTGAAAATGTAAACTATGAGATGGGCATTCAGTAATTACATCAAAATTCTGAACGTTAAGATTTTTAGCAAGGATATAAGTTATTATCATCTCAATAAATTCCAACATTGCCAAAATGTCACCTAAAATCATAAATGATGGTGTGGAGGTGGCAGACTAAATGTGAGATAACCAAGTATGAAACAATGACAGCCATCTAGGTTTGCAAGGATGAGGCCTCAGTTAAGATGCTGCATTGTTAAGGGAAAGGGAGAAATGTTGTGCGATAATCTTGGGCAGAGTAATTAGGTTTGGGGGCTGAAAGAGAAGAGGAGAAACAAGATAACTCTGTTATTTCAAGTCTGGTAATGAATATTGAAAGGACTGACAAAAATAAGAAAGTTTGGAGGAAGCAGTTTGAGAATAGGGGTTTAATCCTGTTGAAATGCGTGTGTTCTGGATCGCCCAGGTTGACGTGCCCCACAGGCTGATGTGACGAGGCACTGAAGCCGAAGGAGAACGGTTTGGGCTCTAAAGGTAAACTATCTGAATGAAAGCAGATAGTTTTTCTTTTTCTGTCTTCTGTCTCTCTGTCTCTTCTTGCTACATGCCATCCTGATAATTTTCTGCTGTTTTTCTTATTTTGACTGCCTCCATGAGCAAGTGATATAGAAATACAACTTCGTTTTCCTCAGTCTTCAGAAAGATTAACTAAAGGCAGGTGACAGACTGTTGGATTGAAGCTAATTCATGAGTCAAATCTCTGTTTGATCCAACTTTGTGTCCTACACAGCACATAAATAGTGCCTGGCCTATAGAATTCATTCTACAAAATGGATAGTGTGGTCCCACATGGCATAACTCCCTCTGAATCATATGTGAGGGCCCATTGACTAACCCGGAATCAATCCAAGGGCAAGACCTAGCGCGCAAGAGGAGTATGTGTGTTTATATCAGTGTGTTCTTTGTAAGAAATATGCCAGATGGGAAGAAAAAGGAGCCTTCCTTTGACCTTTAAGAGGGACTAAACACAGCTGGTCATCAGAAACAACACACACACCCAGATACACACATAGACTACAGTTCTTCGACAGCTTTATCTTGATTCCAAAGAAAGATAATAAATGTTAAAAATAAACCACCGGCTTGCAAGTTAGTGGAGAATGGCCAGATTTTAAACTTAACTATTCTGGAAACACCACGTTCAAGTTTCAGCCCCTTTTTATACTTCGCCTTATTCTTTGCAGATTTTGTGGTTAGCTGTAGGTGGTAAGGAAGCGGGGCTTCTTAGAAGGATATACTTGAAAAGACTGTTTTCCTGAATGAGGAAGAAGATATTCCAAACAGCAGTCTGAAATTTCTGTGAGGTTCCTACAGTAGAGGCAGCCTGGTTTATAAAAGAATCAGTCCCTGTCTTTGATTCCATAACCCTTCAAACCATTAGTAACATAGATTTTCTCCCTCTACTCTGTCTCCATCTTTCATAAAATTTGTCTGCATGGTAGAAGCTCTGTTTTCCACACGTACCTGAGTCCTGTAATATACACACTCAAAGGCCCTGATGAGAAACAATGAACTGCCTATGGCAAATATGAAGATGTGGGGCTCCCTCTTTAGTTGGGCCAGATTCATTCCTTCTGGGCGCTTTAGCTGAGGGAGGTGCTGAGGCTGGTGTCTGCTGGACCCTCAGAATGCTCTGGCTCGGTTTGCCTTGTTCTGATCTGCCGCTTGAGAGAGGCAAGATTCATACTGAGCTCTTTCTGGATAGAAGCACTACTGACTGGAATAAACTGATCCTTTCATCTGATTTTTGTTAAGAAGTTTGAAAGGTTTTTAAAAATAGTTTTCAACCAACTTCTATGTACATCTTAGAGAAGGATCATGCTCTGGGTTTTTCAAATAAACAGAAAGATGGCATGGGGGGAATTCCCTGGTGGTCTACTGGTTAGAACTCTGCGCTCTCACTGCCAAAGGCCCAGGTTCAATCCGTGGTCGGGAAACTAAGATCCCACAAGCCATGTGGCATAGCCAATAATAATAATAATAATAATAATAATAATAATAATAATAATAACAAACAACTTAAAAAAAAAGGAGGGATGAAAAAGAAAAGAACTCACCAAATATTCTTTATATTTCCCAGTATGTATCCTTGCAATTTAGTAGGAATGATATGATTAGCTTTGGCCTAAGGGCTGTGAAGGGAATGGCATGAGTCATTGAGAAACCCATGCTCAATTAAAAAGTCTTTCATCCCCTGAGGGCCTAGGCTGAGTATTCCAGCACTTTGGTCTCTGATTAACTCTAGAGAGTACAGCCTCCACCATGTTAGATAGTAGTGGTGCAAATAAAAACTTCATTTCCTATGTTAAGGCACTGAGTTTGGGGGCTGTTTGTTACCATATCATTGTTAGCCTGACCTGACTAATACAGATAATAACCATTTGTGATGCTTTAATAGACTCTAAATGATTAATATATTTTTTAAATATTTATCTAAAGTGGAAATGTAATCCTATGATGTAGAAAAATGCTGTGGAAAAATGATTGCTTGGAACCAGCATTAAAAATGGTTGGTTTGGTTGTCTGTTCCTCACTAACACTTAAAAGGGTATTCCTTTCCTCACCCTAAAAGAGGGATTTTCAGTGGTTCCTTTAGTCAAACACCTAGTTAGCCAACTGCTGCCTCGTGGCCATTCCAAATTGTGTCCTGTGCTCATTCAGATTATTGTAAGGAACATCTAGCCTTCTTATAGGCTTGGAAGGCCTACAGTGATCTTGCGGGCAAGGTCATGCCTTACTATGCTTTTACCCCCACCACTAATACAATCCATGATCCTAGGGAGCAATATTAAATGTTTACTGTTGAATGAATCAACGTGTCCAAATTATTAGTTATCTACAAGCATGTCAGAAAAGTTGTTGAATAATCAGTTCCAGCCTAACTGAAAATAAATTGTACAAGCTTCCCTTTGCACATTTGCCTACATAATATTAATTCTATTCCTTCATTCTAAATTATTCCCCACCCACACAGTCTGAAATTAACAAAGGAACTAAGCCGTGTCTAGTAGTTTAAGTGGAAAAAGAAGTGATCTCCCACGTTGGATACCAACCTCGCTGACAGGCTGCCTCTCAATCACTTTCATTGCCTCTGACTAAAGGAGAGCTATCTTCAAGAGGCCTGCACAGCACTGATCTGTCTGAGTCAGAGTCCAATGCAAATGATCCCGCCACTTTGCTATAATTACAAATTTTCTTTGTTCTTAGAGGTGAGACAAAATAAAAACCTTGGGCCTGTTTTTTTTTTTTCCCCAACATTTCCACCTTTCTGCTGTTTGCCTTGAAGGCACCAAAAATAACACCCTAAAAATCTCTTTGACTCACGAGCCTACTGTAGTTCTCTTTCTCTCTCTGTGCCCTTGTTGTGACTTAAGCTCCTGCCGAAATCTGGGATGAGTTAGGGGGTGACTTGTAAAAGCTGTCTCACTCTTGGGACTTCTAATGTATGACTGCTACCAGATTTGGATAGTGTGAATGAATTGTCTGACATCACATATCCTAAAGTGAATTTCCAATCTTTACCCCCAAATGCATTCAACTTGCAGTCTTCCCCATGTCATTTGCTCAGACCAAAGCATCTTGGGGTTATCCTGTCCTTCTCTCTTCTACATATAATCTTTCAGAAAATCCTGTTGACTCTATATTCAGAATATATCCTTAACCCTACCCTTCTCACTACCTTCATTGCTACCACTGTGGTACAAGCTTCCATCATCATCTGTTGACTGCAGTAGCCTCCTGACTGGTCTCTCTGCTTCCTCTCTTGATTTCTTAGATCCTATGTCAACACAGCAGCGAGAGTGATCTTTTAAAATGTAGTTAAGATCCTGTCACTCCTCTGCTCAAAATGCCATAATAGATTTTCGTCTCACACACAGTCAAAGCCAAAATCCTTATAATAGCCTATGAGTGCCTATGGAATTTGACTCTTCCTTACGTCTCTCCTCTCCTCTCATAAAATCTCCTATGTCCTTGCTCATGGTGCTCCAGCCACACTGGGCTCCTTCCTGTTCCTGAAACCCTCTTTACATGCTCCTGCCCCCAGTCCTTTGTACTTGCTGTTCTTCTACCAGGTATGTTCTTTCTACAGAGGGCTAAGTCCCTCACCTTCTTCAAGTCTGCTCAAATATCGCCTTCATGAGGCCTACCGTGATCATTTGCCATTGTCCTCACCCTGAGAGTCCCTAATTCTGCTTATCCACTTAATTTTCTCCTTCTTTTCATTTTTTGTTAGCTTTCCTCCTCTAGAGTGTAAACTCCACGTGGGAGAGGATTTTTGTTGATTTGTCTCACTGCTGTATCTCAAATGCCTAGTACATTACCTGTTACACAGTAGATGTGCAGTAATATTTAGTGAATGCATTTGATATGGGACTGTTGCCCAGCAGTACCTTGCAGTAGGTAAGCAGTTAGAGCAGTAGGGTGACATTTTAGGAAAGAGTGGAAGGGGAGAGAATAAAAACATTTTAGTCTACCAATTTGAAGAGAGAAGCTGAAAAGTCACCTGAAAGCTAGAGCTTTTGCAAATTTTTAATTTCTGATTTTTTTGCAGTGAAAGAGGGGAATCACCTTGTATTCTTTGCATGGTATAGTTAAAGCACTGTGCCAATTAATTTGAGCATATACTCTGGAAAGTATTGCATTAGCAGTGTTTTATTTTTGTAATCAAATAATAGCTACGTATCAAGAAGTGAGTAGTTTGTGTACACATTTAATGATGTTTGTGAGTCAGCTCACTTCTATTTTAAAAATCTATATAAACTGAACACTTACAGTCTCTGTATTTATACAGATCAGTTCTTTAGAAGTCTTTAATTATAAGCTGCTCAAGATTCTGTGCTTCTGTTTATATAGTTACTAGAAACAACCAATAGAATTGGGCCTGAGCTGTGCCAACACTACAATTTTGGCCGTACTTTCTTCTCTGAATGTGTGAACTCTCCTTTGCAGAGAGAATTTATCATGTGACCTAAGTGATGATACAATCTGCACAATATCCTCTTGGCCATGGTGTATCTTTTCATTACAGGCTTTTCTCATTCACTTTGCAAAGGCAGAGCTAAAAGTAGACAGTGCATTATTGACTAAGCGCCAGTGCTGTTCACACAACTGAACACTTTATACCTAATTTCTGCCCTGTGGGTTTAGAGGCCAAGTTAAACAGACAATAAAAATCAGATAAAAAGTAACTGTGAGGTCTCAAAAAAACCAGACTCACTTAAATCTCTAAAATTTCTTTACCAAGACACTACTAAAAATTTTTTTTCCCAAAAGATCACAGTTGCCAAGAGGAATTTCAATACAAAGAGGATGGTAGTTTCATTTGAAAAAAAGCATTCCAGGCACTAATGAAAAAGAGGGAAAAGATACGGTGCATCCAAGATGTAGTCTCAAGTGACAGGAAATGTCAGCCTCCAACATTTATTGAGCACACACTTTATGACCAGTTTGGAGAGTTACATAAAAGCAAGTTGCTGAGATGTGAGTAAGCTGAACTTGGGAGAACAAAAGGAGTGGTGGAAACCAGGGCGGTGGTTGATATGGTAGAATAGTTGTGAGTTTGTTAGAGATTGGATGAAGACAGTGGTTTCAGAAATAGAGAAAGGAACATGTCTAAGACCTAAGAGGGAGATAAAAATATAGAGACTTGGCAGAATGGAGAAATGAAAATGGGAACTTAAAGATGGCCTCCCATGAGTAAGGACACAGAAAGGCAAGAGATTATCCTCATCATCAATAAAGCCAAAGACGTGAAAGTGGGTTTTTGCTGTAGGGAATAGGGATTTTATAACGAACTTGGCTGTGGTTACATCTCACTTGTTATTGGCAAGAAATCTGTGTGACGACAGACTATAGCCAATAAGAAATACTGGGCTGAGGATTTCATTGGGAGAGTCAGATGCAAACATATATTGGGTGGGATTGTGGGAATTGTTGGCTGGAAAGGAACAGAGCACTGAGGAAAAAGTACAAGACCGAAACTAAACTTCAGAAGAGAACAGCCATTCGTGCATGAGGGAGATGGAAGGACCACTTTGTAAGAATGACTTTGGCAGGCATCAAATTGGAAAGGAAAGCAATTGTACAATGATAAAGTCAAGGAGATGGTGTTGAATGATGTCTAAGATAAGAGGGGCTTAGCTCAAAAACAGAACAGGCAAATAGGTCAGGTCATCAGGGACCTCTGTGAACTTTTTGTTAATCAAACTGAAATGCAGCCAGATTGTCTGGGATGAAAGACATTAGTGGTGAGGACATGAAGCCAATTTAGAATATATGCATTCGGATAGCTTAACATATAAAAAGAAAAAGAAAGTGAGAACTGTGACAAATTTTTATGGAAACTTCAGGAGAACCTATTGTTGGCACTCCCATTTATAATTCTTTTCTTGACCTTTAGGAGACCAAACATGACAACCAGGCTATCTATTTGTCATCATCTTGTATGTTACTTGTTCCTTCTTCCTTTTGCCGTTGAAATGCCACCATCCTCTGACACTCTGCTTGACACTTACCTTTTCATGACAGCCTTGTGCGGTTAATCATAAATAATCTCCTGTTAGCTTTTAGACATTCACTTTACGTAACACTATTTTGTATTTTTTTACAAGTCTCTTTTGGTCCTTCTTATATATAAATGAGTGATGTCGCCTAAGTAGATCACATGCTCTTCAAGACAAATGTCTCTATTTTCTGGGCAATCATTCCTAATCCCCCAAATACGTTTTTTACCTTGTAATTAACATGTAATGAAACAATAATAATCTGGAAAGTGAAAGACAAGTTAAACAGAGAAGGGAAATACCGAGCAAATAATGCTGGAAATAAACTAGAGTGGACAAAAGTCAGAAGTAAAAAAAAAAAAAAAAAAAATGTAATATGCAGATGGGGAGGATGGGAGCAAGGTATAGTGAGAAATGACTAATGCAAAGATAAAATGGAATGTTCTTGTTGCAACAAGCAAGATAAATGATATGTTTATTACTGTAAAAGAATGTAGACACAATGTCATTTGCTTAATAGCTTGATATACCATTTGTCTTTTAAATGTTTAGGGGCAGGAGTTTCAAAATACACAGCTGCCTTTTCAACCTTAGATGTTGCATGGTTTTTGGCAACAGCAGATTCCAGTTGACTGAACAAAACTGGCCTTAGAAGAGTACATATGCTGAAATGTTTTATGGAAGCACAGCCAATACACGCTATATTTTATTAAATTGACTTGAATGTATTCCAAACCATGACATATTATGAATATCTGTTAATACAAAACTTTTCAATTCAAAGAATGGAGCAGAGAAAGCATTTGCAGCCTGTGTAAGGCTGATTTCTGTATGGTTCTTTTGGTTGGGAGGGATGGAATACAGGAGTGGGACTGCTACATCTCTACACTGAGAGATCACTTACGACCACAAATTCCTTAGTTTATTATTGGTATTAGTATAACTAAATAAGATAACTAACCAAGTTTTTAACTCATACATTATGAGCACTTTCTAGCAAGTTTACACACCTCTCTCATGTACAATTTCTAGCATTATGAAAGCAGCTAAAATTCTTCCTAATTTCATACAGTATATTATAATTAGAGTAAATAGCTTGGAAAGAGATCCTGAATGACTAGCAAACCTTGTATTCACAATTCATTGACAATATTTCCACTGAAGTTTGGTTATAACCAATTAATAGCATTTTGTATATAGTACACATCAAATTCTGAGAATCAACAATGTTTCCAAGGTTTGTGACCTTCCTGACATTCTTTGAAACACTTAGAACCCCAAGATTTCCCCTTCCCTTCCTCTTCCTATCAGAGGAGTGGGCTATAGCTACACTTTCAAAGGATACCCTTTATGATGTACAGAAAAGGGAGACTCAGTGACTTCCTCTATGTCTCTTTAGCCACAGAAAATTTTATACCTGTCCTACCCACAACCCTGAGCAGGAAGAAACCCTAACCTGTATTTGGTGGTCCTGAATTCATATTTCTGCTGTCTGCCACCAGTTAGCCGTGTGACCTATGCCGCTTGATCTCCGTGTGCCTCTCTGTTTTCTCATCATTCAAATGAGAGTATATCTGCCCACAGATTATAAAAAAAATCTGTGAAAGTGCTACAAAAAGTTTAAAGTTTTAAATGTTAAAAGTTGACATTGTTTTAGCCACCTTCCAGGGAGGAAAGTGCTATATAAGTCTACATTACTGTTATCAGCTAGATCAGAAATGCCAGGACTAGCGGTGCATTTGCCTTGGTCCTCTGCTGCAACGTGACAGAGCCACGTTTTCTGGATGTTGATTCTTTGTATAGAAAAAGCTTTGCTGTGAAATAGGGAAAACACTGCTTTTATACAGCAGAACCCTGAAACCTATAAATCTCTTAAGAATTCCAAATGGACTAGAGTTATTATTTATCGTCCCTTTCCTCTAAGCCTTTTGTGAGTGTACCAGATAGAATAGCATTCTCCAAAACTGAAACAGATAGGCTAATCCTACTCTAACTAAGTGTAGTTTCTGATTTTTACAAGAGTTCAATGACTAGAAAATTAGCTTTCTTCTGCCAGTGATGGTAGAAAACTGCATTCCAATTCAGCAAATTAAAGTGATTTCTAATTGCATGGAATGCAATGACAGATATGTCACCTTGTGGCAGATGGCATTTCCAGAAATGGTCACAACCATATCTCCCATCCCAACCGTCCTCCCATTGAGAGGTGGGGTCTACGTTGTACCCCCTCCCCTTGAAACTTGGCAAGCTGTCATGACTGTGTTGGCCAAGAGAGAACAGTTAAAATGACCTTTGAAGCCAAGTTGTAAAAGGCAATGTAGCTTCCACTTAGCTCCGTGGAAGTAATTCTTTTAGAGCCTTTGGCTACCATTCAAACAGTCTGGCTCTAAAGCTGCCATGCTGCGAGGAAGCCCAAACTAGCCCACGTGGAGTGACCACATGGAGAGGTCCTGAAACTCCATGAACAGAAAGATGCCCCACCAGCTGTCCCAGCTCCAGTCACCATCTGACTGCAACCTCACAAGAGACCCAGCCAAACCAACCAGCTGAGCCCTTTCCAAATCCATGGGAGATCATAATATTGTTTTAAACCTCTAAATTTTGGGGTGATTTTTTGCAGTAATAAATAACTAGAAGACACTGGGAAAATATTAACATTTATGCTAATTTTTTGGTTATAACCTTAAAGGAAACTTCATTAGTAACTTTGGAAGTCCTGCAGTTTTTTTAAGGTAAAGGGGTACATTCACACATCTGGTGGTTTTAGGAGATTAATTAGTATGGCTACCTACCATGGAAATTTGTCTTCTCAGGATATCTAAGAACGTTATCTTTATTAATAGCCCACTGTTTCTAGACCACAGTTAGTACAAACAGAGTAAATAAGGATGACAAACAAAAGGATGATCTAGAAAATCACAGTGTCTTTGGGATGTGGCGGAATCCCAGTTTTGAAGTCTCACTTACCTTTATTTTAATTTATTTTTTTATTGAGGTGGCATTGGTTTATAAAGTATATAGGTTTTATGTATACAATATTATATTTCTACTTCTGTATACCCTACAGTGTACTCACCACCAAAAATTTTGTTTCCATCTGCCACCATACCTTTGATCCCCTTTACCCATTACACCCTCCCCACCGCCTCAAACCAAATGCAAACTAACACATAGATACAGAGAACAGAGTAGAGGCTCACTTACCTTTTAGAGTCATCTACAACCCCCATTCTGCATGTGATCTGCACCTGGCTGAGATGTGACTGAGTATGCTGTTGTCTTGCTCACCAGTGACTGTATCTTGGAACTTTCCCCCATGCCTACTTACTACGTGCAGGAGAATAACAAACTCTCATGGAATTTATAATCAACACACACACACACACGCACACACACACACACACACACACAGTTACCAGCAATACACAGTATGACCCCCAAATAAGTAGTCTTGATAGTTAGGCTGTGGATGTTCAAAAAGGAGAAGGTTCATGTTAGCTAGAATGAGTAAGGATGGCTTGTCAGTGGAGGTGGAATATATAAGCCTTCAATAAAGTGCTGGCGAGTGAAGAACAGCTGAGAGTGTAGGGTTAGCTGATTTCCTTTAACTAAACTAATTCCCATGACTCCAG